>NC_081851.1:41703512-42005312 GCF_963259705.1 Myotis daubentonii | reverse complement strand
ACTGTTAATTTTTAAAACTTGGCGGACATGTGCAGTTTCCCTAAAGGGACCCCCAATCTGCCTGGATTTTTCCTATTGGTTTGGTCCAAGTGATGTGGGGCTGATGCCTGTGTCCAGTCCCTCCACCCACGGTGGCTAATCCAGATGTGGACACATGGTCCTCTCAGGCAGTACAGAAAGATTTTTGACGGAGAGTTCAGAAGAGATGCTGACTTTTTACCTCAAGTTAAGACCTAAAGGTCCCGTAAGCCTGGAATGGTGGTGAGGGCACTGGGGAAGCACCTTCTGGATGAAGTGAAGCAAAACCTAGAGAGGGCCACCCCCAGGGACACCATCTGGGCTTTGGGGTCCAGTCAAGCCTGAATCCTGACCACTGTTTGGTAACTTAAGCCAGATGTGTTGGGCTCGCCACGTGGGCGCACTTCTCCTCCCTCCCGATCCCAGCTCTGAGGCAGCAGCTCCACCTGCGTCACTCCCCTGGCCTCTCAGTGACTCTGACTCCTCTCCACAACGGGTGGGGTGACCTGGGCGTGCAGCCTGCTACCTCCCTCCTCTGCCTCTTGGAAGCCACCCAACTGGCGAGCAGCCATTCTGGGGACTGTGGGGCCCACCGTGGGGAGGCTGCAGACCCAGCACCCCTGTGCCTGGCTGGGCGGGTCCTGAGACACCCACTTCCTGCAGATGTCAGCCCGGACCATAAAGGGTCCCCCCAATTGGTTCAGAACTCAGATAGGAAAGAATTACTATTAAATATCAGTAACTGCAAGAGACCAAGCTGACACACAAGAATTTTTCCCTTTCTTCCACACTCTGCTTGTTGTCCAGCTCTCCCCCACTTTGCTGTCGATCTGACAACAAAGCCCAGGACTCCCCCGTTATGAGAGTGGGTACCATGTGCCAGGGGCTGGGTACAAGTGAACCATCGCAGGTAAAATATCGTCTCCACATCACACAGAGGAAAACAGAGGCAGGACCTGCTGACCGGCAGTGGCTAACCCAGATGTGGACACCCTGACCATCAAGCCCCCTGGAGTTCAGTACCCCTCACCCTGCTTCTCACACTCAGGTGAGGCCATTCCAACGCCGCCTCTGAGAGGAACTGTGTTCACCTCAACGAAAGTACAACCTCACGTCAGAAGGTGCACCCTGCGTGACAGAACCCAGGAGATAAGGGGATGGCGTCACACGATACAAAGGTTTCCAAAGATCTCGGTAAGTACTTCCTGAATAAGCAGATAAGGGCCCTCAGTATGACTCAGATCTCAGGGGTTAAATTCTTATCCAGCACCCACATGACGGTCATCTCTGAGGGTAGAAGCTACCCGAGTGCTGAACACGGTAACATGCACTCAGCACTGAGGTCTCGGTCACCTCTGTGTTAGTCAGCTGGTACCCTCATCCACCCCAGGGCCAGGTTAACAATGTGGAGGAAGTCATTCTGAGCAATGGGGCACACCCAGTTTTCCCGGTACTCACGAGCCAATCAGAAATGCCCCCGCCCGACCTCCCTAGGCCCAAACAGCCCTTCCCCCCTGCACGGTCAAGTGCAAAGCTTCCCAAACGTGAGGCCGAGGAAGGCCTTTCAAGGTCCCCTAACCGAGTGACGGGTTTGTACAAAGGAGCAGGAAAGCCAGCAAACTTTGAGGTATGCCCACAGCTCACCGCTTCCCGAGGGCCCTGCTGAGGGTAGGGCCTGGCCCAGCGCACAGCCTTCCCTGCCAAACTGCTCGGTGTGGGTCTGGACTCTGGAGAGGAGAGCCTGCCAGAGAGGCTCCACGGGAAGCCAGGTTGTGTCAAATCTATACTATCAGACAGATCGTGCAAGCGGTGTGACCTGCCGACAAGAGGAATGTCCTATCAGGGCATCTCCAAGAACAGCGAGGGGAAATACCTCCTACCCACATGCACCGCTGACCTAACTGTTCGTGGTTTCCACTCACAGCCCGAGGACAGCAGCCACCGAAGCTGGGCGCACGCGCACACATCCACAGGCAAGATTCTCGAATGTCACTGTGACTTGTGTGCACACGCTCATGACACCTACCCATCTGACAGCTTCTCCTTCGACTCGGAAAGACTGTGGCTGCGTTTTATTTTATTTTTTTAAAATATATTTTATTGATTTTTTACAGAGAGGAAGGGAGAGAGATAGAGAGTTAGAAACATCAATCAGCTGCCTCCTGCACATCCCCTTCTGGGGATGTCCCCGCAACCCAGGTACATGCCCTTGACCGGAATCGAACCTGGGACCTTTCAGTCCACAGGCCGACGCTCTATCCACTGAGCCAAACCGGTTTTGGCGCGGCTGCGTTTTAAACTCGCCCTGCTCTCCGGAGGGTGTCTCTCAGCTGTTGCAGGCTTGAACTTGGGAAGAACAGCAGCAGAGGCCCTCAGCCCCCCGAGGGACAGCTTCAGCGCCAGGCTTCCCCGCGCCACCGCACCTGCCCGGGTCTCCTCCACAACCCGCCTCCGAGTTTGACTGACTCAGTGTCAGTGCCCATGATGAAAACGATGTCCAGGGAAGAAGTTTGCAACGTAACATGAGGGCCGAAGAAAAGAAAGGTGATGGGATATTACAATGTTAAATATCAGAGTCTCAGCTCCGGCAGACTGGATTTGAATCATTCTCTGCTAATTATAAATTGCATGATTTTGGTCAAGTTAACGTCTAACTCCAGTTTTCATTATCTGCAAAAATGGAGCTGAAATTGTCCTCAGAGTTATTACAAAAATGAAATGAGATGAAACATTCCCATTTTTTAAACTGTTACTGCCGATTACAGAAAAGTTATTGATTCTATTGGTTCTGTATCTGGTCACCTCACTTAACTCCTTACAGAAGTTCACATAGTTTACATAATGACTTTGGGTTTTTCTCAGTAAATCGTGTAACCCACAAAATAGTCTAGCCTCTTTTCCAGTTTTTATACCTTCTTTTTCTTATCTTATTGCAATTTTTGCCAGGGCTTCCAGCATGATGTGGAAAAACAGAGGCGATAGTGGCCCTGCTTGTCTTTTTTTAAAAATTGATCATATATATATTTTTATTTCTTTATTGATTTCATAGAGGAAGGGAGAGAGAGAAACATCAATGATGAAAGAGAATCATTGATCAGCTGCCTCCAGCATGCCCCCTACTGAGGATCGAGCCTGCAACCCAGGCATGTGTCCTTGGCTGGAATCGAACCTGGGACCCTTCAGTCCGCAGGCCAACACTCTATCCACTGAGCCAAACGGGCTAGGGCACCCTGCTTATCTTTTTAAAAAGCACTTTAAAAAATAAATTTCCAATGATTACTGTAAAATCTCACATATTTTGAGTAATTAACAAGCTTGTGTGACCCTCTAACAGGGCAGTAAACCGAGACAAGACCTTGATAAGGAGAACAGGGAAAGAACAGGAGAGTGGGAAGGGAAGGGAGGTGGAAACGAGAGTTCAGGGTACTGAGATGAAAGGGTGGGCACTGCTAACCTTAGAAACACCGAACAGAGCCCCAGTCAGCCTGACCAAATCCACTCTGGTAGTACCAATACCCATCCCTTCCCTGAAGGGTTTTTGGGTTTGGGCTGGGTGCTTTGTGGGATGTGGGTTCACAGAAGGTGACATGGGCAGGGCAAGGCCAGGAAGCTTCCCTGAGGAAGCACATTCTAGATGGGTAGACAACCCAGACCAAGGCCCAGAGGAAGAAAAAAAGAGGCTCAAACTTATCAGTGAACATCTGATAAACTCCTTTAAACACTGTAAGCTTCCAATGTCTGAACTCTGCAGACATAAGTTGTACTTACTTTGAGAATTCAGGTATTTCCTTTGAGAATTCAGATAATTCTCCAGAATTTAATTTAACAAATAAGAGGAAAACCACGGAGCTTCAAAAGTTGATAGACTTTTCTGAAGAACTGACTTGAATGTTATGCTGTCTTGCCAGTAAGTCAAAATCTGAAGTACAGAAGACACTGGGTGGAGGCCGCCTGTTCCCCAAGGTCAGTGCTACCTGTGTGGGCAGGAATTGGTCTGAATGGAGAAAGGGGAGTAGAAGATCAATGCCTAAAGTTAAAGCTGTGGCTGGCTCCCTCCTATGTTATGGGCATATTTTGTACAATAGGATTTCTTACTCGTGGAAAGTTGGCTATTCTTCCCTGACCCACGGAGGGCCCTTGCGTTGACCAGGAGGTTCTTGAAGAAGCACGTGCATTTGTTCGCGTGCCCTGGGTCCGGGGACGAGCCTCCTTCATTTGGAAGGTGAACCTCTTTGACCAGGGGAAGCTCAAAGAGGGAGGGAAAAAACCAAGAGGCTAAGCCAGGTAAGAAGGCACTTTGCTTAAAGTAAGTTACCCATCTGAGATAGGATCCTAGCTGCAGACCAGGGCTTTCTGGGGCATTCCGGGCGGGTCAGACTATACATTTCAAAGTAAAGGAAGTGTTTTCAGGACTATGTGCATCCCCTTTAACTCCCCTGGGTTTTCCTGCTAAATCCTTGATTTTCCAAAAGGGGTTGGGGGGTACAGAACAAAGGCAGCAATAGCTGGCAGACAGCAGCTAGGGGCGAGAAAGGTGTGTCCAGGGCTGATTTTTCAAGGACACTTGGAACTATTAAGGGGCTCCTGGTTTATAGCTTTCCCGAGTAGGACACTCCCACTGAGTGTATCGGTGAGACTACGAGAAGGCTGGTGTTCATCAGTTTTCTCCTTCCTTCTGGGAGGGAGGCAAGCAAGCAAGTACAGCCACTTGATCATCCCCGTGTCTCCAGAACACGAGCCGACGGAAGAAAGTGCACAGTGCATGGAGCCAAGCCCACTCGGCGGCCACTTCCGGAGGCCAGTGGACCTGGGTGTTTTCAACAGGCATAGGAAAGACAGGTAAGAAACTGCTCGAGGAGCCCGACCACAGCATCTGGGGATCACACAGCAATGCCAGGCAAACAGAGCTCAATGCAGAGAGGAGTGGGCAACCCTGATGCCAGGCCAGGCTAGGCCATTCGTCTTAGACAAGTTGCTGAACTTCTTTGGGCCTCAGTTTCCTCATGTGTAAGATCAGGGGTGCTACTGGGTGATCTCCAAGGTCTATCTGGGCCCTAAAAATTCCATGTGTAATCCTCCTCCCTCTGCCTAAGAATATGACAGGTCAGAAGGGTTTGTCTAACACTGTTGCTTAGCTGTTTGAAGAGCCACAGGGTATATGTCAACTATACCTCAATAAACACAAATAATAAATAAAAGTCATCACTATGTCCCCCTCCCCCAAACTGCCAGAGGATTCACTCAGATGATTAAGTAGAATTTCTGCCATCTATAGATGCTGCTATTTTGAATTTTTAAAGATGGATTACTGGGAGTTATGACCACCATTCGTATTATTTTTACTGCAATCCACCACCAAAATAGATCTCGACATCTGATGCATTCTTCCTATAGCAAGGGCTGCTCGTTTTATTTCTTTTAAAAGCATGCACACACACAGAGTACATATAAATACAAATGTATGCCATTCCTCTCCGCCTCGGGCTGGGAGACTAGACTGATCACATAAAACTCTGGGCTGCTTCTGCCTGTCAGGAGACAGTGACCTGGGTGGCCGAGGGCCCAAAGGCTCCTGGCTCAGGGGGTGTGGACGAGCTGTTGTTTCGAACTCTTCAGCAAAGCATACCTTCTGCTCCGTATCGACCAGACTGACAGGCCTGTGGCCAATCCCTTTTCCTCTGCTAACCAGGAAGTTACCACCAGGTCTCTGGGAACAGGTAGCACTGGCTCACCTGTCCTGAGGGCCTACATGGGTTCCAGGTGTCCTGTTTCAAAGAGGCAAGCAGAGCAGAAAATCGGCCAGGAACATGCTCTTCTATGGTCCCAGCTAGCAGGCAGTTTGGGCCTAAGAGGCAGCTGCTTGGGGAAAAGAGAGAACTCGGTCCTAGGGCATTAATTACCCTCTCTGGGACCTAGGGAATAAAGTGGGCGTTCTTTCATTGGGAAAAAATCCTATGTAATAAAAGGATAATATGCAAATTGACCCTAATGGTGGAACGACCAGAAGGACAGCTCAACCAGTCACTATGAGGTGCACTGATCACCTTTCTGGCCTTTTCCCCAGCCGGCAGGCTCCAATCGCCTGAAGGCGAGCGGGGAACCGGGGGTGGATGGTGAGGGATGCGAGTGGTGCCAGGCCAAGGCCCCTACCCCGCTGGTCGCCCTCCACACAGAGGGCAACCCACGACGGGGGTGGGGCTGGCAAGCGGACGGGAATGGCCAACCTCTTGGTCCCCCCCCCCCCCCCCCCCGGCTGGCAGGCTCCAATCACTTGATCACTCAATGGTGAATGGGGAACCGGGGGTGGGTGGCAGCAGGGGGCTAGGGAAGATGGCCCTGATTGTAGGCCTGGCCTAGGGACTGTACCTGTGCATGAATTTTGTGCACCGGGCCTCTAATAAAAAAAAAAAAAAGGAAATTTCCACATGTTTAACAAAATTTTATGTGTCTAGATTTTGAAGTCAGGTGAAAGCAAATTTGATATGAAAGGAAAGGACTGATAAGCCACAGCTTTGCTTCACTGGAAGGGCTGAGGGATGGGAGCAGGAAGGCTGGGTTTCAGGTAACCCTGACTACGTTCTCTGTATGAATTAGTGAAATGGAAATAATAGTAGCCTACTATCCACAGCTTAGAGAGATGAGATGACATACGTGTAAATGAAGAAAGACACACATGGAAGAGTTAGAGAAATGCCGGTGGCCTTCCTGACATGGAGAGTGTTGCAAAGCTTTTGTTGGACATTAATTGCTTTAGTTTAGCCACTGTAAGGTGTTACTTTTGAATAAAAAGATCCTCCTCTTACTATGTAACGTGAGCGTGGAAGATAAAGCAGCTCCCACCCATGTGGGCCTCCGCCTGCAGCAGTTACGGGGCCCAGGGCTGCCCCCCCAAACATTTCTGCCTTTCTTAACAAAGCGCTGTAGGCCAACTTCACTGCATTTTATAGGATTTACATTTCCAACCTATTTTCTCTCCACGTAACCTCCCCCCACCCCCTCCTGTCCCCATCCCTTCATTCCATAGGGAGAGACAACAGAAACGTTTCTGATCAGCTGATCTTCTAAAAGGAGGCTGGGGCTTCGAGGAGGCACCGGGACCATCTGCCTACACAGAGGTCTTAAGCCAGCGCCTTAGTTGAAATATCCATCATTTAGGTGGTTCTTTTGCAATGAAGGGGGACTCTGGTACGCTTGACAGGTAACATTTCCTAAAATGTATTGAATAAGTATTGCCTTTTCTTACAGTTCTGGGTGAGCAGAGTGTGGAACTGAGCCTCTCTGAGCCTGGGTGATTCATCTGCAGACATGAAGTGCCAGGAGGTTACCTCCCAGGTGGCTGGAGGACAGACGCAGTGATGTATGTGCCAGTGTGGGCGTAGTGCCAGGGCAGCTCCACACCCCAGTTCCTCCCCCCCCCCCCCCCACCAGCCAGCAGACAGAGACTCAGAAGAAATGTGTCCACCCTGAGGTTTTGTGTTCAAAGGATCAAGGGTCACCGCTAACTCACGGCAGAACCAAGTTCAGAATCCAGGCAGGCCTCTCCCTCACCTCCAAGCTCCTCACTCTCAGGGGTCACACACCACTTCAGCTTTTAAAAACACTCTTAGAAAATCAGTAGGTGAACCCCATTTCATTACAAAATTGGCCGATATGCCTTCAGTTTTAATGTTTGTTAGGGCTGAATTAGGTGGAAAAATTTTGTGGTATTCTGCACTCTTCCGCTTCTGTAAGTGAAACCTAGGTAAATACAAAATTCAATGAATGTTTTTTCTATTTAAGAATGAAAATAAGGACAACTTGTAAATACTCAAAAGCCCATCTAGGACAAAACAAAACTGCTTCTCAGTACTTTGGTTTCAACCACTTGCTCTAACCTCGCTTTAGCGAACACCTGGGGTGGAAGGGCGAGGTACCATCGGGGACAACTGCTCTGAGCAGCCGGAAGGTAACAATGCAGCTTGTAATAAACAGGATGCCAGGGGGCCAAGCACAGGGCACCGGGCAGGGCCAGGTTTTCCAGTTTGGACAAAACATGGCTAGAAACGGATGATGTTCGAAAAGACATGACATTTTTCCTACCTAAAGGAGGACTGCCTACCTAAAGAAATACAGTGAAACACCAACAACTAATCCAAATACCAGCCTTTCCAACTGGGTTCTAGGAGAGTTCAGACCTGAACAAAATCATTGAATGACTCTCCTCAATTCTGCAAAGGACATTACACAGTTAGTACCATTCTATGTGCGCAGGACACGCTAACTCATTATATAAGGGTGGATTCCTTAAAGTGCTAGGGTGTAATAGAGAAAAATTGATGGAGAAGGGCTGTCCAAATCCCAAAACAGTACTTAGGTGGAAGTAAACCTAGAGGGTGGGAAAAAACCACCCAAACCTATACATGTAGGGTAGGCCTTGCTAAGGTCAAGCTCTGAGTTGCCATCTTGGGGACCGCAGACTGTAACACCCAATAGGTAGCTCCCAGCCCACCACATGAATGGGTCACATGGGCATGAGCCACATATTTATTCTCTTATCTCCCTTTTCCAACTTGGGTCCAAGAGAACCCTAAGATAGAACTCTTATATTTGGTGGTGGTTTAAAAAAAAATAGAACAGCTGAAAGACCCTAAATATAATTATTCAACAGCGGCAGCGGGGAACTGGGAAGCTGGGCGTGAGTCCCCACTGCCCCTCCACCATGAACTGGATGTGAGATTTTTAAAATATATATATATTTTATTGATTTTTTACAGAGAGGAAGGGAGAGGGATAGAGAGTTAGAAACATCGATGAGAAACATCGATCAGCTGCCTCCTGTACACTCCCTACTGGGGATATGCCCGCAACGAAGGTACATGCCCTTGACCGGAATCGAACCTGGGACCCTTGAGTCCGCAGGCTGACGCTCTATCCACTGAACCAAACCGGTTAGGGCTGGATGTGAGATCTTAGGCAAGTCACGCGTCTGAGTCACCTGGAAGAACTCACAATCCCTTCCCATTCCCAGACCTGCAATTCTAAGGAGCTGGCTTTTTAGAGCTGCCCTCGCCACCCAGCAAGGCAAATAAATGTCCAGTAACGCCTGCAGCTTATCTTATCTCTAACGTGCCATTACTTCCACAGTGGACATGCAGCTGCCTAGCACCAGGCAGGGAGGACAGCAGGAAGAAGAGCACTTAGTGCAGCCGTGGGCAAACTATGGCCCGTGGCCCGGATCCGGCCCCTTTGAAATGAATAAAACTAAAAAAAAAAAAAAGACCGTACCCTTTTATGTAATGATGTTTACTTTGAATTTATATTAGTTCACACAAACACTCCATCCATGCTTTTGTTCCGGCCCTCCGGTCCAGTTTAAGAACCCATTGTGGCCCTCGAGTCAAAAAAGTTTGCCCACCCCTGACTTAGAGCCACAAAAGTCAACCTCTTTAGTCTCTAAACCTCCAGCGGGGGGAACGAGGATGAGCTGCTATAACTAAGGTGTTCGTCTCGATTCCTCCTTCTTCCTTGACCTCTCACCCACCTTCTGATAAAACCCCTCTCATTCATAAGAAAAATAAAATAACCAATACACGTATGTATATCACTTAATATCTCAAGTAGCGGCCTCACCCCTCTCCACCTCAGCTTCTCACTCTCCAGAGAAATTAATACAGTTTCTACTCCTCTGGCTCTTCTTGTATTTGTCTCCATTTTTTTTTCAACCCCATGTGGTTTATACTATTTTCTGATTTGCAGATTTAGATATTATTTAAGGACTGCTTATTGTGGATGAAGACCGAGCCCTTTTATACACCCTCAAGTATCTTCCTATAAAGCAAATATTTCCCTAATCCCCCAGCTTTAGAGCCAGAATCCAGCCGCTCGGCACCGTGACAGCTGAAGCACTGACCACACGTGGCCAGATTCTAGGTCGGCTGCTCCAGAAGTATGTGTGCCCTGCAGCTGCATTCTCCAACGATCCTATTAAAACGATCCTTGTCTGCTATGAAGATGCTAATCCCATTTAAAAATTACTTCAGAATTCCGCAGCAGTAAATAAACCACCTGGTTTGAATGGACCAAACCCTACACAACAGGGATTTGGGAAATGGTTCACTAAATGACCACATAACCCAGAGCCTCTCCAGTGCCAGTCCATTTTCTCTCCTCACTCTGCCCAAGAATCCCTTCCCTGCCGGTTCCAATCCCCCACCTGGAGGGACCTGGGAGGACGTCAGTTCTAAGTTGGGGAGCAAAGCAGCTGAACAGCCCAGACCTGAAGTTCACAGGGCCTCCTCCACAGAGACAAAAGCACCACAGAGGGAGCAGACTAGTGGGTCTTTCTCTGCCTCTCGTCTCCCCAGCTCGGAAGGGACAGAAGGGAGAAGCTGCCGGTCAGACGCAGCAGTGAGAGTGTGCTCTCAGCAGTATACAGAATGCAAACCTTTGTTGTTGTTTCATGTTCTTTGCATGACTCATCTTACACATTACCAAGTGGCTCAGGCACTGGAATTCCTGGTACCTCCATGTTTCATGCTGGGCACTCTCTTGCCACCAAGGGTCAACCATTATAACTGAGGTCTCCCTGGAGTGGAGGGGCTGTGAGAGGGCCGTGCCACAAAGGAGAAAGCGGACGAGAGGGTAAGAAGCAGCGAGAGGAGCCAACAGCTTAGAGTCGGTGACAAAGCCAGGGCTCCGCTCCTCGCTGTAGACTGAGCACAAAACAGCTGGAAACATGGCACGCAGTCACTGAGATTCCCTCAAGATCACCGCCTCCCAATGGCTCTCCAAGATAACAAATCAAATCAATAAAGTAGGAAAACCTGTGATTTTACACACTATACAGTCATCCCCACCAAATGCCATCTATAGGGTCTACGACTTAAAGCAAAATGATGTATAACGAAGCCCATTTTACCACACGCCGTACCAACAATGCAAGAGTGAAGTTCTTACACTGTCTCATCGTCGTTATAACAGAACGATGTTGAATGAAATGCATTACTCCGGGCCTGTTGTATCTGGGGGGTCAGATCACCCACTTATTTATTGGGTATTTATAGAGCAAAGCTTTCTAGGGTTGCAGAGACTAAAATAATGAATAACCTGCCTCTAATTGGACGAAGATTTATTCACTCAGCAAATAAAATAGGAAAGCCAAAAAAGGGGGCAGGCTTTTAAGAGGCCTGAGAAATAAGCAGAGTGCTATGGGACTTAAACAAGAGAGAACAATCATATTTGGTCGAGGGAGAAATACGAGGGCACATGAACGGATAAACAGCCCAAACTCAGAAAGTCGGAATGGTTGCTAATCAAGAGTCTCTGGTGGCGGTACTGGCTGGAAAGATGTGGACACACACCAGGCTGGTGGCAGTGATGTGGACAGGGGAGCCATGGGAAGACTGTGGAGGCCACAGTGTTGGCCACAGGTGCACAGGCAGGGCAGGTATGCATACGTGTGTACATGCGTGCACACACTAAGAAGGGCACGAATTTAACTGAGAAACTGCAACATGGTTGTACCATCCTGAGAAGTCAGGTGGAGAGGCTGCTTGAGGGTTAACCATCAGGGCTGGGAAGTGTGAGCAGGGACAGCCCATGGTTGGTGAGCACCCAGGCCAGACAGCTACCCCTCAGGGAATTGGGCTGCCCCTTCCTCCATCTCCACTTCATTCCCTAAAGCAGAATGTGCATCAATAGACTAACCCCAAGCAATCCCCTGAAACAGGGACCCCCTGGCTCCACCAGCAGAAACAGAGGATATGCTCGTGTTTCTTCCAGTGACACCTCTACAGGTGTTCTTACACACATGCTGTTCTCACAGGAAACTCTCCTAATCCCATTGCAGGCGGTAAGTTACACTCTTTCACTGATGAGTTCTGAGTTCTAAACGCCTGTCTTACCCATAAAAGGTGTTCTTTAAAAAGAAGATTTTAAAATTGATTTTGAGAGCGAGCGGACACATGGGAAACCTGGTGCGTACGCCTCGATGACCCTCCCGTCATTACACAGGATGTGTTTCTAACCGTCAGTGACCTAATGACTGGGGCTGTCTTGAGAAGGGAGGTACTATTGTTAACAGTCCCTTCTTTGTAAACGAATGGCACGAAGGCCACTGGTCCTAGACATCAGGGCTACACGGAATGCGAGTAAGTGGGGCTCCTTCTCCCGTGAGTTCCAAGGGTCTGGGAGCAGCAGGGCTGTTTCTACACTTCCTTCCAGGCACTCGGCGACACCCTAGAGCGGCATGCTGATGCCCCGTGGATGAAAGGGCAAAACCAGGAGGACGCTGGCTTCCATCACCCGGCTCCCGCTGCCCTCTCCGATTCTATAAATCATTCTGGCAGGTAGCTGGGAAGCAGCTGCGGGTGACAGCTCTGCTCTGGAGCACAGGAAGCCACCTTTTAACCCTCCTGCTGTTGTTTGTCTCCCCAAACGTGACAAAGGAACAGATGTAAGCAACATGCCAACTGCTGAGAAGATCTGCTCGGAGCGCTATAGGAAGCCTGCTCAGAGCCACATCACGCCAGCCGCTCCAGGGAAGGACGACTGAGCTCATTTCCTGACACCCCCACGCACGTCAGGCTGGGACCCGCAGGCCGCTCACCATGCACATCCCGGCATCCGCCTTCGCCCCTGTGGTTCCCAGCCTTGAAGCCACTTCCCGAGCCCTGTTCAAATGCCACTGAGGTCCAGGCGGGCCTCCCCACTAGTGGTCTTCTCTGACCTCCCCCACTGTAAAGTCCGTGGTTCAGAGGACTCTACAGTCTGTGCCAGTCTAAGCCTGTCAGAGCCAAGCTCATCTGTTCAAACCACCCTGCTCCCTGAACCAGGGCTGTGGCCACGCTTCACACACACCTCTGGATTCCCAAAGCAGTTTTTTGAAATCTAGCTGTGAGGAGTCTATTGGAAAGCACGTTTAAAGGGGTGCAACAAATATTTTAAAATATGAAATAAAAAACTGCTTGTAAAAGATATTCTTGGGTCAACTGGGGAACTATTATCCGACAGGAGATTCCTATGAATTTTCTTAGTATAGGAATGGTGTTGTGCTTGTGTAGAATACCACCTTATTTTTAGGAGGTGGATGCTGAAGTAATTCCAGGTGACTTATTTTTAACCAAACAACAAAAATATACGTGTGGGGGGGGGGGGGAGGGGAGGAGGGGGGTGCACATCTCTAAATACACACACATGCACAGATACAGCAAATGGGGCAAAATGTCCCAACTGCCAAATCTAGGTGTAGAGCATACAGTGCTCACTGGATTATGCTGTACTTTTCCTATGTGCTTGAAAAGTTTCATAATCAAAAGTAGAAGAAAACAAAACAGCAGAGAAAAAAAACATAATGCAGAGCATGAAGTACAGTCTGGTTTTAGGTGTCCCTGGATGTGTGTGCCCTAGGTTACAACGTAAATGTATTTCATACTGTAGGTCCAGGCCAAGAGTGTGAAAATGCTGCCCTAGAGCTCTTCACTGCACCAGGCACACAGTAGGTGTGCAATGAACTATCTGTTATTTCCTTTTAGAAGCCCAGGACTTAAATGAAGAAGCTAGCTGAGAAATCATTTTATCTCCAGTTATATCCCATTAACTCAAGCTGTGTCAAAATATCCAAGCCATTTCCTGCCTGCGCATACTTAGTTCCAACCTCAACTCAGCCTTCAGGCCTTTCGGATCAGTTTAATTACTCATCAGCAAGGCTACTTCTGGTGTTCCCGTCGATGCCAGGGAGGCGGTTGTGTTCCACTCTGAGTGGGGTGACCAGTTGTCCTGGTTTGCCTGGGATTGAGGTGTTTTGTAGGACCAGGGACTTTCAATGTTAAAACTAGGACAGTCCTGGGCACACCAGGCGGTTGTTCATCCTAACTCTGAGGAAAGACTGTGCGAGAACCTGGGACAGGTCCGGGAGAGTTGACACTCTCAGGTCATGTGGTGATGTTACCACTGCAACACGAACAACAAAGGCAAAACCCAGCCTAGGAAAAATTGCGACAAGACAGAGATCTCCACGATGCATCCCTGCTGCAAGAGCACATGCCAAATTGCAAAGTGTCTCTCATGCCCTTAACCAGAACCTCTCCCCAGTACTCACCACTGACCTGGAGAGCAAAGGGCACAGAGAACGTACCGTAAAAACGTCGTCATCACCAAGCTCAGCTTCGTTGTGGATGGTGGAAGATGATGTGGTTGAGCCTAAAAAGACAAAAAATAAATGTAATAAAGTGTTTTCAAAGAGGATAAGTCCAGTCCAATCGTTTAAAAGGTAGATTTTAATAAAACCACACCTCCTTCCTTTCGTATGTAGCTCACTAACAGAGATGTTATCTGGGAATTAATGCTTTTAATTTATTCTTCAATTGACCCTTGCCAGGATGCCCCCTAAATGAACTTGGCCGACTGTTGTTCCCAATTAACCCCTTGAACTTCTGCACTGGCTACTAGAGAACAAGCACTCAGAAAGGCAACACAGAGGAGGGGCGGTGAGAGCCTGCCCACAGCTCTGCCGTGCAAGGTCAAGACCAGCCTCTGCCAGCGATCCCCCAGGCCCACCAGGGTATAGTAGGGAAAGCACGGGATGGAAAACCCCCAGGTTAGACCCACCACCATCTCACTGTAAACTGGACTTAGCTTTCTAGTCTTTTCATCTACCAAAGAGGGGGCTTGACTCAACAGCTTGTATGGTCCCCTCCTGTTCTGAAGTTCAGGCACTGTTGTCTAAAACCCAGATGGTGGGAGCCACCTTCTAAGCCAGTGGTTCTCAACCTTCCTAATGCCGCGACCCTCTAATACAGTTCCTCATGTGGTGGTGACCCCCAACCATAAAATTATTTTCGTTGCTACTTCATAACTGTAATTTTGCTACTGTTAGGAATCGTCATGTAAATATCTGATATGCAGGATGTATTTTCATTGTTACAAATTGAACATAATTAAAGTATAATGATTAATCACAAAAACAGTATGTAATAATATATATGTTTTCCAGTGGTCTTAGGTGACCCCTGTGAAAGGGTCGTTCGACCCCCAAAGGGGTCATGACCCACAGGTTGAGAACCCCTGTTCTAAGCTTATACCAGGGCAAGGTTGTATTCTCTTGCAATACCAGGGTATCAGTGAGTTTTCTGTTTCTGCAGGCCAACATTTAGGCTCAGGTCAGAAAACCAGGTTTGTTCCATCATGAAATGGGGGTTCAATTTATTTACCTTTTCATCTCTTCATTCTGGTATGCAAACCAGTAGAAATTCCCGTCTTTCCCCCATTAATAGTACCCAGTAATGTGTGGATCAACAAGTGACAGTTAATGGCCAAAAGGAAAAATACTTAAATTTGCATAAGTGATAGACCAAGAGCAATTTATTTTCTACCTTCTCTTTTTCTTGGTTAAGTCTTTAAAAATATGCACTTAGAAAATATTTTGCTACTATATAAAATAGAAATTAAAAGAATTGCTCAGAAAGGGAAGAGAGCCTGACCAGCGTGGCCCAGTGATTGAGCGCTGACCCATGAACCAGGAGGTCACGGTTCAATTTCCATTGTGGGGCATGCAGATGGCAGCCTATCAATGATTCTCTCTTATCATCGATGTTTCTAGCTCTCTCTCCCTCTCCCTTCCTCTCTGAAATCAATAAAAATATATAAAAAGAAAGGGAAGAGAAATATTTAAATCTCCAACAAGGAACCCCTGGAGGAAAAATAAGTTCCGTAATAAACTCTGCACAATTCGTATTGATCTTTCAGGGTTTTTCTCTACTATTTAAATTATACTAATCAATCAATATTTAAGGCAAGTTTGATAGAAAACAGCTAAGTAGAGAATACATAGAAAACAATGACATGTGATCAATTTTGTTTATAAATTCAGTAATTAAGTATATGGACATACTGAAAACTGCTATCAGTAATAGAGGAGCTATTTTCTCTCTATACATTTAAAAGATATGTTTGATAACATTTTAATATTTGTTACTTGGGTAAGACCTATGATGTAAACACCAGTTTTCATTGGCTATCACGTGGTTGTAGTTAACAGATTCATGTTCCAGCTATAATTATCTTACTACTGATGTTAAGCAGCTTTTCATTGAAGATTTGCTTTTCTCTCTTCCCACAAATCCATAATGAAGAAAATGACTTCTGAACACGTTTATTTCTTAAACAGATGAAACACACATTCTTTTCTGATTGATTTTTATTTAGTTTTTATAATTAATTCTGAGGTTGGCTTTTGCTTGGTATTTCTTTCTTCATGGTTGTGGTACCAGTGACCCTCTGATTTGAGAACTGAATGAGTTACAGTGGAGAAATCGTGTGTTTGCCTCTGTGGACTCTAGAAAAGCCCATGAGAATCGATGGCCTAGGACAGTGGTCAGCAAACTGTGGCTCGCGAGCCACATGCAGCTCTTTGGCCCCTTGAGTGTGGCTCTTCCACAAAATACCACGTGCGGGCGTGCACGTTCAGTGTGATTGAAACTTCGTGGCCCATGCGCAGAAGTCGGTATTTTGTGGAAGAGCCACACTCTGCCGACCACTGGCTAGGAGCCTTCCAGGCCAGGATCAAATGTACACAATGTCTACTAATCACTCACCACAGGGTAAGGCCTAAACCAAACGAGGGCTCCGGGAGTCACAGGTCCCTTTCATATTCGGTGGCAGCTGCACACCTGGGCTCTGATAGCAAAAGGGCAATGGGTAGGCCTGGAGCCCTCTGGGCCCATTTGAATCTGTTCTCCATTTCTGAGCCATGACCGACAGACCAAGCCGTTTCAATCGTCAGGGAAAGGTGAACTCCGTCAAAAACTCATTCACATGGAAGTCTAGATCCTGTCTTTTCAGAGCAAAGTCTAAAAACCAGTTGGGACCACTTCTTACTCAGAAACCCATCTCCTCCCCCCCCCCCCCCCCCCCCCGTTTTTTCACTTTGTAATTGTTTTCCTTGGATGTTCCGAAAGTTTTGGCTCCTAATGACTGACCTGGCCACCAACCCTCCTTCTAATAAACCACAAATATATGATGGTGGACAACAAGAATGAACAATAACTCAGAAAAGTAACACAGTCCCACTAAGAATGCAGTGACAAACTCAGTACCTTCTATAAGGTCTTCGATTGCTTTCCTCACTCCCCTGTCAAAGGCTCGAGCATCGGCAGGACTTTGGAAAGTAAGTCCAAACTTCCTATTGTCGACCTTCCAATGATGAAAGGTTGGGTTGGCTTTGGTGTAGACCAAGTCCTTTCTTACATAGCATTCCAATACCACCTGAAGGATTGAAACACACAGGCTGGTTAACTTGTGAAACAGTCATGCTGGTGTTTGGTTACAAAACTCTAACTGGGAACTGTCCATCTTTGGCAGCAACTAATGAAAACCCTCCTCTCCTGCCTTCAGGTATCTGTGAGTCTCTTCATTGGAAAGGCCTTTGCTTGCCTCTGTGGACCATCCATCCACTCTTTATTGACCTGTCACCCTACCCCACTCCCAACCCCCTTCCCTTTGGCGATCCCACTGTACTGTGGTACTCCTTCTCATTCCATTTCATCTCATTCCTCTTCCTCACTCCCTGATTGGGGGGCACTAAGCTGGGGTCCAGGTCTTGGGGCTTTGCTCTGTTCCAGGTGACTGATTCCATGCCAGGGCCTTTGTATTAGTGGCTCTCAACTGTCCCTCCTCTGTCCTAATGGGTGTTTCCTGGTGACCTCAAATCCAACATGTTGAGAAACTAACTTAATCTGCTCTGAAATTTCTGCCACTAGCTTCCTCTTCCAACTTCCCCACATCTAGCAATGCCAATCCCTCTTTGTTCATTCTCTTTGGTTTAAAATCTCCGCGGTTACCTTTGCCTCTTCTGCTTTCTCTGCCCCCTATATTATTAATCACCAAGTCAGTTTCATTTTTCCTTCAATATCTTTTATATAAATTCATTTAAGTTGCTACTACCCTGATCTGGGTCTCTATTAACCCTTTATCTGCATTATTAGAACAATCTCCAAGTTTCTAGCCATTTCGCTTCAGAACTGCCTTTAACTAAGCTATAACTTTGCATAGATTGTCTCAGACCCTTGGTTTTTTTTTTTATCTCTGAAATGGAAATAACACTAATATTATCAGTGTGAACATATACAGCATAAAAGCAGCATTGCAATCATGTGAATGTAAATTCCCTTCTTTATGCACAAAAAATCTCTAAAATATCAACAATATTTATGAACAATATTTATTCCTATGTACACCAAAATAATTTTGCTAAGTGTTATTAATAGCTTTGATTTTGTTCTGGTGAAGCTCTTCATTGAACCAAATGAAATCTTACTAAGAGAAGGGAAAGAGTAAAGGCCTGCCTAAATTAGTATAAATTCAAATTAGAGACTATTCTTAAATGAGTTCAGGTTTCAAGGATACATCTAAGCGCACTAAGAAATTAAGTGCTGCATACTAAATGTTCCCTAACTTCTAGACAGATGAGAACAACAGTCAAATTGGTATATCAAGTAGCAGTCCCAAGCAGTTAACTTTATTACATTGTATTGAAAGAAGACAACAGTCTTTTCATACAGTTCTATTTATGATTAAAATGCTTATTATGGCTGTTTCCCCCTAAGAATAGTGCGACGGTTAAATGTCAGCCCAGCCCCATTCCTAATTGGGGAAATCCAAATAACCAAGGCTTCAACTAACAAATGTTATCTATTTTAGAATTTAATAGTCTCAATTCAAGGTCTCAAAATAAACTTTTTGTAAAAACAAAGTCTTCCAGTTTCTCCATATTTTTAGGGTGAAAAAATTAGTCTTTGGTTGACATTTTCCAAGTTTAAGATTATTACAACTGTGCATTTTCTTACAGAAGTTTCAAAAAAAAATGAGATCATTACATATCTAAGTTTAATGACAAAAATGAAAAAGTTCAGATGCTTTCATCTTACCAACAGGTACTAGTATAGTCCCTCTAATGAAGTTTAGGCATTAACTTAAAACTCAAAATATCTTTTTAGCCTGGCCGGCGTGGCTCAGTGGTTGAGCATTGACCCATAAACCAGGAGGTCATGGTTGGATTCCTGGTCAGGGCACATGCCTGGGCTGCGGGCTGGATCCCCCATTGTGGGGCGTGCAGGAGGCAGCCGATCAATGATTCTCTCTCATTGATGCTTCTATCTATCACTCCCTCTCCTTTCCTCTCTGAAATCAGTAAAAATATATCTAAAAATAAAAATATATTAAAAATTATTGAAGCTTGACCCTTGCATGGACATCTTTTGTGTGATGAAGTGGAAGTACACATAATTGGGTTCTCATCTCTGCTTCTGCGTCCAGTCAGCTGTCATGTTACTGGGGTTGCAGTATATGAAGAAAGCCTGGCTTTGCGCAAATGCGGTTGGGAAAGGGAAGAGGATTTCTAACAGCCTTTTCACTTCTGCTGCACAGGGAAGAATGACAACTGTCTCAAGGAAAAGCACTAGCGCAATTAACTACTTCAGTTGTGGGTTGACCTGCCTGCTTTTTTCATGGGTTTCCTTGAAAGAACCACTGACAGATGAACTACGGTTACTCAAACGTGTGTATTTGGCAGATCTTTTCTTTAATATGAGCACAGTGAGCCTGTCACTTCCAGGAAAACAACTGGAGTCATTTGTTGCCAATAATAAAATTTGAACTTTCAAGCGAAAGAATTGTGGACAGCTCCCCAACACTGCAAGACTTTTCAAATGAGATTAGTGGTGACATTGTGATTTTTGGATACGGTTGGGTTAAATGTACCAACATTTGGAAGATCTGCTTAAATCATTATTTTCCAAATGACCAATGCATGAATGTTACAAAACCAAGAGTGAGTAAAAGATGTCATCAGAGTGAAAGATAAACCAGTGGATTTTATTGTAAGAGTATGAAAAATTCATTGATATGGCTTCAGATTCCACATTCATAAAACTCTACAAGCCAAGTTTTGGTGTAGTATCAAAAAAGTATATCTACAATTAACTGAAAAGATTAAAGTACTTCTCCCTTTTCCAACTACCAACCTGTGTGAGGCTGGATTTTCTTCAACCAAAACAACATACTGCAAGAGACTGAAAGCAGGAGTCGACACCAGAATCCAGCCATTTCCCATTAGCCTGATATTAAAGAGATTTGCAAAAGCAAAATAATACTACCCTTCTCCTATTTTTTATTCTGGAAAACAGTTATATAGTTAGCTCTCATAAAGAATGCCACCTATGCTAAAACTGCTACTTAAGATTAAAAAATTTTCAGTTTGAATTTCTAAAATGGTAAATATTAGCAGCTATACCTCACAGCGTCAAAAGATTTTTGGGGTCCTCGATAAATTTTCAGTGCAAAGGGAGCCCGAGACCAAAAATGCTCGAGAACTGTTGTTGTCCACAAATCTTTGCGGGGCTCGGGTGTAAAACTGCCAGGTCAAAAGGTATGTGCCTTTAAAACCAACCGATATCCTGCCACACTGCCTTTCGAAGAGCCCTGCCAGCTGGAGCTCCCACCAGCCGGGAGCGCTCCCACCTGCACACGGGGGCGAATGGAATGATCAACCTTTTAGCTTTTGTGCTTCATTTTCATAAGGTGGTTCTCACAGGATTTGTTTCAGGAGTAAACTCCTCTAACCCATCTCAAATAAGATTGAACTCAGAAATTTTCAATTTACATATAATTGCTCAGGAAAACTTGATTGTCTCCAACTTACAAAGAATGATCCCAAACACCTTGTGAAAGGATGTCTGGGACCCAGACTTGCCATAGAAACAGTAGCAGTTGAGTTCACAGGCCTCAACATACTAATTCAACACCAACAAAAACCAATGTTTTGAATTTCAGAACTGCACATTGGAAAAACCATTGACAACACGGTTTCTGTCAGAAAAAGCACTTCCTGTCCTAGCTGGAATACTGGGGATTCTGAAACCATCCATCCACTCTATTCCAAAAATGATCTCCACTCTTTCCTCCAAATCCCACCATTTAGGGGTGTGTGTGTGTGTGTGTGTGTGTGTGTGTGTGTGTGTGTGTGTGTGTGTGTGTGTGTGGTGTGTGTGTGGTGTGTGTGGTGTGTGTTTTCCTTCAACAACCCACCTTCCACAGGGACTCATACTCTGCACTAGGTGGGAGTGCCGCTTATGGAAGCGTGGGGGCCAAAAGAGGAGTCACCATATCTCCGGGGGGTGGAGAGGTGAGGAGTGGGGTGTGAAGGTGGTGGTGGTGTGTGTGTGTGTGTGTGTTGTGGGACAGGGCAGAGGGAGGGAGTAAAGTACCACTGAGTACAGAAGTCCAGAATTTCCTAGAGTGTGGCATAGGTAAGGTGAGGGATGCGAAGATGGAGTAGCATCATTGGGTGTGTGATTTAAATACTAGTGGATATAGAAGTCCAGACGCGTAGAGTCAGAATGCAGAGGGTCAGGAAGGGGACAGAGTGACGGAGAAACATGACTGGGGAGAGGGTGAGGCCCACAATCCTTTCACAACGGAAGCTGGCCCGCAAGCAGGACTGTCCTGCTGCTGTGCGGAGTAAGTAAGAAGGGACCAGGTTTTGGCTTCACAAGGAAATGGTTCCCAATGCTGGCTCTGCTGAGGCTGTGTGCCTAGACCAGCCGTGGGCAAACTACGGCCCGCAGGCCGGATCCGGCCCGTTTGAAATGAATGAAACTAAAAAAAAAAAAAAAGACCGTACCCTTTTATGTAATGATGTTTACTTTGAATTTATATTAGTTCACACAGACACTCCATCCATGCTTTTGTTCCGGCCCTCCGGTCCAGTTTAAGAACCCATTGTGGCCCTCGAGTCAAAAAGTTTGCCCACCCCTGGCCTAGACAGAGGAAATGCGTCACTTCTTAGAGCACCGAGTTCCCACAACGTGGACATAATAGTATTGCCCCCTACAGCACGTTGCAGGGATTTAACTGAGGTGATTTACACAAGGGCCCTGAACTAAACCGCAAAGGTTTATTATGTATGTCAGTGGTAAGATACAAGTTTATAAATGTATTTATAAAATGAAGGTGTTGGATGAGACAAGCTAAAGGCCATTTTAGATTGACATATTCTATGACAAACCATAGAAATACCAGGGGGGGGAAAAACATCTAAAATAATATAACCATTCAGGTAAGATAATCTGTTAACACAAAAGTAGTAACAATAAAAAGGGTAAAAGGGGGAAAACTTTTCTTTCAAAATTTTTGTAGAAAAAGAACACCAACTAAAATAAAAAGGCAACAAATGTGGCAGATGAAGATTAATATCCTTCTGATACCAGAGGGCATACATACACATGAAGGAGAAAAATAAGGTCCCAATAGATCAAACATCATTAACAGATAATTTAGTTGTCACTGTTTAACAAACAGAAAAACATTCGCTCTCATCAGATACCACTGATAATCTGTCAAATTGGTGAAGATGTAAAGTATCTGATCCTTGTTGTGTTTAGGATATTCTCATAATGGTCGCAGCTCTTCGTACAATAATCAAAAGTCATAAAAATGTGACCCTTAAGTTATTCCAAGGAAATAAAAATGTGGAAAATGCAGGTAGGTATCTACAGATGCAGAGAGGTAATCCTAGGGGAGGGAGCCAGGGGGAAGAACCTCAATATCTGACACTAAGGAGATTGTCAAATAAACAAAAATAATCAACCTGATAACAGCAACATGGAAAGTTGCTTACAATAATGTTAGGGCAAAACCAATGACGAGCAGAACTGTTCATGAGTTCGGATTATGGCTAGTAAAAATAAAAATATGCATGAAGAGGAAAAGCTACATCAGAGCTAAATAAAGGTGGTTGTGCACATACGACTTTGGCTCAGTTTTGGGGTCAGAGTGACAGAGTAGCAAATACTGGTTCCAGACTCCAAGATGAGTCACCAAGAACAAGCAGTCTTTCCGAATCTTAATTTCTTCAGGTCTGACTGCACAGGCTACAAGGACACAATGATGCAACCTAACTGCAGAGCTAGCACAGGGTCAATGCTATATAAAGGGTAGTTATTTTATATTGATAGCGTGGTTATACTGCCTTTATTGTGACTATCTTATAAACGAGAATGTTTAATTATTTGACTATCATGTAGAAAGTTTCTTAAATAGACACATTTTCATTTATTTTATTTTTAGAGATGAATCAAGTGTGAAAGCAGCATTTCTATTAATCCATATATAATATTTACAAATTGTTCTGTCTTATTTCATAACTTTTAAAACAATAAGTGTTTGTAAAATATTATATTTGTGCACTTAGCACCTCATCAACTCAACAGACACCACAGTAAAGGGCTCCAGGTGTAACACTGACATGCCCTGCAGTGTCTCTGTGTTTTCTCTGTTGAGATCCTGTACCATCTGGCACATTCTGAGTCATCTGATGGCTTTTGAGCGTATACTCCATGATTAAGTACAGATAGGGGCAGTGATCTTCCAGGTTCGCACCACCAATTACAAATAGCGTTATCCCGGCTGGCCTGGCTCAGTGGTTGAGCGTCGACCTATGAACCAGGAGGTCACAGTTTGATATCTGGTCAGAGCACATGCCCAGGTTGTGGGCTTGATCCCCAGGGTGCTGCTTGCAGGAGGCAGCCGATCAATGATTCTCTCTCATTATTGATGTGTCTATCTTTCTCTCCCTCTCACTTCCTCTTTGAAATCAATAAAAAAAATTTTTTAAAATAGCTTTAGACATTCAATTTCCCTTCATAATATAGAATTGGACATCCAAGTTCTTTCATGCAACTGAATGGATTATCCATGTGCCCACCCCTGTGAGGTCATGATTACACTCCAAAGAGAGAGTGTGTGTGTGTGTGTGTGTATTTTTTTTTTTTGACCAATACAAAAGTTTATTTAACAAAAGTTCAATGTGAAAATGGACTCTATTTTTATATTGTAGTAAAACAGGTGCTATGGAGAGGGGACATGTGGAAGCAGTTGATTTCTCTGGTAACTATAGCCATTCTTCATACTCATTCCAAGGCTTATAACATGCTGATACTATTTCCTCGTATTACCACCATCCCAATATTGTTCTGTTGCCCGCCAGTTGCCATCTCCACACATTCATCTATCACAAGATTCATAAAGGGATCAAATCCCCGTAATATTCCTTGGACATGTCTGCCACCTTTTAATTTCAATGATAACTGCTTGTCCATACATTTTTTTAACTCGGGAGGGTGAGCTTTGCTCATGGTGGCCAAGTGAGCTCAAAGATACTTCCAAAGCATATATTTTTAAGCACGTAGAATTAGTATGGAAGTGTGATACCACTACTTTTTGTTACTTTCTTTTTCCAAACATGTTTTATTCATTACCTTATGGAATTAAAGCTACCCTATCTTTTAGCTAAACATGTATTTAGAAGTAACCAAATATTAGGTGGCTCCTTTTCTTTCCACCTTTCACCAACCAACCAATCCTTGGTGGCACGCTCCATAAAAAAAAACAACCCTACACTTTTAAAAAGTCTGACTTCACAGCTCACTACAATCTGATTCATAATAAAGAACCCACTTCTGTTTTGAATATCTTGTTACAGTGACAGCATCCGAGTTACTCGGAGCATCCGAGTCATACGGTGTGTGCAAAAAGTGACTTTGCTGGAAAGCCAGGGTTACGTTTTTGTAACTTGGCACCAGCTCCAGACTTATAACTTTGGAAGCTTTCGTAAGAGTTTGGGGTCAGAGAAAGAAGGGAAGAAATATCCTATGGGAAGAGGGCTGTGATTGAAGGCAAAGAAATCAGTCATTGCTGATTTAACCCCCGCACCCCCCGTCTGCCATTACCAGTTTGTCTTTCTGCCGTTCACCATGGATGAGAAAGCCGCTTCGTCCATTGCCTTCGGGGTGCATGACCTTACAGACCCCCACGCGACTGATCCCGCCTCCTTCCTGTGGGAACCATCCCCCGCTGGAGTCATCTCTGGTCATAACCACAGCCTTGACACGCACAATATAGCTGTCACTAAAACGACAACAAGAAGAATGGGGCATGACAACGGTCTGGCAGTTGCAGGACATGTTTCACAGAGCAAGATGCCAGTATTTGCTGGACTCATCGACGGGAAACGTATGCCTGGCAGCAACCTTCAAAGGCAGCCATCTCAACTTTCAGAGAAAAACCAAAACTTTAATTAACTCAATATAAATGTACATTTTAAAAAAAGATGCCCAGAAACTAAAAATGTTTGTGAGTTTTTTAAGATGTATGTCCAATTTCTGGGTGGTAGATATTAATGATAAAACAAATGAGCTGGCCCGGCTGGTGTGGCTCAGTGGTTGAGTGTCGACCAAGGAACCAAGAGATTGGGGTTCAATTCCAGGTCAGGGCACATGCCTAGGTTTCAGGCTTGATCCCCAGAAGTGGGTGTGCAGGAGGCAGCCAATCGATGATTCTCTCTCATCATTGATGTTTCTATCTCTCCTTCTATCTTCTTCTCTCTCTTAAAAAAAAAAAAATCAATAAAAACATTAAAAAAAAACAAACCCACACAAATGAGGTGATCTCTATAGTTTGGTATCATACGTTAGGAAAGACAAATCTATTAACTTAAAAGGATATTATGGTTTCAACCATTAAAACTTAGTTTATAATGCCAAGGTTTAACATTTTATAAAACTAATAATCCTCTGATTTAGCATAACAATAGGAGAATCCTTTTCCAAATCACAAATTCACTATACAATCACATATAGGTGGGAAATATTTCAATTTAAGTGCCCTTTACACGTGTGTAACCTCTTGATTCTATTTTTCCAGTCTAAATTTCAATTTCACATTAAGTTCTTTCGCACAGTTGCCAAACATCCTCTTTCTTCTCCAGAGACCAACTCTAGCTTCTTTTCATTCTTCTGTCACTTTGCGGGAAATTTATTTGGATTTTCAGCAAGGCCATTAAATCTCACTTGCTGCTCTCTTTCTTTGGAAAGAATTCATTTTTTACTCATTCAAACATATATCCCCGTCTTCTGTACGCCAGGCACTGTGCCAGATTCCAGGGAACAAAGATGCAGAGTAACACAGAACCCCCTCCCTCCCTCCGCCTTCCGGGCCCGGCGCTGAGCCTGGCCACGCAGCCTGCAAGCTGCTGGAGACCATTTGGACAGTCCCTCTGCCCCACGTCCCTGATCCCCTTACTCACCCAAAGACAAAGCCACCTAGATTCCCTGGCTCCCTAGAGAGCTTACCCTCTACTGTGACCCAGCTCCCTTCCCCCTGTGCCCATCAGAATCAAGGTCTGACACCCCACCCCTTACCTTCTGATCCCCCTTCCTCAGACTTTTTTTTGGTGGTAAAATATACAGAAAGTAAAATTTACCATTTTAAGTGTACAATTCCATGGCATTGAATTAAGCACATTCACATTGTTCTGCAATCATCCCCATCACCCACCTCCAGAACTTCTTTCATCTCCCCAGACTAAACATCCATACTCACTAACTCCCCGTTCTCTCTTCTCCTCAGCCCCTGGCAGCCACCATTCTACTCCGGGTACCTCACGTAAGATCCTTTCACTTTCTTAACCTCAAGGCACAGGTGCTCTGGGCTGAGCCTCGGGCCCGCACACACTGGGCTGCTTTCTCACCGCTGTTGCAGGCCAGTGGCCCTCTCCCCAGCTCCTCTGAAGCTCCCGAGTCTGACCATGCCCCCACGACCCCTCTTCAATCTTCAGGCCTCGGGGTCACTCCCCCGCATTCCTTGAAAACACTCATTGTCCCTCCATCTCCCCACCATGATCCCCGTCATGATTCTTTCTAATTTCATTATTCACCCAAAGGATCCTTCCGATTTCTTGGCCCCTCAGTTTCTGGAACTCTTCTGCTCCTATGACCTGGTCTTCCACCCATGCCGAGTCACAGCCTTAACCTTAAACAATAGCTGGACAAATTCCATGACCTCAATTCTAACCATCCTGCCCTCCAGCCACCACCTCCCGAATTTGCAAGCTCCCTCCCTCCCTCAACTTCAGTAACTGCACCCACTGGGGCCAAAATCTAGTGTTATGACCGCCCCCCGCCCCGCCCCGCCCCACACACATAGAACTCCGTTCCCCACCCCTTTATGCTCTCACTTGATTCTCTACCCAATTTAAGCTCCATGGTCTATCGTGACACTCTTTTGCACAAAACCTTAACACATTTGTTCTCTCCTCATTTTAATTGCCTGGCGAAACCCCAACTCGGGAAATCCCACCATCTACTCAACTCCATGCTCCCACCCAGGCTGCTGAATATGGTTAGAGGAAAACCCCCCACTCTGTTTAACTTAGAGTTCTAGGGTGAAAGTCATAAGCACTTACCTCCATGGGTCCTGAGGTGCCACCCAGCATCTGCTGCATTCCCCAAGTCTGTCCCCAAGATCACTTCACGTGTCCTCCTACCACCTCCCTCTCAGATGATGGATGAGCTCGCTTTAATTTCAGTGAGAAAATAGACACCATCAGAAAAGACCCTGCACCTGTGCCCACCAGCACGCCGACGACTCTGGACCAGGACTCTCTGCCTCTCCTTCGGTAACTGGCTAAACCGTCCACGGTCGAAGCCAGGGTCAACAGCTGCAACGTCAGTTCTGTCCATGTGCCAACAGTGGCCAAATTCAGGTTTCTATCCAGACCTCTTCTCTAAGCTTCAGAAGAGTAAAACCAACCGCCTATGATTTCTCTGCTCGGGTATCTAGTAGGCACATCAATCAGCAGGTTGAAATCGTGATTCCCAACACCTTCCTATCCAGGAGGTTCTCCCTTTGACACATATCCAGAACCCACATTTTACTACCTCCCTCAACTCTGCCCTGAGCCCAGCTGTCACCACCTCTCAGACTATTGCAGTAGCCCCCTAACTGGCCTCCTTACTTCCACACATGCCCAACTTTCTAAGAAAATAGACAGGTGACTCAGAGTATGACACTTGACTCAAACCAACCCTGCAATATTTCTTTATTATTACTCTGAGTAAACGTAAAAAATCTAGCACTTATCTACCACTCTCCTCCTTGCTCATTCCACATTAGTTCCACTGTCCTTGAGGGCCCTCCACATGAAGCACATTCCTACCTCAGGGCCTTTGCACATGCTTAAAACGCCATTTCACCCTTCTCCCCACACAAACTAGGTTCATTCCCAAGGTTAATTTCATCATAGAAGACTTCTCTGTCCACTTTATATACAGTACCGTGAACTCCTCGTCAATCTTCTCACCCTGCTTTGTCTTTCTACATGCTGCTAAGTCGACCCCGGCCCTATTTGTTTGTCCACCTTCCCCAACTAGAATGTAAACTCCCCATGAGAGCAGGGACTTTGCCCCTTTTGTTCTAGGCTCTACATCCCTAGAGCCTAGAACGGTGTCTTACATGTAGTAGGTGGCACAGTGATTGGGTTAAATACACAATATTTATCAACAGGTTTGAAAAAATAATTTGTAGCTAACAGAATTCCTGAGAAGACATGAAGTGTTCAATACCCTTTTGCTTATGAGCCATAATAGTTTAATTGGGATCAGGTAAGGATTTCCTCTTCATTAAACAGGAAAACTGGCCCTGGCCGGTTTGGCTCAGTGGATAGAGCGTCGGCCTGTGGACTGAAGAGTCCCCGGTTAGATTCTGCCCAGGTTGTGGGCTCGGTCCCCAGTGAGAGGGGTGCAGGAGGCAGCCAATCAATGATGCTCTCTCATCATTTATGTTTCTATCTCTCTCTCCTCCCTTCCTCTCTGAAATCAATAAAAATGTATTTATAAATAAATAAACAAACTGAATTTTAAAAAAATCACATCATTAATCTATTTTAGGATCCCACATGCATATTCCTTTAGATCACAGAGATTAAGAACATTTTTTACATTTGTTTAGATTAGTTGCATACAAACATCTTGAGAATATCTTTTTTTCCTCCAATACCTCATCTTCTCTAGAAAAAGGAAGGGGTCCCGGGATGTGTAAAAGCTGTGGTATGAAACTCAGCTTTTCAACTCTCCGGTAAGTGCACTGTGGGTTCATCCTGACGGGAAGGGCCAAGGTGAATAACTGAACCTCCACACACCTCTTACTGAAACATGCTTTCACTGTTTTGGTGTTGCAGCTGTGTACTGGTCTCCTCTCGAGCGAATTAAGTATGAAAAAGGAAGTTTGTATTACTTACGCTCGTGTCACAAACTTATTTCCAAAAAGTATTCATTTATTAGAGATTTTTAAAAATGCCCCACCCCCTGGCGTCCAGGCCACAGGCGCTAATTTGGGCCTTTGCTTTTGGGTCGGCAGCGTCCTCCTCCCTGCCTTGATTCATCTCACGCCCCTTCCTGAGGGCCGACGTCTTCTCTGTGAGGGGCTGCGTGTGATGGGGCTGGGAGGACAGAAGCCCACCCCCCACTCCCCTGTCTTCTCTGGTAACAACGCCGACAGCCAGCATTAACCGAGGCACCTGGCTGTTTAAAACGAGGTGGGGGATAAAGGGCTGCACTGAAAGCTGCGAAGGCTGTCTGGGTAATCCAGCTGCATGGCTGCGTGCCAGCTGCTTCCTAGCCGTGGTGTATTTACGTTACTCAGGCATCTCCCCCCACCCAGAACAGACACGACAGTGAACTCTCCTACCAGAAGGTATAGGGAGGAAAACTCCCTTCCCACCTCCCCTCCCCTCCTTCTGGAAAGAATTAAACAACATGTTTAAACCAGATGTGGGGGTGGCTGGGGGGAGGAGGGGAGCAGGAAGGGCAAAGGTAGGTTAGTGTTCTAACGTGCACAAGGAACATGCTGCTAGTGAGCCTCAGAAATTTTACAAAATAATGTTATTTTTGTCAAAAATAACAACAACAGAAATGCTTCTGAAAGTTTCAACGGCCAAACTAGTGTCACTGATTCAGGACCTGGTGATGTTCCAGACGTGGGTCCAGGCGCCAACTGAACCAACTGAACGGAGCCCTCGTGTCTGAATTTGAGCTAAACTGCCCCGTAGAATCAACGTCAGTGCAAATGGTGTTTGACTCCCACCATCCAAACAATACCATATTCTTTAGATCAGTGGTTCCCAACCTTTTTTTGGCCACGCCCCACCAAGGCATCTCTAAAATCCTGATGCCCCCTCCGTGCCATATAATTCTTATTCTTCAAAAAGAGAGCCCCTATTTATGTGGAGGAAGCCTAAAAGACCATTAACTTGGTCTAAACAAGCTTCCAAACAACATGGCATTCATGAAAGGAAAATAAAAGAATGAAAGGACAGTTGAAGTACTGAGAAAGAAATCACTAAGAAATTGTTAAAAAAAATAATAATATGAAGTGATATGAAAAAATGGCAAATAAATTTTCACAATGTATTACAGAGAACTGAAATGCATAAATATGTCATGACATATATTTATACTAGAGGCCCAGTGCATGAAATTCGCGCATGGATAGGGTTCCTAGCAGCTGCCAGCCAGGGCCTCCCTTCATTCCACGCCGCCCCCTGGTGGTCAGCGCAGGCCACAGCGAGTGGTCGAACTCCAGAGGGGACACTTTGAATATTAGGCATATATATATATATCTATATCTATATCTATATATATATATATATATATATACACACACACACACACACACACACACACACACACACATACACACACTGTATATGAGGCCTCTAGAACCATAAGAAATGCAAATGCCAAAGATTCCGTTAATAACTCATTCTCAAATTGCCCCCCTTAAAAATCAAATTGCCCCCCTATGGGGCATGTGCTCCACGTTGGGAACCACTGCTTTAGATGCATTTTGAGTAAAATTGATTCTTACAAATTGGACTGGGGATCTGCCATTTAAATGTGGTTTCTTTAAGGAAAAAGTTTTGTGTTGCCATGTGTGACTTTATTTGTAAAAACAGGTCTTGTTCTGTGATTGCTCAACATACCGAAGAGGTAGGTGCTATCCTAAAGCAGAAAGAACAATTTCAAAGCTAGATTTTTTTGGGGGGGGGGTTGGGGAGGGGGTTGGGAGAGTACTCATTCTACAGTGGCAAGGCAAGGTTTGGATCTCAGGCCTTAATGTTCTAAAGTCTCCCTAGATTAAAAGCAGGCCCTATACGGGCCACATTGCAGAAGTAAACAAAGGAATTATAGGAAACGGTGCGGAGGCAACTGTCTGTAAATGATGTTGAGAGCCAGACAGGTCAGCCCTCAGTAGCTGAAGGAGCCTCTTTTTGAGCTTCAGTTTCCTTATTTGGAGAGAGAGAGAGAGAGAGAGAGAGAGAGAGAGAGAGAGAGAGAGAGAGGAGAGAAGGGGAGAGAGAGAGAAGAAATGGATCTATCCTGCTGGGAAGTCTAGAGGGTTAAAAGCAGTGATTGAGGTCAAGTATCTGACACAGAAGTTGTAGCCATCATGATTATTTTTGCTGAAAGGCTGACTTTGATGATTAAAACAGGTCCCTGGCCACTGACTACCTTTTTCAGCTGCAGGAGAGTGGAGTGGCAGGGAGGCTGTCAGGCCCTTAACAACAGGAGAAAATCCAAAACGAACCCGGGGCAATTATTAGTGCAAGTCAGAATCCTAAAGGCCAGGCTGCAGCCCACATCGCAGGCACACCTGTAGAGAAAAATCATTCCAGCTGCCATCTGTGAGCGGTCCTCTGCCCCTCCCCTCCCCGGTTCAGGGATGGAGGCTAGAACTTTTACATCCCCCATAAATACTTCCCTGACTCCTCCTCAGCCAGCCCTTATCTGATTACCAGGCATCTTTATCTCCACATGATGCTAAACATTACACTAATTTCCTCCCAGCCCTCTTTTTCTACCCTTCCCCACTTCACCAGACCTTGAGGAGGATTAGCTAAGATCTAGGCTCCCTCTTCCCCTCAGCACAACCCCCAGCTGCCCACTGAGTCACAAGAACCCCAAGTCCTCCAGGGGAGCCAGGCGCACAGTTCACTGTACTCACACCCTGTCTACCCCATCTTCCTATGCCTGTAGATTTCTAAAGGCTCTTTGATTTCATCGAATCATATATACTATATAATAAAATCCTAATATGCAAATTGACTGAATGGTGGAACAACCGGTCGCTATGATGCTCTCTGACCACCAGGGGGCAGACGCTCAATGCAGGAGCTGCCCCCTGGTGGTCAGTGCGCTCCCACAGGGGGAGCGCCGCTCAACCAGAAGCCAGGCTCATGGCTGGCAAGCGCAGCAGCGGTGGTGGGAGCCTCTCCTGCAGGCGGGCGGTAAGGAGTGAGGGGCCCTGGACTGCGAGAGGGCACAGGCCGGCTGAGTGATCCCCACCCCCCCCCCCAACCCCGTGCACGAATGTCGTGCACTGGGCCTCTAGTGTATATATAAAATATTATGTGTATAGAGTATGTGGGTATACGAAATATATATGTCTAGCCATCTTAAAAAAAGAATCAACAAACTCATTTCAGCAGAATCAAGTGTGTTGAGAAACCAAAGATATTGGTCATATTCTATTTAAGCAAGTGGTGGTTCTGTGAGTGACTGTTTTACTATTAAGCATCAACTACATAATTTTTTTTTTAACTTGACTGCCCCGGTTTTAGAAATTTATATACTCTGAAGTTTATAGGCAAGGAAAGTTATACATAATACTAGAGGCACGGTGCATGAATTCATGTAGGGGTGGGGTCCCTCGGCCTGGCCAGCGATCAAGGCCTATTGGCGGTTGGCCAGCGTCCCCACCCCCGATGGGGGGGGGCCCTATCGGGGGCCGGGCCGGCCAGGGGGAGGGGCCGCAGGAGGTTGCGGGGGCTGATCGGGGCCAGATTGGGCCAGCTGGCCGCCGCAGTGCATGTCATAGGGATCAGGCATTCCGCTGTTTGGTCGCTGGGCTCTTATATAGTTTCGTGCATGGTGGGAACGTGCTTTTCAGCTCTGTGTGAGCCACTAAAGGTAGACTATGTGTTCCCTCTGCTAATGTTTACTAAAATGTGTGGGGGCCTTGTACTGGCTGAGGCGTTACAGAGAACGGTGGCAGGAGAAGCCTGCTTCTGCAGAGGACCAGCTCTCTAGGGCGCTGATGAGCAGGCACTATGAAGCAGAGACATTTTTCTGAATATCAATTTGCTTCATAAAGAGAACTGGTTTGCCTAATATCAGAGTTGGGGAAGCTCAAAAGTGGGCCAAGATCATGTAAGAAAAAGGCTTCCCCACAGTAACGTAACATCTGTGAAATCAGCCGTGCAGTACACAGGAAGAAAGTTGGCTTGGAAACTGCCCTACCCAGTATCTGGGAGGGGAAAAACCGTGGCTCGGACCTCACGGTGCCAAGGTGCTCAGGTAGTGACCAGATCTACGGAGAGGAACGCAGGCTCGGCAGTCCAATCTCCATCGTGTCCCTGCTTTTCTGAGATGCTGCAGTTCATCTTGCCCATGCAGAGCCATTCTCCCAGAGGATTACAACAGAGCTTTTATGTTTTATCTTCATAATTTAGGCATTTTTTAAAAATGGTAACGAGTTTCTAGAAATGGAATCCCACTATATAACCTGGTACCCAAAAGGTGGTGGTGGTTGGGGCTGTTTGCCTTGCAATGGCTAGGGATGTCAGCTTCACCCAGGAGTCAATTAGGCTGAAAGTCAGGGGTCCTGCTTATATCGTAGGAGCCCCAGAAGGGGTATGAGTAGGTTTCTTTATTATGTGCTGGGCTCAGAATCTGCGAAAATGTCTTAGGAATCTCCACTTCAGCCTTGCACCATAAACCAGTAAATTCTGTAGCACTGCAAGGTCACTAGAGCCTTCGGGGTCCAAAATCTACCCTCACCCCGAGGGGGAAGTATGGGGCATGCCCATGCGCATCCTCGCATGCCACACTTAATTCCCGCATCTTTGTTGTTGATGCTACCTAGCTACCCTGGAGCCTATAAATAGACCTCCTCACCCACACACACTGTCTAGTGCGCAGAGAAAGGGCCGCTTCCTCCATTATTGTGAAAGGCACTGCCAACACGACGGGTGCTTGAAACCGGCATGGTTATTAAATGTAATAATTTATAAATCATTCCTTAGAACCCAGCCTAGCAAGTGAACGTTCTTTAGACGTGGCCTCTGGTATTTTTATTTTCCTATTGAAATTTTAACACAAAAATATTCTGTTAGAATAACTACTGCTAACTCCTATTTTTATAAGCGAGTGATTCTATGATTCTAAACTAATGGCCAGACCTTGCTTAACATCCAGTGCTGAATCAGCACGCGATGTGCCTCTAATACTTTCCTTTCAATTACAATGCACTGTAAACAGACACATTTTCTCATCTCCCAGGTGCTACCTTACACCTACAGGCCATAGGAGCCAGAGTGCCGGTGTGCTGAGTATTCCGGCGCATTCTCTCCCACGTGGGGCCAAGCCACCGCCCTGTACACACGTCTTTGGGAATGGATGCTCTTTGGGGCTGTCCCAAGTCGAGGGTACTGGGCAGTGTGCTACTCACCACTCAGGCCCCCCTGTCTTTGCTGCTGAGTCCTGCAACCCTTAAGGGCCAAAGAAAGGAAACGAAGCGAAGACACAAAGGAACGAAGACTGAGAGTGGAAGTGAAACTTGTAAGCTTTTTTTTTTTTAATATACATATATATATATATTATTGATTTCAGAGAGGAAGGGAGAGAGACAGAGAGACAGAAACATCAATGATGAGAGAGAATCATTGATTGGCTGTCTGCCTCCGGCACGTCCCCTACTGGGGGTGGATCGAGCCTACAACCCAGGCATGTGCCCTTGGCCGGAATCGAACCCGGGACCCTTCAGTCCGCAGGCCAACGCTCTATCCACTGAGCCAAACGGAAACTTGCAAGCTTTAAGGAGGCTTAAGCAGCAGTTCTCAACCTGTGGGTCGCGACCCCATTGGCAGTCGAAAGACCCTTTCACGGGGGTCGCCTAAGACCATCCTGCACATCAGATATTTACATTACGATTCACAACAGTAGCAACATTACAGTTATGAAGTAGCAACGAAAATAATCTTATGGTTGGGTCACAACATGGGGAGCTGTATTTAAAGGGCCAGAAGGTTGAGAACCACTGCTTAAGAGGCTGTTGAGGAAATGCCAGAGGCGATTAGGGGCCCTCTGACATCTCTGCAGCCTGGGAGCAAGGACCTCCAGCTCCCAAATCCATGCAGGCCTCCGAGGTGAGCCAGAGCTTCTGGCGGCCCCACCTCGGTGAGAATCCCAATTCCAGGGGCAAATCTTCCTAAACTGTGAGTAAGGGTGGTGATGGCCACCGGAAATTGCCTTATAGAACACTGGTTTTTGGGTTTCCTTCCCAAAGTTTACAAAGTTACATGAGACTCACTCCACTCTACAGTGCTGTTTCGAATGCAATTTTCAATGTAACCTCTAAGCTTTTATCACCTGCATGGTGAACAAGCATACCTCCTCCACAGGAAATGAACGGTTCAACTGGCTTTAACTTCTATGGTTCTCAATCCTTTTCTCTTCTGTAAATACCTTTTTATAAAAATCTTTTGATTTTATTTACTTACTATGTCCAATGTCTTAAAGGACAAAGCTATGGTTTAAAACAGCAACAATGCTCTTCCTACCGACATTTAAATTCAGCACTTAAACTCAGAAACCACAAGAATACTAAATATATAATATCCATGATGGCGGATCACGCAGAGCTGGGGCACAAGGAAGATAAAGGCATTAGGGTTCTTCTGCTAATGTGCGACCCCAAACCATAACACGGGGTAGTTTTTGACCTGGACAATGAACCGTCCGCTGAAGTAAATCTTAGCTTGAGCACCTGAAAAGGCCATTTTAGACGTTGTGTCTAGGACAGATTTTGTTTTAATGGCTCTTTGGCAACTCTCCCGTGTCAATATGCCTTTCCTGAGCAAGAACCTCTTGAGGTGAGTAAAGTGCCCGGCTCGGAGGAGAAAGACCCCGCTGAGGTGGCGCCTGGAGAGCGGGGGCAGGACAGGCTTGAGGTTTATTGCAGGGGATGCACGATCAGTGAGGAACAACCATTTTTTTTCTTGAAAATTTAAAACCACTTGCTCTAATTTTTATTAACAGCAGAAATCCTAATTTACCCACCCCGAGGGTCTGGGGAACTAGAGGCTCCTGGTCGCAGGCCCCTTAAGTCCCAGGTGGGTTTCCTGCTCAACCACTTGGGACCTCTGTACCCTCACCTAGCAAGTACCTATATTGTGGGTAAGTTCTTTAATAGCAGGCTCTGGTATACATTTTACATTATCTTTTAGTTTAAAACACTGGGATCCAAGTAAACTAGCTCATACTGCCCTCCAACAACAACAAAAAAAGTAAATATAATACAATTTTAAAATAAACAAAAAAAAATTACAATTCCATGGAACTCAACAAAGTTAAAAAATTTTTTAGGAAAAGGTTACTTTTTTTAAACTCAACAGCAAATGATTCTCTGCATTAAAACATGAGTTTTATCATAGTGTTATACACAAATTCTCTAAATGTTAACATGGGAATTTTAAGATCAGCTAAAACATTTTAGGAAATAATGGCAAGATTTTCCTACAACACTTCATTCACACTTAAGGCATTTACAGGAGACTTCTGAGTTTTGTCCAAAATCACCCAAACACAGACAACCTGAACGTGAGCAAACTACTTTTTTTAAAAAAATGAAATTTTTATTCAAACCAAAACAGAATGAATCTACTTCTTAAAGAGTAAAATGGTGCTGTCCTAAAGGGTGACAGCATGGTGTGAAGTGGGGACTGGGAGTCTGGGAGGGTACAGGCCCAAGGTCTGAAACCCGGGGTTTACAATTTTGCCTTTATTGTCTGCTGCTCTGCTGAGCCCACAGTTCAGTGGAGTTCATACTTAGTCAGGATCAAAGGATTACCAACTTAAATCAAATAACGCATCCCTGGAGAGCGAGCCCCGTCGTCTTCTCCCACTTTTTACTTTGAAAGCAGGTTTCCTTGTTTTTACCCTTCCAACGATGGCATTTACAATCCACATTTAAACACCCAAAGATCAGCTGATGGAAATCACTAAACACATTTAATAAATTACCGAACAAAATCAACTCTCTCCACAGTAAAGTATAATGTAATAGAAAAATGGGTACTTCCACACACAAATACCAAGGGGGTTTGTTTCAAGTTCATCATCTCTAACTTGGGTCTTTAAACTGCTGCCCTTAAATGCTGTGCCTGACTTTCTCAGAATCTCTTTTTTTTTTTTCTTTTTCTCATTGAATCGGAGAAAACAAAGAAGAGCTTCCTTAATGAGCCACATGCTGATGTTGAGGGAGAAGCACACGAATGTCTGTAACTTACTTTGCGATGCATAAAAAAGTAACAAGGTGACTGGGATGGAGAGAGGGATGATAGAGGGGTAAATCCCGTGGGTTAAGCAATAACAGCCAAATGCTGGTAGCAGACAGGAGCTGGTGAGTGGTGACTGTGCACCCCTTTCAGCAAAATTTTTTGTTGAAGAAACAAAACAAATGGAAGACTTTTTTATGGTGCGCCACTATAAATGAAGATTAACAGTAAACTTAGGAGATGCTGATAACGGTACTGAAAATTCAGTCCAATTATTTCTCTTCACTCGATCCAGGACACGCCTCCCGTATTTTCACCTGCCACCTGCCGTCCCTCCCAATCCCCAAAGCAAACCATGGTCAAAAGGGCAGGAAATTACTTTACCAAACTACTTAATGCCAAATTCTAAACCTACAAAATCCTTTACAAGCCAGTCCTTAATAAGGCCTGTTCTCAAACAAAAGGAGGTGACAATTTAGCCCACAGGGAGGAAAGGCAGCCTGTAGTGCCAGCCTCCCTGCCTGTATTCCAACAGATGTGAGTGGCAAGAATTACCAAAGGGAATGTAGTTCCCTTTCTTTGACCTCCCCCATCAGAGATGAAAAGCCTAACACTGAGAAACAAATAAAGCACAGGCAGGCATTTGTTCTCCCTGAAGCATTCTGGATCTCTTCATGTACCAGGTAGAGACTGGACTAGAGCTGGGCCTACAGGTGGACTTCAGGTCTTCAATTAGGACTAGTGAAGAGCCACCCAAACACGTTTAGATACACACCTTTTATGCTAGAAAGAAGTGTAGAAACCATGTGCCCTAGACCCCTCGCTTAGATGAAAAAGTTACAATCCACACTGGAGGAGGGACTTGTGCATTGGAACAGGAAAAGGACTAGGCTCCACTCTCTGTCAACCACTCCCCTCCCCTGGCACTTTGTTTTAAAGGGTCCCGTGTTGTGGCAAAGCTCCCAGCATCCAAGCTAGTTGATCCAGAGCAGGGGTGGGGGACATCCGGTCCCAGGGCCGTGGAAGGCCTGCGAAATCATTGGGTCTGGGCCTGCCAAGGCATTCGGGGTGAGTTAATTAAATGCTTGACCAAATATAGCAGGCTAATTATTAAGTTGATAATTTTGTATGGCCCGCAAATGATGTTATAAATATACAAATGGCCCCTGGCAGAAAAAAGGTTCCCCACCACAGATTTAGAGGATATAAGAGAAGTTTATTCTCATTAGTCCCTTAAAATTTACTGGATAGGCAGCCGACTGTCAAAGAAGTCATAAGAAGAAATGAAGAGGTATCACTAATGACACAACCACATGAAGAGAAGAAAAGAAAGCGGGACCTGCTCAGCTTGGCAAAGTTTCCCAGGAACAGAGGCAGTCCTCACTTTGGATCCATCAGTGTAAGTCGTGCCGTAAGTCAGCAGACTTAACCTCTACAGCACATCTCCTCACTCCCGGTTGAGGCACCCCGGACTCTGCTAGTCAGCCTCCGTTTCTTCATAGGTAAAATGAAGGGTAGGGGCTAAATGACCTCTAAGGCCCTTTTTTTAAAAACTGTATTAAACACACACATGAAAAAACATCTCCTTAAAGCCCTTTAGCTGTGCCAAAGGAATCAGCAAACTGAAGCCACACTAATATTCTACAAAAGCAGATCAGAAAACTTTGAGCAGTAAAATGGTAACCGAAAATATCTTTTGAATTGAAAAAACCCCTGAAACCACAAAGACCTGAAACCACGACAAACTAACAGATACGTTCTCTCAGTGCAAGTGTTATTACGCAATTAGAAAGTTCCCAGGGGTGAAGCTAGTCTATCAAAGTGTTTTTGGGAAAAAAAAAAAAAAAAACACCCACAAGAAAATGCTGAAAATTGAGTTTAATAAGATTCTTTGAGTAAAATAGGCCCAACTTCGCTCTCTGACTCGGTTTACATGTCCACAAGTGTGAGGTTCTCTCCAGCGATACACAGAAGAAAATCCTCCAGATGTATTTATGGGACAAAAGAAGGCAAGGAAGAGAAGAGGGATCTGCCTCCTCTCTCCCTAACAGTTCCTCTATATCAGTGGTTCTCAACCTTGGCTGCACATTAGAATCACCTGGGAATCTTTTTAAAATCCTGATTTCTGGGCCTCATCCTCCGGAAATTCTGTTTCTTTGTTATGGGGTGGGGCCACAACATTAGTAACAAAGAAACAAAATTTCCGGAGGATGAGGCCCAGAAATCAGGATTTTAAAAAGATTCCCAGATGATTCTAATGTGCAGCCAAGGTTGAGAACCACTGATCTATATGCTCTATCAATCGACTCAAAGACAGCTGTTTCAGGAGCAGAAGGTAATGAAGCATGTGCTTAATTTAAAAAATGGGGAGGGACACTTTGATAAAGCAACTCTGTGCACTTCAAGTTTCACGGTGGGTCCAGGATGCTTTAATGACACAAATGAATTCGGGTCCAAAAGTTTTCTTGTAAATCAGTTGTTTGAAATTGGGATGTATTTTCTCCACAGGAAAAACAAACTGGTGAGCATCAGGAGAGTCCAATCAATTCCTAAAATACTTGAACCACAGTTCTATTCCCAAATGGTTTTTACTGCCCACTGAGAGTCCCCTTAAGAGAGAGAACCCTCCCCCACCCCCTCCAGTGGGAATGGTCCCTTCTATTCAGCTCTGGCCAAGAGTTTTCCCCACCTGGGTGTGAGGTGGGGGAGAAAGGGCAAGCAAGGAAGAATTCTTAAACTCCTGGCAAAGGCTTCATTTGGGGGACCCTGGAATTCCACATCACTAGATCTGGAGTAGCTCTGAAAAGAGCCAACCTGATGATCATCTACTAATAAGATTAAGAAGTCTTTACACCTAAGTGAGCAGCAGTCAAACCAAAAAGAACGCGCTAAATTAGGGCAATGGTATCCAAATCAACACCATTGGTTAGGAATTCCAAGTGTCACTGAGACAACTGCTTGCCTTTATGGCGGCAATGACTGCTGGCGAGCAATCAGAAGGGCAGGAACAAGGCAAGCTTCACGCTCCCGGGACAATCAGGCAGCAGTGCCTTCTTGACGAGTGCTCGAGTGCTCGACTACAGAGAGGAACAGGATTTGACCTCCGAGGGCCATTTCCGTCTGAGCTATTACACAGCAGAGCCATCCACTTGGGGCACGTGCCTCCATAAGTGACTTTCCTGCCATAAAAGAGCTGGGCCGTCAGGAGAATGAGTAGGCCAACTAGCTATCAGCTTTGCCCACCGTTTAACATGATATTCTTAAAATAGTTTCATTTGTAGGAGAATATTTCTAGGTCGATTTCAAAGACAGCCTCTGGGGAAAAGCTATCCCCACACATAAGTCTACCAGCCTGTGGAAGGGCTAGAAGCCGTCTGATTTCGCGACTCTTGGTATGCACAGAAAATTGAGACTCCTGGAGGCTAGGCTGCTGAATTTGGGCCTTCCTGCCCCTCGCCAACGTGCTTACGCCAGGAAGTCCAATCTACCTTTTAGGTCATGCGTTCAGTGGTGGCTTAAGACCACTGCCCACTGTCCAAGGCAGGACAACCAAGTAGCCACGGCCAACTTCTCCCACCAGGGAAGCGTCACTGAGCAGGTGGCAGTCCGTCTGGCCAAACAGATGCAATTACACTACCCTGAAGCCATGCTGTCACTGTAGGCTGCCAATTAGCATGGGAAGAATAAAAGAGCCCTGTCTTAATGTTTGGTCAAGAGGACTACCCACAGCTCATTTCACTCTTGGTGTGCTTCAGCCACCTCCCAGGACTAAGCTCACCTGCAGGCAAGTCACGAGCCCTGAAGGCACCGTAAATACGCCATCCCAAACTGAACATTGCTACATACCCAGCCATTTCCTGCAGTGAGCAACTTGGTCTATGGAAGCTCTTGTGTAAACCCAAAAGGCTAGATAAACACAAGGTGTGATGACATGATGGCACTTTTTCTTGTGTGGCGACATATAAAGAATTAACCTGATGTTTTTTTGAAAGTCAAGTCTTATCTCAAAAGGCATTAATTTCACACCCATGTTCACGGTGGCATTATTCACAACAGTTGAGAGAGATGGAAACAGCTTAAATGTCCATCAAAGGATGAATGAATAAAGAAAATACATATGACAGGATATTTTCAGCTTAAAAAAGAAAAAGAAAATCCTGTCGTATGCTGCAACATGGATGAAACCTTGAGGGCGTTATGCTAAGTGAAATAAACCAGTCACAAAAAGACAAGTACTGCATGATTCCATGTTTAAATTCTGCTATCTAAAGTAATCGCACTTACAGAAACAGAAAGCAGAATGGTGGTTGTGAAGGGCTGGGGAGAGGGAGATATGGGGAGTTGCTTTATGCATTTGGAGTTTCCGTTTTGCAAGATGAAAAGGTTCTAGAGTTCGCTGCATGCATGTAGTGAGCACTAATAATTTACTGAAACATTTAGAAATAGTCAAGGTGGCACATTTTATGTTATGTGTAGTAGAATTGCATCTACTTGGCCACACACAAAAAAGACAATATGAGAAACAAAAAAGGGCCACTTGAAATGGGTATACGCAAGAAGGATCCAAATTCATAAATTTTGGGCTTTGACAAGAGAATATTTCTGTAGTCCTTAAGAAATAAACATTGACACACACACACACCCCTCCCCTAATCTAAGAAACACTCTTCTACACTATGAGAAACAATGAACAAATTTGCAAGATCTCAAGGTAACCATAGAAGGGAGATCTTGTGCTTTAAATATAAATGTAAATGTGGCCCATGCTCTGTTCCTTGGGATAGCAGACAAACTGCATATATAAAAAGCACAAACATTTCCTTTGGGGAGGGTTTTACTGAGATAAAAATGGCTTTTCTTACAAAGTCATCTCAAAGAACAGAAGCCACGGTAAGCATAATAGACTTTCCCCTAATTGTTAGCTCCAAAAATTCCCCTAATCCTTTGCCATTCCAGTATGTTCGAATAGAATGCTTATTATTTTACAATATAGGCAACAGGACCCCTAAAAATATTTTATTACTCTCTTTCTATTTCTTCTATTCCAACCTCAATTTTGAGATTATTTTAGAGACACACACACACACACACATCACAAGGATTTTCTAAGAGTTCCATTTCTTCATCATGGGGATTGGTGATGTTTTTAAAAATATTTTTCAAAGCAGAAAAGGGGGCCGCTTTATTTTTCTTTGGAATAAGTTCCTGCCAGATTTTGCACGCTGCAGTTCTTTGGCGATGTGATGAGAACACATGCCCACCCACAGACACTAATTTTGCTCTTCACCCTTCCCAAGCAGCCTTTATGACACATGCTGTCTGTGCTCCATTTAATGGAATTCAAGAGGCTCAGTCAGACAGCAGGCCCCACGGGGCCAGTGCCACCCCTCTTCCTCTGGATGGGCACAAGGAACGTGTGTTCAAAAGAAAACCACAAAAAAGCCCAGCCCGGCTTGGACACTCCCAATCTGAAAATCTTTGCAACTGTATGAATTCACACTGGAAACGAAAAGTCATCTCTTGGGTTGAAATCTGGAAAGAGATAGTATCTTGTTGCGGTTCCTTGCACCCTGAGCTCTACGAAGATGAGTAGCTAACTCCTGAAGCTGCCCTCAAAGTGTGCAGCGAGGAAGGTAGTAGCCTGGCATGCCAGCCAAAGGCTCTTTCTAAGAGGGCTGAAGTGCCAGCCTGCCCCTGAAGCATTTCCTTTCCCTGGGGTGATCATTAGTCACGAAGAAACGCTGGTGATTAAGAATCCACCTGGGGATGGGCATGACCTCTAAGACTGCCCCACATGCATCCCAAGACAATCTGGGCCCAGACAATCAATGCAAACAGGCAGCCGGGAAATTCACCCCCAGAAGAATGCTCAGGACTAATAAAGCCTTTGCTGGTTTAGTCAGAGAGTGGTCACTGCCCATTTGTGTGTTCTTTAGAATGGGCTTCATGCCCTAGGAAGGCTGTTCCCTACTTGTTTCTGGCCTTTCTGAGCTACACACACAAGCCGACTATTTCCAGATAATGCTGCAAGATTTATCTCAGTGTTGTTCATCGCAACCCTGTGTAGGCAGAGTGACCATAAACCCCGGATGTGGGGGGACAGCAGAAGAGTGGGCAATGGACAGCAGGCAATGAATAGGCCGAGCTGGGGGAGATCACCAAGCACCCATAAATCATCCGCCCGCACGGCAGGAACGGGTGGTGGACTCACTAAGCAGATCTCTCTAAATGCAAGTATTTTGAAATGTCGACAGATAACCTATGGTGATTTTAAATAAACCTGTTTTTATTAAATGGTTACTGAATTCATGACGGCTTTGAGTCTTTAGAATATACTTTTTATAGATGCTAAAGCGGGGAGGGGTCTTCAAACCTCAAAGATTGGGAAAGCTATCCTTAATGTTTACTAATCTGTTTCACTAAAATATTCTGGACTTTCAGCTTTGAGGATTCAAACACTCTCTCTGAATACCTCACCCCTCAAGGAAGAAGAGAGAAAATGAAACAAAACAAAAAACCAACAGCTTTTGTGCAAGGTAGCTCAGAAAAACATGGCCACCAAAACTATCAAATGAATTTTTGAGTAGGACAGTTCTTTCTTGACATCCATCCAAGGAAGAGTTAGATGTTGAAGAACCAAAAGGGAATAGCTGAGAGTCGCTTCTATACAGAGTAATTAGTGGCTCCAGATTATAGACTCCAGTAAATCTATGAATAAAAGAAAACTCAGGAGGAATCTACAGGCCATAACAATAAATTCCCACTGAAAGGGGAATTAAAACAAGGGCAGGGCTAGGCCCGGATCGCAAGCACTTCTTAATTTAACACTACCCAGCACATAGCTCTGAACGCAGGCAGTGTCTCACTCAATATCTATTGATCGCTTCCAAGTTGAATGATCTGAGACCCTTGGTACTGGCTCTGGCTCTGTATTCCTGTGGCCTCAAAAGGGAAAAGGGGAATCTAAAAACCATGCAGTCACTTTGGAGTGATGGCTCATGGTGCTTAACAGCAAAGGGGCCCCTGAGGAGTGGCGGCCCCAACCGTAGGGGTGATTATCATTGCTGAATCTCAGTGATCAATATGCGCTGGGTGCGTAATGTAACCAAAGCTGAACGAAATCTATGTTGCCCTGAAATAACCTGGGCAGGACCTGAGTTAGTCTCAACTACACAAATCACAGGAAAGCAACACATTTTCACAGAAAATTCCAATAAACCAAGAACTTTAAAAGACATGTTTTCATTGGTATCTATGCCTATGCTATTCAAGCATCAGAAAACCAAAGACAGGGAAAATCTTAAAAAATATTTTCAAGGAGGGGGAAAGCACCTTACTCATAGAGGAATTAAGGAGGAGGATTACAGTGGATTGCATGTCAGAAACCATGCAGACAAGAAGAGAGTGAAGTCGCCCAGCCGGCGTGGCTCAGTGGTTGAGCATTGACCTATGAACCAGGAGGTCATGGTTTGATTCCTGGTCAGGGCACACGCTCAGGTTTCAGGCTTGATCCCCAGTGTGGGGAGTGCAGGAAGCAGTCGATCAATGATTCTCTCTCATCATTTCTATCTCTCTATCTCCCTTCTTCTCTGAAATCAATAAAAATATATTTTAAAAAATAAAAAATAAGATGTTTTCATATAGCTACCTGTAATCATTTTCTATAGGCTCAAGGAAAAAAAGATATAATGGAACTGAAGATGTCAGAAAAATTGGAGCAAATTAGCTATTTTTCTGATAACATTTAAAAATATACATATTTTTATTGATTTCAGAGAGGAGAAGGTAGGGAGGGAGAGACAGGAATATCAATGATGAGCGAGAATCACTTCACCGGCTGCTTCCTGCACACCTCCCACTGGGGATCAAGCCCACAACCCGGACATGTGCCCTGACTGAGAATCGAACTTCAACCTTCTGATTCATAGGTTGACACTCAACCACTGTGCCACACCAGTTGGGCTCAGATGACTTTTGACAAAGTGAACCCTGAGCTGAGGGTGGCATTCAGAATGTGGCTTCCAGTGAGAGCCCCATTTACTATAAGGTCACAAAATTCAGGCTTTAGTTTAAGCTGACACTTTTTTAAGTAGCCTGTCTTTTACAGCGTACAAAAAATGTTAATGAGAATAAAAAGGACTCTCACTTTGAATCCGAAGTATTTTTTAATATTACCAAATGCCCTTATTAAATAGGCACTATGCATGTATACACACACATGTAAAAATAAGCACTACAGATGTGGGCAGGAAAATTCTTAACAAAACCCCCACATATTTCAAATACTGTCCTTCCTCATTATTGTCCTCTACCATAATTAGCACGGTACAGCATAACAGGTGGCTTTCATTTATAGAATGCAAAATTAATGAAATTTGGAGATAGTCCCGCCTCCAAAAACAAGTTGGCCATTCTAAAAAAAAGTATACCCCTTAATCTACAAAACAAATAGGAACGAACCAAATAAGCCCCTTCACGCCGACTTTCCAGATTATCTGAATTCTAAGTGTATTTAAAGAAGTAAATTTAATACATTTAACACCGACAGTTTAAAATACAGATGCCTCAAGGAAAACAAGACATTATTATGGGCTTTACAAGAAAAGGGAAGAGAAACAAACACTGCCTATTTTTCCAGCTTGGTAGTCCCATATGTTTAATGCTGTCCGAGTGATAACAGAATTTATCATCATAAATGGAGCTGCTCCAAAAATGCTAAATCTTAGGTAAAATTGTGGGCAGTTGTCCTCACCCAGACGTTCTGGACAGACAGACAGACCAGAAAAGCAGAAATAGTACTGCTTCTGTCCCTAACAAGTAGGATGCACAGGATGCAGCAAGTCTTTTTTAAAAATACAAGGAGACACTGAATGGACTGTCAACACACAGAGGAATGTTTAATGTACTCAAATAAACAAGATATGCGCCTTAACTCGCCAGGCATTGTTTAAATTTAGTGAGTGAAGGGGGGGTGGGGTGGGGGAGGTCAGACAGGCGACACAGCCTCCCAATTATGCAGAGCAATCCTTCAGATCACATGAAAGCTATAATTAAAGGTTGATATCGAGCCCCCCAACTCCTCTTCTCCCACCTAGAAAAGTTAATGCATGAACTGAGCATGAACAAATTATAATTTGTAAAAACAGACATAGTCACTCAGGAGGGGAATAAAGCTTTCTTGCATTAAGTCATGCGTCTTGAAGGGTAGGAAAGAGCACAATATTGAAAAAGATCCAACATCCTGAATACAACAGTTATCATTCGACCACATCCTTTAGCTCACCTCTGCTTATTCATTTCTTTTTTAAGTTTTAAGCTAGCCCCCTAAAAGGTATACCACCTCTGCAAGCTGTTTCCTCGGCAGCATCTTTTAAGCTAAGGGCTTAACAAAGGGGATGGGTTAAGACCATCTCTAGCTGAATACCTAAGGAGAAATTTGTTTTCAGAAAAGGAGATGAGTGACAAGAACTCTCTGTCCAACAAAAGACCATGGTTACCTATGTGTCCTTGCACGTGGGCACAACACACACAAACACAAACACACGCTTCACTTCTTTATAAATTGAATAATTTTCTCCCTCCCTTAAAAACGGTAGAAAGCACACACTGGAAAGGTTAGGCAGAAGAGAAGGAGAAAAGAAAGCCCACGTAAACAGCAAGCACATACCTGCTGGGCGGTGCCATTTCCTCTACATGGTAGAGCCCATGTGCTGGCTATTAGCATTATTGCTACTATAAAGCTTCCGATAAAAATGGACCGTCCCTTGCGGACCTGAGAACCAGCTGGCTGCTCGAGCCGTGGTTTCCCCCATATATGATTCAGTCTCCTTGACAAATATACTGCAACGTACTGGATGAGTCATCCGAGGGTTAGTCCGCATTTTATAGGCCTGTTGTGTCATTACTCACATTCAACATCCTGCTTCTCAAAAGTGGAAGCTGGAAGCCTGACAGCTGACAGATGCTTCTTCCAATTAAAATATTGTTTAAAAGAATTCCTGTAAGTTACAATTATCAGTCATTGATGATACTATGAAGTGCCCAGGAAACAAATGGCATAGCTCAATACCCGAGATTAGAGTCTGTAGAACCACAAGTGCAAAACTGCTCACCTGCTCCCACCCCCAATCCAAATAATGTTGTTCCGAGTTGAGAGCAAGGGCCCTGCTCCTTCCTTTAAGCTATCAGTGAGGCCCTCGTCAATTCTTATGCTGTAAGGTTACCTAGTTGCAGGTGCTCTGTGAAAACTACACACCAACATTTCTTTGCTCCCTGGGTGTATTTTCTTAGGTGGGATAGTGGCTTCTGTTTATAAAATGCCTACCTTTTAGAGCCGTGGTTCTCAACCTGTGGGTCGCGACCCCTTTGGCGGTCGAATGACCCTTTCACAGGGGTCGCCTAAGGTAGTGGTTCTCAACCTTCTGACCCTTTAAATACAGTTCCTCATGTTGTGACCCAACCATAAAATTATTTTCGTTGCTACTTCATAACTGTAATGTTGCTACTGTTATGAATCGTAATGTAAGTATCTGATATGCAGGATGGTCTTAGGCGACCCCTGTGAAAGGGTCGTTCGACCGCCAAAGGGGTCGAGACCCACAGGTTGAGAACCGCTGGCCTAAGACCATCAGAAAACACATATATAATCACATATTGTTTTTGTGATTAATTACTACGCTTTAATTATGTTCAATTTGTAGCAATGAAAATACATCCTGCATATCAGATATTTACATTACGATTCACAACAGTAGCAAAATTACAGTTATGAAGTAGCAACAAAAATAATTTTATGGTTGGGGGTCACCACAACATGAGGAACTGTATTAAAGGGTCGCGGCATTAGGAAGGTTGAGAACCACTGTTTTAGAGAAAGCATGTTAGGGGTGAAATGATAAGCTCTCTGGGGTTTGTTTGAAATATTTTAACCAAAAAAGACAGGGTGGGAGGTAAGAAAATGTGGCAAAATCTTGGTAATTGTTGCATCTGAGGTGAGTCTATAAGCTTATTATTCTCTCTTCTTTTGAGTATCTCTGAAAATTTTCATCAAATGTTTGTGTGTTTTTTAATGTTCAGTCCTTATAGTCTAAATTTGTGCCCAAACAAGGCACTTTCAAGCTAGGTATGAACCTGCCATACGTGTGAGCGTGCGGCCCCTTTTACACGGTGCAGTCCAGTGGCTCTGTGGGTGAGAGAGAGTCCAGCCTGAAGGCATGACACATGTCCTAAGGCCACTGTGAGGGCTGCATCCACCCCACCCCCACCCCAAACACAAATGCTCGGTGCCCTCTCCTCCCAAGACTGTCTGGTTGTTCCTTGTGCTTGCTCTGAGGACACCAGTCCAGGCCTCCTCTGTGAGCTCAATGTTGACACAGCGAGGGAGAGGTGACTATTTCCAGCTTCCTTATATGGTTCTGCAAACGCTCTGAGAGATTATGTCACCTCCACAGTCCCCTTAAACCAACAAATCGCTTTGTAATGTGGCACAGTGTTTGCCCGACTCACTTGATGCTCAAATTGGGTGACTTAAGCCACCTGAAGGAGAAAGAGAGCTTTGATTTCAAGGCCAGAAAAAAAAACACCCAGATATGGAAGCTCCAAGGTATGTTCAACGAAACCACTGTTGAAACTAGATGTCATTACAAAAAACCTCGGTGTTGTTGTTATGTTCGGAAAGCATGACAAGTCAGCATGGGACACTTGAAATACACAGGTCCCACTAAAGCGTGGGAGGATGTCAGGCCAAGGCTCCCACCTCAGCCAAGCCCAGTTCTCAAAGGACACTGCCCCAAAGACTGCAAATGGGCTGCAAATGGTTGTGACAGTCTCTACAGAATATCAATGACAGCCTCACAAATATGGCCTGATTAGGACTGTGTGTGGGCCCAGTGAAGCCTTCCCTGGTTTAGGTTCTTCCCTCTTAAGGATTACAAGCTACAGGCTTATCAAAATGTCTGTTTCATCAGAGCCATTGTCCATCATTGGGCCTATTTGTTACAGCTGTTAGCCCAGCCTGACTGACACACTGACTGCTCCCAGTGGTTCTTAACTTTGGCTGCACATTAGAGTCACCTGGGAATCTTTTTAAAATCCTGATTTCTGGGCCCCCTCCTCCGGAAATTCTGTTTCTTTGTTATGGGGTGATTCTAATGTGCAGCCAAGGTTGAGAACCACTGACGCAATGCAACAGGTAGAATTAGGGGAATTAATAAACTTCTAGCCTATTTTGAGTTTCTAAGTCTTTTAAAGAAATAAATCCATAGTTCATTAAAATATTTTTAAATTCAGATTTTACTAATTAAAAATACAAAAGTAATAGCAACAGCCCGGCCGGTGTGCCTCAGTGGTTGAGTGTCAACCTAGGAGCCAGGAGGTCACAGATCGAGGCACATGCCTAGGTTGTGGACTCGATCCCCAGTAGGGGGCACGCAGGAGGCAGCCAATTAATGATTCTCTCTCATCATTGATGTTTCTCTTACCCTCTTCCTCTCTGAAATATATATATATATATATATATATATATATATATATATACACACACACACACACATATATGTATATGTATATATATATTTTAAAAGTAATAGCAACAACAATGTATGCACACACAGAATGAGAATAAAGCCAATGTGGTAAAGTGTTAACAAACGGTGAAATGGGTATAAGAGAGCTTTGTACTATTCTTGCAACTTTTCTATAAGTATAACATTTTTAAAAAACAGAACATGATTATATTTAATACACAAGTTTGATATAACAAAAAATTAAAACACCAGAGTAAAATAGTAACAAAAAACATGGTATTTCATTTGCAATGCATGGTAAATGGTTAACATCTTTAGTCATAAATAAGCTCTTAAAAACCAGTAACAGGCACTATAATAATGCAAGGAAACTGGAAAAAGTAAAATGAAATAATATAAGTGATGATTAAGCATTAAGTATATATGATAATTCTGCTGAGCAGTGATGAAGAATAATTTCTCTGCAGTATCACAGTGAGGAGAATGAAGACACTGGAATATGACATATTTTAAAATAAAGTTAAACACAAATGCATAACTTCTGCTGCAAAAAAAGAAAAAGAAAAAAGAGAGAGAGAGAACTATATGGTTTCATAACTACCATAGTTATTGCTGCCACCTTCACCCATTTAAAAATGTCTTGCCCATAAGGAAATTTACAAACATGTAAACATTGAGAAATGCCTCTGGGTTAGGGTGTCTCAAAGGATGTTCCTTGCAAACAATGTTATAAGAGGCTCCAAAAACAAAACAAAAAACCCAAATAAACAATTCAGAAAAACAATATACTATATCCTTGAAAATACTGTTTAAGTTTGTTTAGTCTAATCTTTCATAAACTTATTTGACCACAGGAACCTCTACTTCCATTACTGTTAAATAAAGCACTTTGGGAAATGTTGTAGGTGATGAAATATGGGATATCTTTTTTCTGACCTTTTGCTCTTTCTAAGTTTTCTTCAGAATACACTGTACTATCACCACAAAAAGCATCCAAACTTGGCTTCTACTATCTTTAACAGACATTTCTATCTGCATGCTAATGCATGCTAATGACCACGGGTAGTCAGCAAACAACTTGTATTTTATGTGATTACCCGTCTCCCCTAAGTCCCCATCAGTGGCAGCCAAGGAGCTGCACCTGTGTGTACAAGGGAGTGGACAGCTCATGCTGGTGTTGGTGTTTCTGTAAGAGGCAGCTTGTCTCGGCAACACCACGCCTCGGAGCAGCAGCTAGCCTCAGGCCCACCTCCACCTCGCCATTTTCAGAGCACTGGGTCTTGGAACTTGGAAACCAGTCTGGATATCTTTGGCCTCCAAGCTCCCCAGGCCAGTCTCCTAGCACTAATCCTTGGATGTTAAGAAGCACAACGAGCCTGGAAAACACAGTAGAACATGGCTTCCAAATTCTATTAACTCACTAATGGGCCCTTATTTTTAAAATTCTTGCCATGTTTTGGGGTGTTTTGTTTGTTTTTTAGCAATTATCTGTATGTTTTTTGAGGGGCTAAAGTCCAAATACCAGCTAATGTGAAGATATAAAAGCAAATGTGGGTATCAATGATGTTAGTACTATAGGCTGTACTGACTGTATAAAGGGAAAGAGCATGAGTTAAGCTATCTTGGTCCAAAATCCAGCCTGGCCATTACTTACACTGTTTAAACTTATCTGAGCCTCTGTTTCTTTATCTGTAAAATGGGTACAATGCTATTAATGATCTCACATAATTGTTCTGTATGGGATAAATGCGATCATTTACGAGTACTTGGTAAGAGCCTGGCCACATACAAAGCACGCATTAATTTATGCAAACAATGATAAGGATATTGTAAGTTTTATCAATTTAGACTGTCAGGGGTGGGTAAACCATGGCCAGCCACCACACTCATCTGTTTACATTTACATGGCTGCTTTAGTGCTACAAAGACAGAGTTGAGCAGTTGTGACAGAAACAATATGGTCCCCAAAGCTGAAAATATTTACTATCTAGACCAGGGGTCCTCAAACTTTTTAAACAGGGGGCCAGTTCACTGTCCCTCAGACCGTTGGAGGGCCGGACTATAGTTTAAAAAAAAACTATGAACAAATTCCTATGCACACTGCACATATCTTATTTTGAAGTAAAAAAACAAACGGGAACAAATACAATATTTGTATTTGCATGTGGCCCGCGGGCCGTAGTTTGAGGACCCCTGATCTAGACCTTTACAGAAAAAAGTTTGTAGACCACTGGTGAGCAACATTTGAGGGATAAAGAACCAGTTCTTTTCCCTACAGAAGTTTTGGTCTTTGGTCCCTTATTTTGCTTAATGCCTCAATTCAGAATCAGATACACAAGTGTTATCTGTGGTGATTTGGTCCACAGGAGCTACATAGGTCATGCTTCCCTTACAACACAAAACACAGCGTCCTGTCTCATGGCAGGTGGGGAATCTACAGAGCCTGAGGTTGCCTGCTGGTCTTTCCGCCTTCCCTACTGCAGAGTCCAGTGACCCCAGCTGATATGTGTGAGTCCACAGCCTGCCTCCCCTCCCCCCAAGTCACATCTGTGCATTATGTTGAAACCACATGTGTCCCTAGAGCTTGAAGCAAGAGGTGAAAAATGATCTGGAAGAGGCATTCAGGAAACTGAGCAAACAGAAATGAAGGATGCTTTCAAGAGGGCTGGACAGCCACGGCAGGATTAATACAGCACTAGGGGCCTTCACAAAGGAGGGTTGCTACAACACCACCACTGCCAACAAGAGCCCAGTTAAGAAGACCAGGGGCCAACCCAGAAAAATGAACAACACGCCCCAAATGCAGGTCCCAAGATGCATCCCTGCATCCAATCACCCTGCCTATTTTCTTTGGCAGGAAAACTTGTTTATTTGGGGAAAATGAACCCACAGCGTTAATGGATAATGCAGGTGAAGGGACTCCTGGGACTTGTCTCTGGGAGAGGAAATTTGAACAAAAGAAACCATTCTAATTACTTCAGCTAGTTCTCTTACAAAAAACGTCTACGCCAGCTGTCCGGACAGAGATGAAATCTGGGGTGTACTTAGACACACAGTGTCTTTCTGGCGGCCACTTGTTGCCTTACTGGCAAATGTCAGTATTTTTGTGAAGTCAATCCAACAGAAAACTGCACATGGTAAATAATAAAGTGGATGATGAGGCTGGAGCTGGTCAAGGAAGAGGAGGGAGGCCGATGATTTCTATTGTTACCCATGAGAGCAGGATTTCAGAGACAATACGAAAATCTCCCGTGAAGCCAAGTTAGTTTTCAGCCCTAAAGTGTTCATGGCTGGCACAGGGGTAAGATAAGGCTCCCTCCAAAGCTCATGATTAATTTGGGGATGTTCAGCTTGGCCAGAGTCAGAAGACCGTCACTAACTAAATGCATATGGGCTATTATATTAAGCAGATTTAAAAAAAAATAACAAAGAGACCCTATGATGTGAAGAAAACCTTTCAGAGCGAGGCTTGTAGATTCAACCAGGTTTCTCTAGAGAAAGGGAAAGGGAACTCACATTCACTGAGTAACCACGAGGTGTGGGGTGTTCTGTATGGCTGTATCAACGCACCTACAATTTTGTTCCTGATGTGCGTGGAAGAAAAACGGGGCTGAGCTACCAGGTTGATTTAGTCTAGAGAGTCTGAATCTCCGAGCACAGGATGTTATGCAAACAGGCCAGCACTGATAAAAAGGAAGGAATCCAAAATATATCAGGAATATGGGAAAGTCACTCTGGGAAATGATGGAAGGAGCCAAGGGCTTGATACAAAGGAAAAAAGTGAGAGCGTTCAGAGTTCTGGGTATCGGCGTATCTCATTGTATTGCACTTTGCTTCACTGTGCTTCACAGGTGTTGCAGGTTTTGTTTTGTTTTGTTTTGTTTTGAAGAAATCAAAGGCAACACCCTCCACCAGCAAAAATATCACAACTGGTTCTGGAATGGAACCTGCAATATCTCCAAGGTTTGCCTGTATAAGGCTGCACTGGAGGCTGGGTGTCCACTAGAAAACCACTGTACCCTTCAAGCCTGGAGTCAACGGGGCAACAGGGCCTGACCTCAGAGACCTGGGCTGCCAAGAGAAACCATGCCTGGGCCTAGGGGTAAATTTTAAGTTCAAGGGATGAGGTTGCCTCAAGATCTAGAGAGGGAATACAGGGAGTGCCTAAGGGGTGGCCACTTAGTGTGCTTAATATCTGCCAGGCAGAGCAGCCAGGTCTGTGTTTGAAATCTGCTCAAGGCTGGACGGTTTGTTTCTCAATGCACTGGTACCATGACTATCCCCGAGCACGTTGAGCAGGCTGGTCCCAATCTGCCATCAGCCTCGCTCAGCCCATTCTGCTGTTCCCCTAACTTTAGGCCAGAGGCCAGATTAGACCTGAAGCTGCTCGAAGGCTGTGTCATTCCAGGAACAGACTTCAGAAAGGAAACCTGCCACTCACCTTGATGTTGTTCACAAAAAGTGTATCCAAGACAATGCAGCTTTCTAGCTAAGCAAACCGTCCACGTGGAAGCTACCTGTTTGGCAGATGGCTATACCGATATTTAGCTGTGGACACAGAAAGCTCATCTGAGAACTCTCAGCAATACTCTTCGATCACGCCCCTAAGTAAATAGCACACGCTATTGAAGTTAGAAGTCCCACGAACTCATTTTGTTGGGAGGCAGGAACCTGGGCCTGGCTTTACCACTAGTTCTATGACCTTGGGCAGAATGACTTACCTTCTTGGTGCCTCAATTTCCTTGTCTAGAAAATGTAGGGCTGAAACTAGTTCAGTACCTGAAGCTCCAAAACTCTACAAGGAATGAATGGGTAACAGCTAAATGAGAAAGCTGCCTAATAATACAAGTAGACAGAGAGAGGAACAAAGAAAGCTGGGCAATGCTGGTTTACTCAAGACCAAGGGGCTGGGGCCCTAGCCGATTTGGCTCAGTGGATAGAGCATCAGCCCTCAGACTGAAGGGTCCTGGGTTCCATTCTGGTCAAGGGCACACACCTTGGTTGCAGGCTTAATCCCCTGCCCCGAGAAGCAACCAATCAATGTGTCTCTCTTGCATGGCTATTTCTCTCTCTGTCTCTCCCCCTCCCTTCCACTCTAAGAATCAACAGGTATATATCCTTAAGTGAGGATTAACAACAACAACAACAAAAAGACCAAGGGACTGGGGACAGAGCTATGTTCCTGACCCTGGATCTAAGAGGCCTGCCTAAACTAACCTACCATCTTAAAAAATTTTTTTAATTGATTTTAGAGAGGGGAAGGGAGACAGAGAAACATCATTTTTTGTTGTTCCGCTTATTTATGCATTCATTGGTTGATCCTTATATATACCCTGACCAGGGATGGAACCCGCAATCCTGGCATATCGGGGCAGCACTAACCACTGACCTATATAGCCAGGGCCTCACACAATCGTTTAAAAGGATGCAGAACTCACTCCAAAGCTAAAACTGACTTTTCCTTACAAACATTAGTCAACAGTATCAGCTAATGTGAACATTACTGTGGTTGTATCACAAGCACTGTGCCTTACGATCTCCCAGGACTCTTATCCCGAACACAGGCGATAGGGAAACAGAGTCCGGCACACCCTCTTCTCTGCCTTCACAGCCATTAGTAACACAGCTACAGCATTCTGTTACGACTTGCACGTCACCGTTGCCATTGGATGTGAGATTCTCAAGAAAAGGTTTTCTTTCATTTTTCTAGTTTACTTCTGTAGTTCAGTGTCCAGCAAATGGTAAAACCTTGGCAGAACAATTTTTTTTTTTTCATTCAACAGACGAACCATAGAGAAACCTTTACTGGCTTAAATAGGGACTGGAGATAAAGATTATATGAAGCAAGGAAATGACAGAAAGGTGGTAGCAAACTTTTGTAATGTGCATTTTTTCTTCATTACAAAAGTGATTAAGTTTACCGTGGAATATTTAGGACATGCAAAGGAAAACATTCACTGAAATGACCTGTAGGTGGTAGAATTTAAGAGCATTACAGACATCTACAATTATGGGATGCCTGCTTGCTAATTTATTGTATTCTTTGCCACATTTAAAAAATGATTGGGAAGTAATATTTTCCTATTTTTTCATTTCTGATAAAGTCAAAAGGTAATAAGTGCAGAGCTTAGTGAAATGTTTCTTCCCTGCTTTAGTTCAGCACCCCCATAATGGATTTCACACATTATGGACCTTAGATAGTAACTAAAAAAAAAAAAACAGGAGGGCAGCCTAGAATTCTAAAACAAACCTGAGAGGTATCTAGTTCTAGACCAACCACACTTGACAGAGGAGGAGGCTAAGGCCAGCGGTCACATTTCTTGCTCAAAAGCAGTAGGAGCCAGAACTGGACCCAGAACGCTAAGGCCACTGTTCCCTACAAGAACTACCTGCCTAGCTAAAATCAAATTCTGCCACACCGTTGACTTCTGGTTTCTGAGAGGCAATCAGACATGATTCCAGAACAAGAAAAGTAAATGACGGTGTCCAGAATATTTACCTGCACTACAATTCTCAGGTGCCAGATTAAACACATCATGAGAAGGGCAGCCAAAGGCACACGTTTCTCTGAAAATGATTTCTGACTTTGCCACAAACATTTTAAGTCTACCAGAAACTTAAAAAATGGGCCAATGAACCCGAGTTAAGGCTCACTGGTCAATAGATCGCAAACTATCAGATAAGGCTTACCGATAAGACTTTGGCACCAACTTCTTCCCCCTGACTCACCTAAAAGCACAGTTAGTGAGCATCCAACCTGCTTCAAGTATCTCCCAGTCTCAGGAATTCCCAAGAGTGGTCACAGTAAAGCTTACACAGAGCGGGGAGGAAAGGGAGAATCCAAGTACCTCCTCGAGAAGTGAACCTTGCTCTGTGAACCTTGCTCTGTGTGGGAGTTAAGATGAGTGCCTTACAGATGAAAATTCACCACCACCCTCTCAGCAAGAGAACAGAAGCAAGAGCCTGAGCCCATTGGAGGCTCTTCCTCTCACTGAACACATCTGCTGGAGTTGGCTGATATTTGGGGCCCACTATCCACATGCCTCTCCCGGTCCACTGCCACCCTAGAAGTGACTCCAGGGTTTAAAGATGCAGTACATATTTCATCTGTCAATGTGGACTCCAAGTGCTAGCCCACGATCTCACTTGGTGCTCCATCGTGAAAACACTGGCCTTCTCAGGACTGGAGGAAGAGGAGAAAGACTATGCTGGCCTCCAACAGAACTGCCAAGGGTAATTATAACCACATGCGATTTTCATCGTGTGTACAGCTCTAGTCAAGAAAGGAAGAGACCCGTGGGAGAGCTAACAAGTCCGTGATCAAACCTCAACCTGATCAGTTCCCATCCCTAGAACAGTACTCACTGTAGTACTCATCCCAGGAAGAAAAGGGACCAAGGAAGGCTTAGGCTTACCCACTCTTCACTCACGCTGTCCATTTCAAAGGACAGCCTTCAAATTTCATTAAAATAAGTCTCAGAAGGGAACAGTGGGGGGGGGGGGGGATGCCGACAATGAATGTGGGCTCCACCTATTTTATAGACTTAAAAACCAAAGAATAAGCTCCAAATGCACAAACAAATCCTATATAATAAAAGGCTAATATGCAAATTGTCCCCTCGACCGGGAGTTTGACCAGGGGGCTGGCCAACCACCTGCAGCCCCTCCCCCCAACCGACCCTACCCTTGATTGCCCCCCACCCACCCTGATCAGGGGCAGGACCAGCTGGCCAACCTCTCGAGTCCCCTCCCCGCTCCCTGAGCCTGGCCCAATTGGGGCAGGCTGGCTGGACCCCACCTGTGCACGAATTCGTGTACCAGGCCTCTAGTAAAATATAAAAGGTATATTTGTGGCAGAGCCAAGAATAGGTCCTGAGTGAAAATTCATCTCTCAGAATACTGTTAAATAAGGTATACTCCCCCCCATGTCCTTTGTTTCAAATCTCTCCAAAGATGTTCTCTACCCCCTCTTTCTCCACTCAAAAGGGAGAAAACTATTCACAGATTTCATTTGTTTGTTTCCTGTGAGCCCTGGAGGAATTGTCCCTGATACTAAGAATGTGCCAAATGTGAAGAGCAAGTCTTAACATTAGAACATTCCAAGCTCCCAGGGTGGGACCAGTTCAGCTCAAAGGGATTTTACTACCACTCAGTAGAAGCTGGAAATAAATACAAATACATAGACAATGTGGCTCATGGAATGCCAACGGATAAGCAACAGATTGCACTGAAAGACTAGAATGGGAAGGGAAGCCATGCCACCCGCGCCCGCCCCCCCCCCCCTCCCCAGCTCCTCCCATGGTGCCATCTCCACATAAGACAGCAGCTAACTGTGCTGGAGGCAGCCTGCCTTCCCTGTCCCCTTCGTTAAACCTTAGATGTGGTCAGCTCAGTTTATATTTCAGCGTGAGGAAGCAGAAAAGCCCACGACCTTCAGAACAGACCCAAATATTTATAATGTGCTGCGGAGCAAGGCATCATGGGAAGAATATGGCACACATTCCATGGGCTGGTCACAGCCTCACTGGTCCATCTCAGGACAGTTTCTGGGATGTTTAAGTACAGACAAGCAGAGGTCAGGAGCTTATAAAACACACTAACTGAGCAAAGTAGATCACCAATTTATCTGCACTATGTAGGTTTAGATGCATTTATTCTTTTTAATTTAGTCAACTGTTCTGCATAGGTAACACATTCATGATTCATAATCAAAATATAAAAAGGTAGACTCCCACTACATCCCATCTGCCCTGTTCCTTCTCCCAACCAACAAGCCAACTGTAACCACCTTTGAAAAGTTTTGTGTGTATCCTTCCAGGTTTATGTAGTCTCCTCTCACCCTTTCTCAGTATGTTATTCCTATGTTCTGGACTTTGCTTTCTACCCTTCAGAGATTTTTTCCATATTGGAACACACGGCTAACCCATCCCCTTTTTACATCTGTACAGTATTCCACCATAAGGATGTAGCATGATTTATTTAACTAGCCCCTTATTCATGAACATTTAGGTTTTTGTGAACTCTTTGCTATTGATAACAATCCTGTAATAAACAACTGTGTATATATCAGAGTTGCCTTTATATATTAAGATGTGTGTTTATTGCTCTGTAATTGCCTGCCCATTATACAGAGAAAGAAGAAAAGCAAACCCCATCTGATATCTAGACAAAGCCCTCCTAAAGCAAAAATGTGGTTATGGAAAAATAAAATGAGATTTTGATTTTGTATGATGCATATGTGGAAGGAGAGAGGCAGAGTGCCATTATTTAGGTTGCCCATTTACCCCCCTTATCTTCCTCCTGCTCACCTCCCAAAAGTCTCACCTCCCATTCACCCTAGGAACCACCCTGGCATCTGCCCCTTTAAGAAATTCTGACAGCATTCTATCTCACTGAGGAGGGGCGCTGCAATGTCTGGTGCCACCTCCGAGGGCAGAAAGTAACCCTCTCCTCCCCCGGCCATTATCTGGACCTGCACCCAGAGTTCCAGCTGGAGGTGAGGCCACACAGAGCTCAGGGAAGCAGGCCTGAGCTGCTGCTGGTCGGTCCCTCTGTCAGAGCACAAGTCCCAGGTGAACCCCAGGGGGAGGCAGGAAAGCAGGACCCCTCGACGGAGCCCAGGGAGGGGCCGTTCCAGCCCTTCCCAGCCACTGCCTTCAGCAAAGGAGCAGGAAATCCAAAGCTGTCCCTGAAGCTGACTCATTCTCTCCACAAGCCGCCTGATGGTTCTATGCTAAGTTTACCGAAGGGAACATGCCTCCGGGCAGGCAGAAGCAGCGCAGCACAGACGTGTTGGGGGGGGGGGGGGGGGGCTCAGTGAGCATTTCCTCCGGGATGGGTCAAGGTCCCACCAGAGGCTCAGGGAGGCGAGGAAGGAGAGGCCATCCTGTAAACATCAGCTGCGTCAAATGCCATCGGCACCTCTTGTGGTGCATATGCATCATCACCTGCGTGTGCACAGTGACTGGCCTACTCACCTGCAGTCAAAGTCAAACTACTAAAAACAAATGATACTTGTTGGGACCCTAATTGGAACAAAACAAATGTACTGAAGCATTTGAGACAAACTAGAGAAAACCGAATATGGATTTGGTATTACAGGAGGTGAAGGAATTACTATTAATTTTCTTAGGTGTGATAATGGTATTGTGGTAACTTTTTTAAAACTCCTTAACTCTTAGAAGTACATATTGAAATATTTATGGATAAAATGATGTTTGGGATTTGATTTAAAACACTCCAGCCCACCTTCCCCGACCAATAAAAAGTGTGTGTGAAGTGTGTGTGTGTGTGTGTAGAAAACATGAATGACTGCTGGGTGATGAATACATGGGGTCCAGTATGCTATTCTCTTCACCTCAGTGAAGTTTAGAATGTTTCATAACAAGAAAACAGCCAAGTGCCACTGAGACCTCACTACGGACTGGCCAGAATGGAGAGTTCAGCCCCTAAGGGTGATGCCTCGGCCTCAGATGTGTGTAATTTGGCGCTCGGTTTCATTGTTTGGGGTGCAGCCCGAATGTCTGGGTATTTTTCAAACTTTCCTAGGTAATTCTAATGTATAGCAAAGGCTGAGAATCAGTGTCCAGGAACCTAATGGAGTGGGACAGAAAAAGTCAGGGTAAGTGTGAGAGGACAGTGGCAGTCCCCTGCTCTTATCTGTAACCCCCATGGCCCAATTATCTTTCCAGGGTCCTGAATCTGGGGTCCAGGCCAAGCTTCTGCGAATTACTGGTGCCATCAAAGATGACACTGGAGCTATAGTAACCACTAGGGACTTGGCAAATAGATGAAAACCAGAGGTGGGCCTGCTTTAAATGCAGATGGCAGACAACCTGTTATCAATATCAGGATTGCAGTTCACATCAAGCTTTTCATTGGTTCCCTCTCACCCACCTGAGCATTCGTTGCCAATGTGTATCTCTCTGAGATCAGCCTATGTTAACTATTAAAAAGTTCCTGTTTTAAGAGGCTGAAGGGTCTTGGGCAGCTTAATTTGTTCTAGCTGCTGAGTGCTGGAGCACTACAGCTGGCCTTATTCAAAGCAGAGAGCAGCTGGCAAGCATCCTCTCAGAGCACAAGCCTCACCTCGCCAAGGGACAGGGGGAATTTTCCTGCAGCAGGTGGCATATCCTGATGTGTAACGGTGGGACTCCGCCCACTCTCTGTGGCTTTGGGGTTCATTCTGATGTCATTCACAGGGCCTTGGGAGAGTTGGGGGGTTTACACCTGTTGAGCCTTCCCTCCTTATAACTCCTCTGACCTCCCTCACAACAACCCTGAAGTGTCATCGTGTTCCCATCTGACAGATGAGAGAAATGAGGCCCAGGCAATCCTACTTATGACAGCACAATCAGGCAACAGACAGCAGAACTAGAGTCTGACCAAGCCCCAAAGCCCCATGCTCTTTCCACAGCCATGTCCTCCGAGATAAACATTAGGGTATCGTGGACGTGGCACCTCTCATTGCCACCTGTAGGAAATAATCCAAAGGTTGCTCGGGGGCCCAGCCCTTCCGGATGAGTCTATTAGTCACCAAGAGCCTGAAGATATAAAACCCTTGACCTTTCTTCCGACATTTTCCACAGGGACATGCACTTTCCCTCCACTCCCAGTGAGCTGACTGTCGCCTTCCAGCCACTCAGCAGTGTCTACGGAAGGGGGAGCGCTTCTTACACGCGCAGCTCCATGGTCTTGGCGGAGGACACCAACCAGAGCACTCCTCCCTCGCACACTCACACTTTCAGACCTGAATTCTGTGTATCGCAAGGCACACACAGACCTGGAATGCAGGTCAACCCAGGTTCTGGCCTCTCCTCCTTGGATGCACTAAGCCTGCTGCTGCTCTTGGCCCCACCAGCAGCGACCCCCCCACCCCCAACTCAAGGCCAACTCGGCTGCAGGTGTTACTTAAGACCGTAGATGCAAATAAGGCCCGCTTGTACTTCCAAAACAGAACCTCGTGTCCTAGTAAATGTTGCCCACTCACACCCAGACCCCTGCCACTAAGACTTGAGACTTCACTAGAGCAGTGGTTGGCAAACTCATTAGTCAACAGAGCCAAATATCAACAGTACAGCGACTGAAATTTCTTTTGAGAGCCAAATTTTTTAAACTTAAACTATATAGGTAGGCACATTCAACTTTAAATTCACGGTTTTCGTCTTCCGTTTTTCTTTGCTTCTTCTTTGTAGCCATGTCAAACAGGGCACCTAAAAAATGTTTCATTTTATAATAATAAAGCCACCAACACAAAAGAATTACAATTCTTAAATTGATGACAAAAATACCTGTAGGATTTGCAGCTGGTTGGAAAAATACAGGTAACTTGATGCTTCGAGTAGGTACTTTTGTCACCCGCGCGCGATTGCGGACGCGACTAGCACTAACCACTGCAATGAGACTGCTGACTGGCTCACTCAACTCGTGCAGGAATCGAGCGCCTCCCCTGCGCTGCATATCCCGTGGCCCGCCTGCACCGTGTCTCCCATCGCCCCACCGACCGACACCCCCACTTCTTCTAACGCCACTTCTTCAAAATAGACTCGCCCAGGCCGAAAACCGACTTCTGCTCATGGACCAGGAAGTTTCAATCACACTGTATGTGCGCGCCCGTACGTGGTATTTTGTGGAAGAGCCACACTCAAGGGGCCAAAGAGCTGCGTGTGGCTCTTGAGCTGCGGTTTGCCGACCACTGTACTAGAGCTTTCAAGGAGCTGCCCCAAGTCAAAAGCTGCCTGAAACCCTTCTTCTGGGGACTGCCTCAGGGCTAGTCTTACAATAAATGAGCCAGCCATTAAATTTAAAACACAAAAATCAACCTTTACTTTTTAGTTAAGCACTCAATTTCACCTTACAGTGGATCCATCACCAAAGCTTATTTTCGACTTATTCATTCACCTGAAGGCCATTTCCAAACTTACAACCTACCTTTCCATTTGATATACATAACATCACCATCTTTCTCTTCTGAAGAGTCCCCAAAAGGCTTCTGGAAATGTTTCAAGCAAATGGTTGGGAGGATGGAGTGCGCATGGCGCCTCCTGAAGTGAGGTCACGGCTTTGACAGATACAAAGCTCAAGTACAAAGGAACATAGTCAGGTACAAAGGGATATGTTCTGATATGTTTGCCTTTAAACAACAAAAAGCGGAGGCCACATGATCAGATCTGCCAGTACATTTTGTATAAGACTCTAATCCAGTGGTTCTCAACCTTCTGGCCCTTTAAATACAGTTCCTCATGTTGTGACCCAACCATAAAATTATTTTCGGTGCTACTTCATAACTGTAAAATGTTGCTACTGTTATGAATCGTAGTGTAAATATCTGATGTGCAGGATGGTCTTAGGTGACCCCTGTGAAAGGGTCATTCGACCGCCAAATCCATCATGCAGCATTAAATGGCATTAATGATAATCAAAATGAAATGTCAGCTGACATTTACCCAATGTGCCAAGTACACTATACCTTTAAGCGTTCTCTTTAATTCTCACATCTGTTCTCTAAGACAGGAAATAGGAGTATCCCTATTTTACAGTCCAGAGCACCAAGAAGCCTACCCAGGAAGCCATTGAGAGGTAGAACCAAAAGAACATTCTGACTCCAGAGGCCAAAGGCCTTAACTCCTCTGCTATTCCAAACCTCACCAGGTTGGCCTGCCGCCTCTGGCGGTGTGCTGTCTGCATCCACACGGCAGCTGCAGGGCACCTGGGAGCGGCAGGTGGGACACCGTTCGAGACAACCCTGGCACAACAGCCACATGGGGAGAAGGTGCAGCAGCATGGAGCACTTCAGAGGCCACGTGAGAGGGTGCTCTTCCAGCAAAGCTCAGAGGCACTCAGCTCAGCGGCACAGAATTGAACCCTCCCTGGCGTCGTGTCCCAGCCTGCACCAGCAGACGTGTCGATACTAAACAAATGCCTGAGCAGGACGGACCAGCGCGCACATGGGACTGGTCTGGGCAGCGCAGGACAGCCGATGTTAAACACCTGGCTCTGGAGTCGCACCCCAAGTTGTACTCTGTGCCCCACTGACTTCTAGCTATGAGGTCATCTTTTTTTAACTGTCGTTTCTTCATCTGCAAAACAGAAAAACAATGACACCTGCTCTGGAGTATCTAATAAAGCACCGGACACAGAGTAAGCACGGAATAAATGCTGGTTCTCTGGTGGGTTATGCCAGCAAAGGTTCGGTATACCCTGGACAGCAGTGTGGACACAATGTGTCAAAAATACCAAGTGCCTCGGTGCAGGGCTGCTCTGACACTGAGGACAGAACAAACCCCCACCCCCGGCACAGGTGCCCAAACAGAGAAATTCCACCACGTAATATCCTTTGGCAAATGACAACTAAACAGTCCAACAGGTTCTTCCTGGACCTCTGAAACTCCTCCTTGCAACAGGGAATTGTTTGCGGCTTTCAAGCACCACTGGAATTTCCCCCCTTTTCCTGAAATTCCACCCCAACATCAGGAGGTGGTTATGGTTCTGTACTTGTGTCCCTCTCAGTGCAGGAGTTTCCTAAGCTTCACACCCACCTCGCGTTTGCCCAAGATATATTTACACTTGAGAAACCACGCCAAAGGGCGGGGGGACCCGGGGACACGGGACTTGTCTGAAATAGTGGCTTTCCAGGCCGCTCTGGGTAGTTCTTGGGCAGCTACTGGAGCCTGACCTAGGGTAGAAGAGCACTTTAAAAAGGAAAATAAAATGAAAAGGCCCTCTGGACACCACCAAGCCTGCAGGTCCCAGGCTGACAGAAGGGAAAGTTCTGAATTTTGAAAGAAAGGGTTCCAGGAAGAGGCTGGTGTACAAAGCAGGCTGAAGAAAGAAAGAAAAGAAAGGAAGAAAAGGAAGAAAAGGAAGAAAAGGAAGGAAGGAAGGAAGGAAGAAAGGAAGGAAGGAAGGAAGGAAGGAAGGAAGGAAGGAAGGAAGGAAGGAAGGGAAAGAAAGAAAGAAAGAAAGAAAGAAAGAAAGAAAGAAAGAAAGAAAGAAAGAAAGAAAGAAAGGAAGGAAGGAAGGAAGGAAGGAAGGAAGGAAGGAAGGAAGGAAGGAAGGAAGGAAGGAAGGAAGGAAAAGAAAGAAAGAAAGAAAGAAAGAAAGAAAGAAAGAAAGAAAGAAAGAAAGGAAAGAAAGGAAAGAAAGAAAAGAAAGAAAAGAAAGAAAAGAAAGAAAAGAAAGAAAGAAAGAAAGAAAGAAAGAAAGAAAGAAAGAAAGAAAGAAAGAAAGAAAGAAAAATTAAGCCAGGAGGGGTGCTCTTGAAAGGATTTTTAAAAATTCCTGAGGCTGCTTATTAAGTTATTAACTCCTGAGTAGAAGTAGGCTGTCCCACCCACTGCCCTAGGCAGTCTTGTTAGGGCTGGGTCATCCCCTCCACCCAGGCCACCTGGGCAAGGAGCCTCCCCGACCCCCTGAACCCCTGCCTCTGGGGCCATATTTGCTTCCAAGCCACACTGGCAGCTGACCCCACAGTATATAGACTAGCAGCTCTGTCCTATAGAAATGTAACATGAGCCCCATACACATATGCCCTTATTTTTTTAGTAGTCACATTAAACAAGTAATAAAAAACAGGCAACACTAATTAGAATACTATAGCTGACATAATCCAATATATCTAGAATATTTTCATGTCAACAAGTCATCAAAATGAAAGAATTACTAATGGGATAGTTTACATTCTTTTTTGTAACAAGGCCTCAAAATCCGAAGTGTATTTTACACGTGCGGCACATCTCAGCTCACACCAGCCTCATTTCAAGGGCACGGCAGTCCGGGCAGCTGGGGGCTGAGGAATTGGACAGTGCGGGTCTTGAGAGCAGCCGCCAGGGTCTGGTGCAGGAATTTCCAATCCAGTCACCTGAGTCGCCAAGGGCAGAGGGATGGTGCCTTGTGCAAAATCTGACATCCCAGCCCCACCTCAGAAGGCCTCAGTAAAAGGCAGCTGGCTTCCCTCCAGTTTCCGCTGCGGCACAAGCCGCCACCCACGCAGCCGGTCCCCACGGCCTCTCTGCAAGAGTCATACCAGAAAGCTCACACTGAACAAATAACCCACCAGCAGGCTAGCTTGGGCTGTCAGCACAAAGAGCAGGAGAGCCAAGACAGTCTCCCACAGGCAGGTGGGCCCACTGGGTAACGAGCAGAATGCCCTGGCCTACTTACCTTGTGTCTATCTGGCCTGGACGTGTCCACACGGCTTTTTGCTTTTTCTTTGTGCACAGTCATGGGCACCAAATATACTCTAATTCCCTCATTTGTGACAGGAAGAGGGAAGTAGGGGCCCTCTTTCTAGTTGAAAGACGTTGTAAGAACACATTACGGCCCAACGAGGGGTATTTTGAACTCTTCCGAGGGGCAGCAGCCTTTCCGGAGCCATTATTCCCTGGTGGATATTCAGCAGGGCGTTTAAAATGTCCCCAAACAGGGCCCTTTGCAGCTGTCACACTATCTCCCTCAGACTCTGGCCAGATAGAAGCCACCTTTACCCGGGAGGAGGGGGCTGAGTGCCCGTCAAAACCCGCTGCAGGTCACTCCCCCCCCACCCCCCCCACCCCCGGGTTTCCCAGGCTCCGGGCTAAGAAGTCTTTCTGGTTTAGCCTTACTTGCTGGGGTGTCTAACTGAAATCTCTCAAGGGAAAAGCCTGACACACCAGGATGGAAAAGTTATCTTATCATTTGGAGAAAATAATTTAGGGCTGGGTAGATAAACATGTACAGGAAATACTTCTATAGAGGTCTTGATCCTCTGAAGATTAATAACCCACGGAACTGGAGACCAGCTTCAAACTCGGAGGAAATAGGCAAGTTATAAAAACAGGAAGAACGGGAAGTTTATTTTTGGATGAATATTTGTTCTAGTGAAGCTCTTGATACTGACACAAACCTTGATCCGCAGGTCATTTGCTGCAGCTGAGCAGCTGCGGAGCATGTTTCCACAAGCTGTCCCACCAGAGATTTCCGGGTCTTTCTGGAAAGGGCCTCGCCCCACGCCTGCAAAACATCTGCCTGGCTGCCACTGGCCCCGAGGACTCCTTTCTCCTTCATTCCCGTGGCTGAGTAGAATCTCCAGCCCAGCTAGAAACCTCAGCCATTTCCAACCACCCCCTCCACCTTCGTCCCCGGTGCCCAAAGCCGGCCATCTCCACCGGGTATAGCTCTTGTATCCGCCACGTCTGTACCAGCATGATCTGATCAGGCTCCCTCCATGGACTGCCAGCCTAGCCTCCCCTGGTCTCACCAGCCTCCCACCACCCCCGCCACATACCTTCCATGGCTCCCCACTGCTTCTAGAATAAAACCAGATGTTCTCCAGTTTGACAGACAGCTCTTCACAATCTGGCCCCACCCACCTTCAGAGCCCCATCTCCACATGCAGGACTGGCTACAGGATGTGCAGAACCCAGTAGAAAATGAAAATAATTGATGGGGCTCTTTGTTCAAAAGTTGAGGATTTCAAGGTGGCAACAACATAAACCAAGTATGGGGCCCTTCTAAGCACAAGGCTCTGTGTGACCACGTAGGTTGCACAAAACTGAGGCAGGCCCTTTCCTCCCTCAGATGACACCAGTAGGCAACAGATGCTGCCACAACTAGGAAGAACCCTTCTCACCTGTCCTCACCCTCACTGAAACTCATCCTGCCCCTCAAAGAAGACTTCAAGACAAGGAAGCCAGCTTCCACCCTCTCATGTGAGGCGTTCAGATACTCCTTCCACCGAGCTCTCTGGCCCTGATCTATCCTGTGGTTATTTATTTACCTAGCACTCCTCCACGCCTTAATTAGACCAAGAGTCTCAAGGCCTTGGGTCCATTGCTTAGTCATTCTGCGCCCCCACCCCCACCCCACCCCACACACACATCTTTCATGAACAAAACTTGGTACACATTAGGTCTGCTATAAATTTCTATTGAATGGCCACTTATAAAGCCCATGACCTTGCCAAGTGACTGAGGAAAGGCAAAATTAAAAATTCCCCGAGGATCTTGCTTTTACATAAGAGGAGAAGTGGAGACTGAATACACAATGAGCTTGAGGGCATCTGAACAGGACTTCCATTAGCCATCATTATGAAACCTACCGGCCAGACACAAAGGCTGCACATGTTGACTTTGGCAGTGACTTCACAGTGGCCTAGCTGGCATAGTGGCAGAAAACTCACCACCTTCCTAACTGCTGCCAGCACCATGGGGGGCGTGGTAGAAGGCTGGGGAACGAGAGAGCCAGCATTGCCTTCTTTCCCCTGGCTTCCTCTGACACAGGGGCGGGCAGAACTGGAGAGGAAGACAGCGATCAATGTTTCATTTCATTCCCTACCACTGCCATGGGGATCAGGGGCAGGGGGGGGAGGGTGTCTTCTGACTTGGAAACTTTACATAAGATCTCATTTCCCTTGAAGTTCCTTTTGGGCAAAGAAGCAAAATGAGGCAGCAAGCAGAAGAGATAAATGATGACCACCACTAACCCCTAAATGGGGACACGCTGTATTATTCTTTAAGAGGAAGAAAAACATTGGAAATCCCAAATAGCTTCCTAAACCTTCCGGCACAGTTGATTTTTCCAGCAATTGTCTACTGATTGTGCTCACGGGAGACAGGGAGGCCGAGAGCGGGGGCGATATGGTATCAGAAAGCACAGGCATTAACTTTGTGTGCCTTCGGATATAGGTCTTCGCTGAACTTTAGTCAAGGAACTTTCCCCCTGCAACTGGCCGGTCAATAACACAGAGTAGCAGCTAGCATTTCCGGAGCCAGTACTCACTAGGTAAGGGCCGGATCGGCTATTCCCCATCACGTCTCTCCTGGCACTGGGGACAGCCTGTACTTTTCTTGTTCCCTGGTGTCCCTGCTTATTGTGATGCTCCCTCCCTCTTAAGAATGTAAGGTCAGCTCTGATCACCCAAGACCCAGAACAGTGCTGTCGGCCGAGAAAGGTCTGAATGTAATCATAACTTGTCAAAAATACGTCACCTCCATCCGTACAGTACGGTCCACATTTAGAGAGGAAGAGAAATCAAGTAACAGGCTCTGGCTGCCTGTCTCAGGAGGGACATTTCAGGTGTGGGCCCTTCAGCTGTCATTCTCTATGTTTAGGGCACTCTTGTTTCAGAAGTGCTGAGCATAAAAGTATCTTTTAAAATGCCCACTTTGGAGACCCGCTCTCCCTGCCACCCAGCAAACATTTCCCATAGATGGTTCTTAAGGAACTTTCCTTTTTGTTTTCCTTTAGTTGAAGCCGGTTTTACTGTTACAGAAAAATACTTTGATTGGGAAATATTCAGTGAATACCATAAACATCTAAAACCTCAAGGAGGGGGCCAGGGGGCCCTTCCCTCCACGGCGACAGGATGATGTTGTGGGGAGTGCCCTAAGGCTCCTGCGTGGTGTGGGCTATGTGGTAAGTATTCCATCCACATACCCTCAGTGTTGGTCACAGAACACTGAAGACAGAAACTCCACAAATGGCCTCCGGAACAATCTCCTCCTTTGTCGGTATCTGCAACCTTGGTTGTGCTTTCTCTTTAAGAAACATACGCACTGTCCTTCAGCTCTGACCAGTGTAAAGGTGGTATGAGCTCCCTCCAACAGAGGCTTCTCATTTGCACATCTAATCATTTGTACCCTTCATGGTTCGTTTGTTTTTCCCCCCCCACAAAATAAGGGAAAACACACCCAGGTTTCAGTTTATTCAGTGAAGAGCTACAGCTAAATCTATTCAATTCTGACACTAATAAGTAAAAAAACAACACAAAAGTTTCAAAACATGCCGGTAAATGATTCAAAATTATTTCTGAAGTGGGTGTGTTGGAAAGATTAGGTAATGTGTACATGTGAACGCCAGAGCGTTGGGCGAAACAAAATCAGAAAGAGTAAAGTGATCAACTCTATGCAATATCTATTTCCAACTTAGGCCTAACAGTTTAGACTATTAACCAAAAATGCAAATTTTAACCTAAACACATATATAAGTTTTTGTAAAAAGCAACTTAAAAACACTGAAGAATGAGGGAGAGCAAAGATCTAAAAGCCACCAGGAATGAGCAAGGAGGCTCTTCAGGACAACGCCAGGTTTCAGTGCGTTCCATGGCCTAAAAGAACCAGGCCAGTGCCACACCCACGAGCTATGTTCAGTCCCTTATTTTACTATAACATGTCTCGGGGAGAAGTTCAACCTGAGTGAATCCAGAGCTTATGAAACTCTGAATGTGAGCCCTCAAGGTAGGGATCGCATGTCTCCCATTAGGGGCAGAGCCAAAGACATTATCAGTGCCCAACAAATGGCTAGATGGGTGAATGAGGTAATGCCAGCCCAAGGCGCCATGTGGGCAGGCTGCCCCGCCCGGCCTGTGTGTGCCTGTCTCCCAGCTAAGCTCCTACTCCATCCAAGGCAGTACTCAAATCCTCCAAGGGCCACGGACTGGTGGCTCCATTTTTTTGTGATTTTTTAAAAATATTTTTATATTGATTTCAGAGAGGAAGGGGAGGGAGAGAGATAGAAACATCAGTGATGGAAGAGAATCATTGACAGGCTGCCTCCTGCACGCCCCACACTGGGGATCGAGCCTGCAACCCAGGCATGTGCCCCAACTGGGAATCAAACCATGACCTTCTGGTTCATAGGTTGACCCTCAACCACTGGGCCATGCCGGCTGGGCTTTTTTTGTGATTTCTTGAGCCCACAGCGAGGACCCTCATGGACAGCTCCACTGTTTGCCTTGGTGAGGGTGACAGGGAGAGGGCCTGGCTTGGTCTCCTCACTGGGGTGTTTACTATGTACCCTTAAGGGCTGTCTGTTATCAATGGGGCTGGAAGTCCCTCAGCCCCCTCCAAATACTACCAGTGTAGACGAGGGACCAAAACCAGGGGGTGGAGGTAAGGAAGCAACTCTTGCCCCAAACACACATTCCTGATGTGCTCTTGATTTCCTAGGTACCCAAAGCACAATGCAAACCCTGAGCATGTGATCCATTATTCTATTAATTATCTAGAATACATTAGCCCACTCTCTCCCCATTCTCCTGGGCTTAGGAGTCAATTGCTCTTCCGGGCAGCCACCGATTCAGCACATACCTACGAACTGTGCAGGCACATCACCTGGAAAGCTGATTCTGGTTCAGTAGGTAAAGCGGGAGAGTCTGCATTTCTGACAACTCCCCAGTGATGCTCGCCCTACGTGGGGAGCTATGAACACCCAGACCCCAGGAATCCTGGCGGGTCAGGCCTGTTCCCTCAGCCTTCCTCCGAAGGATGAGAGGCCCTTCGCCAGCCTCAGGAACCCACCAGGGAATTCTCCCGTTCTCACCCAGCAGATGCCTCATCCCTCTTCCCAGAGAAGTAACCATAAATGATGTATCAGCCTTAGGCGAGGGGGTGGGGGGATATCTTGCCTTGGGAAGCAGTCTTTCCTTTGAATAGTAAAAATTCAGGAGATACCCTACTTTTACAATTAAGAAAGAATAATTTTGCTCCATTACGTTCCTCTTACCTCCCAAAAAAGTGTGTTAAGGGAAGGTGACTCAGATTTTTGAACTTTTTGGAAGGAAGATGATAAAGAAACTCACAGCTCCTTTGAAAACATAGCACACAAGATCCAAATTTAAACTCTGTTCTAGTTTAAACATCACAGTCCCCATAAAGAAGTACCTAAAACCTTTGTTTTAACTTGTCAAATAACAAATTTCTAAGACTTAAAAGCATAAAACCTTCCCCACCCTCCCTAACACACATCTAAAAAGAAATGTAGATTTTTGTGCCTCCACCTCATGGGAGGAGAATGCCAGTGCCCTCTCATTGTTCAGCTAATGTGACAAAACAAACAATTACCCAGAAACTCTGGCAGAGCTGTCAGCAAGGTACAAGTTCAGACAATAGCTGAAGGTATTTCTTTTTTGGTTCAGAAGTGGAGTTGCTCTAACTTGAATGTACAGATTTTGAAAGAGCTGGAAATTCTGCCAGAGTAAAACTGCACTGTAAGAAGAAGAAAAAAATTGGAATACATTTTTAAAATCTGGAAAGTAAAGGAAGTTTGAAGAAACATTTAAAACAGATGAGCAAAAGGATTAATACTCCCTGGGATCGAACGCCCAGAGATCCACCAGTGCTGACAAAGACACAGGCAATCCGGGGGGGGGGGGGGGGGGGTCTTGGTTAGGCAAAGCTGAGATGGATACCCTGATATATATCACCCCCTCCCACGTTCAGACTCATCCTGAAATTTGCAGAGTCCAGAGCCCTCCTGGGAGATTCCAACACCTACAGAAATATCTGATGGTCTGAGCAGAGGACCCAAAATCACATTCAGAGAGCAGGAAGGCCGATGAGCCAGATGAGGCAAAATAAAGGAAAAGGAGAAGTGTTTCCAGAAATAGCCAAGGCTGCACCTGGACCCAGCCCTTGGCCACAAGGTCATGTGGCACAACTGAAACAACTCTAACACCAGAGGCCAGCAGCTCTGCTATGGAAATCCCCACTCCAGGCTCTGGACTAGACGGGGAGAAGGGGGTTTCCTCTGTTCAAGGTCAAAGAAAGGCAGTCCTGGCCATAGGTCAAAAGCAGTCCTGGCCATTAACAGGGCCTGGAATGAAGGCGCAGTGAGTGGAGTATGGCCCCACCTGTGGGCAATAAAGACAAAATTGTCAAGAGGGACAGCAACGAGAGTGGCTGGAGTGGGGGACCTACAGAGAGAGAGGTGCTGGTGAGCAGCCCAGAATCTGGATCTGGACTGCCTGCGTTCAAATTCAGACTCTTCTGAGAGCTGTGTGACCTTGGACAAAGTACCCAATCTCTCTGTGCTTCTGTAAATGGGGATGCGAAAAGAGTACTTACTTTATAGGGCCGGGATGATTAAAAAGTATTTAGTACTGTGAGACAATACTGGCCACATGGAGACACTATATAAGTTTTTGTATATTTGTTTTTTCCTATGTTTTCTAAAATAAGTCGTATTAATTTTATCACCAGAAAACTGATTGCTTTATTCCCCCATACAGGCCCCATCAGCTTGTCACTTGTCACTCACTATCTTTGACCCCTCCTGCCAAACGGCACAAACCCACCTCAATACCCATACATATACACGAGAGCGGCGATTTTCAACCGGCGTGCTGCGAGAATTTTAAAAACATGCAATACCTGACTACTTAGGGGCACTGACCTCTTTCCCCTTAGGTGGTCAAATAAAAAAATGGTAACAGCCACATGGTGTGAATGCCCTGTCTTGAGCCATAAATACATAGGTCATATAACAGAGTTGTATCTTAGTGGTCATGTTGCATAATAACGTTGCATCTGATTGGTTAATTCTTGATACCAGAAATCCTTATATACAAGTATAGGCACCTGATTTTTTTTTGCTTTTTAAAAAATATTCTTATTGACTTCAGAGAGGGAAGGAGAGGGAGAGGGAGAGATAGAAACATCAATGATGAGAGAGAATCGTTGATTGGTTGCCTCCTGCATGCCCCCCACTGGGGCTTCAAACTCACAACCCCAACAGGTGCAGATGGATGCTCAACCACTGAGCCACACTGGCCGGGCAGCACCTTTTTTTTTTTTTTTTAAAGTCACTTTGGAGCAAGAAGGGTAGGCAATTACTATTATTTTATTTAATTTTTTGTAAATCAAAATTATACCTATTTTTTGTCAGGTTGGCAAAAAATATATTTTAGAATTTTAGTAATTAGTTTGTGTGTGCCATGAGATGGGTGCACTAGAGTGATCAACATGTAGAGCAGGTCTGTCAGCACTGAAACCAGGGCAGGCAGTGCTGGGCAAACAGAAACCGTGGGTCAACTTAATATATCAATAAAGGATAAAGAAAACAAGAGTCGTGTCTTTGACATCACAGCTCAGAAGTGACCATGACCAGTGCTAACAGTCCGGTGGAGTTCCTCTTGGTCCTTTTCTTATGCACGTTTTAGGCAAAATTTGGATCATGTTTATGTAGGTACAGAGCTCTCTATCCTGTTTTCACCCACAGCTATATTCTCTATCTTTTTAATAATTCCTTCAAAGTACTGTTTTCTGAGGCTGTGCTAGTTAGTATACTATCCGGTCGTGTGGATGTTCCATATGGCTGTGCTACTACCGCTCTCTTAGGCTCCCTCATCAGCGTTTTCAACTCACATAACTTTTTGTTGTTGATGTTGTTGACACCTATTACAGATGTCCCCCATGTTCTCCCACTTTACCCACCTCCACCCAGTCCCCGCCCCCTTCTTCCTCTGGCCACACCTCATTGTTGTCTGTGTCCAGGGGCTATGCATATATGTTCTTTGGCTAATCTCTTCAGCTTCTTTTATCCAGTCCCCCACACCCCTCCCCTCTGACCCCTGTCAGTCTGGTCCATGTATCCTTGCCTCTGGTTCGATTTTGTTCTTCAGTTTATTTTGTTCACTAGATTACACATATAAGTGAGATCATATCTGTCCTTCTTTGTCTGGCTTATTTTACATAACTTGAAACCTCACTGCCCATAAAATGTTTTCACCTAATTATTATCTTTAAATTTCTAGAAGAAGAATATTTAGAGGTAAAGAATATGAACTTTTTTTTTTTAAAAGTAATATGTTACAAATTGCTTTCCAGAAAGGGTACACTAAATTCTATTCCAAACACAGTATGAAAAGTGCCCCCTTGCCAAAAATCGTACCAGCACTTAAAAATACTTTTCTATTTGGTAACAGTTGAAAATATGCTATTATTTCACTTGTATTACTCTAATCACCTGTGAATAGCTGCTGTAAAAATGCTATTATGTTTTAATTGCATTGCTTTAATACTTTGTGGGTTAACTATTTTGTTCCATGTTTGGCCAACTATATTGTTCTCTTTTAAATAGTTAGCCTGGCATTTGTGAAAGCATTGTCTATATTTCTACTGGTTGTCTTAAGTGTCTCTTTTTGTAATTTCCTGAACACTTCATAGTTTTATATTGTCTCTATGTCATAATCGAGGCAAACTCTTTGCCTATTTGTTAAATTTGTCAGTGGTATTATCGCACAAACAGAAGTTTGGAAACTTCACAGTAATTTCCTCTGTAATTTCTTCCATACTTTTATGTGTGGATGATCCTTCCTTCAGAGATCAGTTTATCTACCTATGTGTTCTTCTAGCTTATGTTTTGAAGGTTTTCATTTTGTTAATATTTACCTCGTCGTTTTTAAATAAAATGTGAGGCGAGGTTCTACATTTGAAGGAAATCATAAAACTCATGGTACAATGGAGTTATGTTGAAATGAGGAAATTGTTAGAAATTAAATCCACAGGATACAAACTGGGGATTTGCATGAGACCTACTCTCAGTAATGAATCAGTTCATTAAAAAGCTGTACTTGACAATGAATAAGATTAATCAGAACTGTGCCAGGGACACGCCATCCTCCTCCTTCCCCAGGCTCTAGCCTTCCTGAGGGCCGCTTTGGAGGATGAGGGATGAAGCAGAGGGCGGCGCCGCATGAGAAGGGGGGGCCGGTGGTCTGACAGACCGTTTGGGGCCCAGACCTCGATGAAAGAGAGGCTCTACCTGCCAATAAATAACAGGAAAAGGAAACTGTGAGGAACCTAGTAAGAGCTTCACGCAGATCTCTCCCCTGCCTCCTTTTAAAAAGCAAAAAAGATCATGGAACCAGCTCTTTTCCCTATAGAAAGTTATTGCTACAGATAGATACATGTAAAAAAAAAAGCAGCACGTTATTCAAAATAATCCTGAGTGCAGCATTCAACCACCTTTCAGGCACCTGCACGCAGATGTGGTGCTACGGTGGGAAGCCCCTCATGTGGGAAATGTGGCGCCTCAACCCAACCTGCCCCTCACATAGGGGTGTATTCAACCCCTCTCCTCTTCCCCAAACCCAGAGCCGTGAGTGCATTTTTACTCAACATCTATGTGTTGAATAATTGTAGGTCTTTTCCTTTGTAATGATAATTAATAATCATGGAAATTACCGGCTTTAAGGAAGATTTTTTTGGTGTCTCCTGGTTCGTGGCTCCCTTCTCCAAAAAACCATCTCAAATATTGTCTTACTAGGGGCCCGGTGCACGAAATTCGTGCACTGGGTGTGTGTGGGGGGGGGAGTGTCCCTCAGCCCAGCCTGCCCCCTCTCACATACTGGGAGCCCTCAGGCGTTGACCCCCCATCACCTTCCAATCACAGGATCAGCCCCTTGCCCAGCCTGACGCCTGGGCCAGAGGCGTCAGGCCTGGGCAGGGGACCCTCATTTCCCCCCATCACTGGTTCTTCCCCCAGCCCAGGCCTGACGCCTCGGCCAGAGGAGTTGACCCTCATCACCCTCCAATCACCAATCACCGGATCGGCCCCTTGACCAGGCCTGAGGCCTCCGGCAGAGGTGTCAGGCCTGGGCAGGGGACCCCCAGCTCCCCGCGGTTGCAGGCTCCACCCCTGCCCAGGCCTAACGCCTCTGGCCTAGGCGTCTGGCCCGGGCAGCGGGGACCCGCAGCTGCAGCGGCCCCGCGATCGTGGGCTTCGCTTTAGGCCCAGGCAAGGGACCCCTAGCTCCTGGGACTGCCAGCTTCGACCGTGCCCAGCTCCCATCGCTGGCTCCACCCCTACTTCCTGCTATCACTGGCCAGGGCAGAAAAGGCACCTGATTCTCCGATCATGGCTGGGGGGCAGGGCAAAGGCGGCCCCAGGGCCGCCTTTGCCCTGCCCCCCAGCTCTTAGCTCCCCTCTGGGTTTCTGATCACTGTCAGTGGCAGGGGGCTTCTTCCTGCTTTCCCTTTCGCCTCCCTGCATTGTGCCTACATATGCAAATTAACCGCCATCTTGTTGGCAGTTAACTGCCAATCTTAGTTGGCAGTTAATTTGCATATAGCCCTGATTAGCCAATGAAAAGGGTATCGCCGTACGCCAATTACCATTTTTCTCTTTTATTAGTATAGATAGTAGGAAGCAATATGAACTATTGTTTTTGGAGAATCCATCCATCCATCCACCCACCCACCCACCCACCCACTAGTGGTTATTGCCAACTGTTGGGCTACTCCTGATAACGGGCACAGAAAGCCACATGCAGTCAGGGACCCAGGCTGCAATCCCAGCTCTGGCGCTTCCCAGCTGGGGGCCTTGAGGAAGCTACTTCCCCTCGGAACCTGGGCTCTTCCTCTCTAAAATGGGTTCAAAACCACACAAATAAAAACGGTGAGAACTACTAAGAGTGTGTGAAAAGGACCAGGCAAGAAAATTATAAAATAGCAATCAATGGTGGCTGCTACCGGGGGGGAAACACCTTTCCCTGTGTCCTCTGCATCTGTGGGTAAGCTGTATCCTCATACGTAAAATCGTCAAAGTCCAGCAACCAATTTACATTCTCATTTCCTCTCAGGTAGCTAACCCGCTAGAAATAGATCTATCGTAACCCCACAGCTAGGCAATTACACATCATTAGGTTTGGAAAGATGATTCCGCAGATGAATCCCTGCCTTTAAAATTCACAGGCATCTGGCCAAGGGTGCTGCTCTTAGAGGCCTGCCAGAGAGGGGGGTGGCTGCTGGCGCCCGGCGCTGGCCGCCCGCCTGACGGAAACCAGGTGTCACAATGAATGGTCACAGACAAGGGCTTAATGTACCTTCTATTTCAAAGCAGCCTCTATAAACCCCAAAGCCAATAATTACTTCTGGGCCAGATCTGACTGAGGGACACACATGACCTGAAGACTGATTTCTTATCACTGTACGTTCCACAGACATGGATCCGACATTCACGTGACCCACGTGAACCTGAATGGTGCACGGTGAGCAGGACTTGCCACATCTAGCAATTTCCCTCGTCACCAGCTCCTCCTGTCCATCCACGCCCCCAGCCAGGCTGCCCTCATCCCATCCAGCTTCCTCTCCAGATCTAAGTGTTCAGCGTGGCTCCATCTGTGGCCCTGGCTCCACCGTCTCCACACACTCTTCACTTACCAACTGTACCATCCTGAGAGGCCTTCTCCCCACCCGTGTGCAGAATGCCCCAATCTGTCCTGTGTGTGGGGTTGGAAAGGAAAGTGACTTGCCTCCTGCACGGCTTACACTCCCAGGGCTCTTCCCAGCACCTGCGCTCTACAAGATGGAAGTCAGAAGGCTCTGCTACGTGGACTCTCTCACTCCCTTACCTGCACCCCGATTCTCTCCCCTCCCTGCGTCACCACTGTCTCTCATGGGCTCCTGCAGTGGCCTGGCTGATCTCGCTGCCTTTGACCTCCAGTGCACCTCCCACATCATTCTCAATTCCTCTTCTAGCAAGTCAGCCTCTCTACACGTTTACTCAGTTTCCTTACCAGGAGAAGGGGGCATGGGTAGCACCTACCGCACAGGGCTGTTATGAGGTTAAAGGACATTGGGGGTGTCGGGCAGCTGGCACATAGTAATGAACGCCAATGTTTTTGCCTTGCAGTCACACTCCATTAAAAGCATTAAAAGCCTTCAGTGGCCCCCTGCTGCTTACAGAGTCATTAACTCAGCATTCAAGGTCCTTTCTTTCCTCTGCCCCAAACCACTTTTTTTTTTTTTTCTAAACCTCACCTTGCAAATTACTCCACTTCCCTTCAAATACCTTTCGCTCTGGCTAATGCCTGTTTTAGAGGTCAACAGTTTGAAATTTGGAATCCGACTGCCTTGAGTTCAAATCCCCACTCTTACCACTTAAGAGCTTCCTTGGGCAAGTTATTTAAATGCTCCAGGCCTTGGTTTTCTTAGCAGGAGAGAAGCTGCCATGTGGATTACATGGGATAAGGAGGGTGCCACCTTAGCCAAGTGCCTGGGCTACAGTGAGAACTCAATGAGCACTGATTACTTTTTCTTCCAATTCTCCATCCGTCCTCTTGCTTTATAGACCGACCCCATGTGTTACCTACCTTTGCCCAGAACACCTCCTGCTCTGCACAGCAAAGCCTATCCTTCAAGGCTCAACCCAAACGGCACCTTCTCCATGAGGGTTAACCCCCTAACTCATCTCCTTCCCCTTCTAACTACCGACAGCACACGGAGCTGTTGTGGGGCACTTTGTGGAAAAAGCTCCGTGGGCTCGCCCTGCTGCACGCCGTCCTGTGCTTGACTGACAGCACCTATGGACGGGCCCCGTGTCTGATTCATCTTTGTGTTCTGCGCACAGTCCTGCGTATGGCAGAAAGTTGGTCAATATTTGCTGAGTTGAAGAACACATTTTCGGAGGAAAGGCAAGAGGGAGTTCCAAGCTTTGAAGACTAAGGACCCAGCACCACGGTGTAACCGAGCAACGGGACAGAGGTGGACTTGTCCCAGGACACACTGGAGAAGGAAAGGCTGTTTTATTCCAAAGGAGCACTGGAGCCAAATTATACAGAGTACGGTGAAGTCAGCCTGCTCTGTCTACTCCAAGGGAAGCATGCTGCCTTCCCAGAGCCAGGAGTGGCCGCCATGTCAAACACATAAGCCACGCCGCCTCTGGCTGCAAACAGCCCTCAATGCCTCCGTCCTAGGATGGGGACTCCTGTATACCATGTGCTGGAAAAATTGGATCTTTGATCCCAAGAGGCTATTCTAAACTTCTAACCAGGCCTGTCTGCTTAGCAATTCAGTCCTTAAAAGCATGTGCTGGTAGCAAGTACAGCTGCATTCTTAATCACTTACACCACACAACCAACTAAAGATAGCGTGAGGAGGTCTGCCATATGCCAAATTCTTCTTTTAAATAAGAACACAAGAACCGTTCATGCGAGAAAATTTAGTCATGATCGTCAGAAAAGGAAACAGACTTGACTTTTCTCTTTGTTTTGAATGAAATACCACAGTAGAAAAATTTCGATACTGAAATAGATGCACTGCATCTTGGCACCCCCAGGTGCCAGGCAGGCTTAAATGACCTACATGGCCGGGCCTCTGGGACCCTTGCCCTGACCCTGGTGCATGCCCTGAAGATGAGCCAGGTCTGCCAGAAATCAGCCAACTGACAAACTCAGCCCTCATCGTCGCCGTCTTGAACAACTGAGCAATAAGTACTTACTTTTCTCATTGGCAACTAGTTTGTGGTTGACGACTTAGCTCTTTTTTCCCTTTCCCCCAAACCCTACCAATCTATCAAGGCAAAACTCAATTCCTTTCTTTTCCATGAAGCGACTCTCAACTGCCAAAACCAACAATTTTCAACATGGCGCACATAAACGAAATACTAAAATTCTGTAGCATACAAAAAAATACTACATTTTTTTTGCCTGACAAAATAGGTATAATTTTGATTATTTAAAATTTTTAAATTTGACTAAATCTGTGGGAAGAGCGGTCATTGCTCCTGACTAAATATTCAGGTTTTGCATGTTTTAAAAATTCTTGCAGCACATCAGCTGAAAAATCACTGGCCTAAACCAAGATGATTTTCCCCTCTTCTCCCACCAAATTGCTACAATGTTTTTGGCACCTTTTTTTTTTTAGCCCTTTTCTCACAACAAAGTAACATATAATTATATTTCATTCACAGACTCTGGCCTTTCTAAGCAGGCTGACAACTTCTTGAAGACAAGAGTCTTGGGCTAGACTTTGTTAGACATGTCACTTCCTCCAACGCACCTGACGGGCTATTCCCAGCATTGCAGACGGCATACAGATGTGGATACTTCTCCAGGGAGACCGCTGATGTGCAAACCTGGCATCAGTATCAGCGATTATCTACTGGCTCCGTCAGGTTTGGCTCTCTGATATCACCCCGACTCCTCCCTCCTTCTTAAATAGTTATATGACATTTTAATTAAATCGAACTTTGGCAGCACACAGCTATGGTTATATACATCTTTAAAGTGAGCCGACCTTGGAAAATTCGCTGGTCATATTTTCATTCTTGTAGCTTTCTGTCTTATTCCTACATTTAAAAACGACCTCCTCTTAAAAATTTTGCTTGGTTTTCTATGCATTAATTACTATTTCATCAATAAACTGGGCCAGAGCTGAAAAATATATTCTCTCAATAGGACCAAAAGCACTTCTGCTCTTAGGCCATCCCTTCTGGAACCATCCATGCTGCCCATCGAGACTGGCTGTTCTCAGGGTTTAAATGTGTGGCTGCGTTGCTGGGCTTCTTCCCTTTATTTCTGTCCTGTATTGGACCCTACTTCTTGTATTTCGAGGTTCTCTCTCTCTCTCTCTCGGATAAACCCTCGCTGATACAATGCTCTTCCACTCCCTGTTTTAAGTGTTGCAGCAGAAACTTCCATCTATCCCACCCCCAACTTTACACCACCCACCCTGGCAGCAGTTTGGTTTCAGCTTTCTCTGCTCTGCTAAGTCAGCATTCACACACTGGGCATTGCATCTTGCAACATTTGCTTATCTCTCTCAGGGAGGTTTCTGTGTTTATACTGTTTTTAGCCCTTACTGTCATTTTATGAAGAGTTTTGGGAGGGAGCAGAGATAGGTACACTTGTTCAGTTTACTACGCTTAACCAGAAGTTAAGGACTAAATGTTTACAAACAGAATTACAAGGTCAGTCAGCATGTCCTGCACCGTGTTTCCCCTTCTCGCATCAAGTACAAAGACGTATCCGTACCGAGAGCTCAAGAAGCCCACCAGTAACGGTGGGCCAGTATTCTCACTAACTAAATGCCAACATTTAGACCACTCGCGGGCTAGGAAATGTAAAACGATGAGAATATTAACAGCACAAGCACCTGTCAATCTGTCTCAGGTAATTCGAAAGGCACACGGGTTTCCTAGGAATGCGAACATCACCAGGAGAAGCAGGTGCTTTACGCACAAGCCTGTAGCTGCAGGACCTCAGCTTCCAACAAACAGTCTGGAAACCGCTTCTTTACAAAACAAAACAAAGCAAAAGAATCTTTAGGGATAATGCAGTCTATTTTGTTTGTTTGTTTTTTTACTTTTTTTGCTCAGACAGCAGTGAATAAATACGAATGGTGGTAGAACTCAAGTTCTTTGCATTTCAGTAGTCATTCATTTAGCCTTAGTAAGTACCTATGCTCAGGTACTTTCTAGGCACTAGTATACACTAGAGAAAAGACAAATGAGGTCCCTGCTCACATACAGGGAGACAGAGCATAAAAATCAACAGGCAGTGGTAAGTCCCACACAGATTTAAAGTTGGGTGATGTAATCGGAGGTGACAAGGGCCAGAAAAGCCATCCAGGAGCTGACGTTTAAACGCAGATACACTTACCAAGAAGGAACCAGTGATGGGAAGAGCAGGCAGAACAGCACTGTCGTCAGAGGGAATGGCCAATACCAATACCTCGAGATAAGAGCGAGCTTCCCTGGCTTGCAGGAGAATGGTACCAGATGAGCAGAAGGTGTGATACGGGCCAAGGCAAGAATCCAGGGATTGGTAAACCAGGTCAGGAGTTCCCAACATAAAACTGCTGGAAGGTTTTAAGCAATGAGAGACATGAAGCAATGTGTTTCTGTAAAGATCATTTGGCTACTCTGCAGAAAATGCATTACACAGGGGCAAGAGTGAGGGCGGGCGCCCGAGGGCGATGGCAATGCTTCAGGCGGGAGACTGACTGCCTGCCCAGGGGAGGCAACTGCCAGAGGAAAAAGGACAATCTCATACTCTTATGGAGGAACAACTGACAGCTTTGTTGATGGCTTAGAGGCGACAGGCGGTGTAGGAAAGTGGGATCAAAGATACCATGAGATGTGGTATCTGGACCGCTGAGTGAATGGTAACGTCGTGTGTCAAGACAGGGAAGGCTGGGGAAGTGGGCTGCCTGCTTGCTGTAGGGGATGGAAAGTTCTGTTTTGGACACTTAAGTTTAGGTGCATGTTAGACGTCCATGTGGCAATGTCGACACAAGTCTGGAGTTCTGGAACGACCAGCCTGGAAAAATCCACCTGTGAGCCATCTGCACACAGACAGTATGGAAAGCCATGGGCCTGGATGCTGCCCAGGCAGGCTGTAGAGAGAGAGGAGAAGGGGGCAGGTTTGAGCCCCTGGGGTGTTCTAGCACCAAAGGAGGGAAATCCTTAGTGAGTTCACTTTGCAAACACAGCAGATCTTAATACACAAGAAGTTAAACTCACACCGATGGTGTTGCCTGAATTGCAGTATTGTAAAGCAGCTGCATCTGAAGAGATGGACAATTCAGAAATTATTAGAATCAACTGGCACTGTATAGGCATGCAAAGATTCATACTTAAGATATTTATTTTGCAAGACTACAAAAGGTTTGTTGTAGTATTCACCCAAAAGAGGGTTAGACAATGATGAGCACACAGGATCAAACCGAGTGATAGAAATGAACCTACCATGTTTGGGGCATTGGACGCTTCTGTCAAATTATTATTGGCGCAACCCATACTTTTAGCCAACGCTGAACCCAATAACGTTTGATTTGCATCCAAAAGCCAAATATAGAGCCTCAGACTTCACTCAAGGTCCACCGTGAATCCTGAAACGTCCAAGCTTCTAGGAGCGGCTGGCTACTCCGGGGCAGGGCTGTACTAAGCACCTGTAGACCAAACAATGGTCCTCCCAAGGGAACAACAATTTCCAGAAGGGATTAAGAAGAGTCAACACTGAGAATGAGATATGCTACATCTTTAGAACACAAAGACACGAGTACACTAGAGACAACTTGAAGTCTTGCTACCCAAAGTGTGGTCAAAAGAGGCAGCAGCAGCAGCAGCAGAAAACTTATTAGAAATGTGTGCTCTCAGCCTCTCCACCTCATCTGCAATTTCGCAAGACATGGGTGATTCACATGCCCATCGAAGCCCTAAACCTCAGGACACCTGCTCAGTGCTGCACTGGTCGGAGCGATAGTCCGGTGAATACAACACTCGAACACTTCACTCCAGAAGTAGCAGCATAACCCGTTTTGGGAAAAGGAACGTTCATGCTAATCACTTCTCCTCAATTATTTTAACGATGGTGTGCAGGCAGGCAACCACATGAAATAAAGTTAAAATCTGTAATCAGATATATTAAACATATGAACGGCATGGTAACTAGTTATAAACACAAGTATAAACAACTTGCCTGTGACCAAACCAAGTTGCTTCAAAAGTTTCTCCCCTAACAGTCTCAGCAATGATAATTTTCTCGATGAGTTTTCTCAAGGAGCACACATATTTTATTGTAGATATTCACTCATGCGATACCCCTATTCATTCATTTGGCAGATACTACTTGAGATCCTAGTATGCTACTAGGAGCCCAGAGCGCAAATCGCTAGGCGCCACCCACCCACCTGCAGCCCTGCCTTGACACCCGAACCTGTCCACCTGTCCACGCAGAGCTCCAGCGCACCTGGCCCAGCCCCCAAGCCCTCTGGCCACTTCAAGCCCCGCCCTCAGTCCTCTAGTTGCCCCAGGCTGGTCCCGCCTTCTCTGGGCGCTTCCCTGCTTTTGCCCCATCTCCAGAGCAACGAGGCAGCTCCGACCGTCATGGCACCCGGGGAGAGTGTGGAAGCCTCCCGCCTGCTGCGCTGTGCTCCTTCCCCTGGCAGGTGGGCCACAGGGCACTCAGAGTGAGAGCGGTGGGTGGTGAAGGACTGTGAGGGGGGTGCTATGGGCTCTCACCCCTGCCCTCCCCAGCACGGGATGGTCCTGCCTCCTCCAGGGGCCTCCCCGCTTCCGCCCCGTCTCCAGAGCAATGCCCCAGCTAATATGCTAATAACCTGGTCATTCCCCGTTACAGCGTATCGACCATTAGCATATTAGCTCTTTATTAGTATAGATAGATTATGCCATGCACTGGAAGCAGCAGTAAACAAAACAGGGAAATGCCCGGCCCTTCTGTAACTAAACCCTACTGTTCACAGACAGATGGTCCTGGGGTCTCTGGAAGCTGGATAGTTGAAAGCACCTACCCCTGCCCACCCCCCTTCCCCATGTTTTGCACAGATTAGGGAGAAGCCAAAGGGAACAGGGCACAAATTGCAAATCTACAAAACAATGGGTCAATTTCTTGCAAACGTGGACACAGCTCAGTCATCCCAGGCACCACCATCCCCAGCTTGGACATCACCCTTTCTCTTCTGCCAACCAAATCCCTCCCTTCCAAAAAGTGGCCCAGGAAACCTTTCTTGGACCAACCTCACTGAGCTCCAGGCACCTGTTCCCCAACAGACCTTTCATCCCCCCCCTTTTCCTCCGGTATTGTGGTTATCTTTGGGGCAGTACAAATGCTATAAACGTGATCAGAAACAATGATGATGATGATAATGGCAGCTTGCTATTATTCACCATGTGTTTTTCTCCTGTGTCTCGTGTTATCTCATTTAACTGTACCTACATTAGCCCATTTCCCAGAAGAGAAAACTAAGGCTTAGAGTTTAAACTGCTCTAGATCACATGACTAAGAAATGGCAGAATCAGAACTCCTTATAACAATTTTCAGCTTGGGGGAGAAAAGTATGGAGCAGACAAAAATATTAGAGGAAGTCCTTTTCCAGGGAGTGAAATATCCTTTTCATTTTTCCTTTTATCATTCAAATAGCAATTAACAAGGGCCAGTCGCCATAGACCATTCTCAGTTTTCCCTCTTGGCTTAGATCTTATTTTATTCTGACCCCAAATATTCCTAACTAAAATGTTTAATGGTGATTCTTTCCTCCTTCATCACAAATCTCTCTCTCTCTCTCTCTCTCTCTCTCTCTCTCTCTCTCTATATATATATATAGATATATAGATATATAGATAGATAGATAGATAGATATATAGATATATATATAGCTAGCTAATATGCTAAGTGTCCCACGGTCCAGGTAATGACATCACATAGCAACGCCTGGCTTCCTCTCCCTAGGCACTAGCCTCCATGCAGTTTCTTCAGCCCAGGAACACGACTTGCTTTACAGCCAGGTGGAAACAGTTTACACTGTAACCAAATGTCTGTGAAGTGTTTTCCCATGCCTCATCTCATTTGATCCTTACAGAAGTCCTGGAGTAGGTAGATAGGAGACTCGATGGAATCCTATTTTCTTTTCATTAGCCAGAAAATGCAGATTTAGAAAGCTTAGAAACTTGACCCGACTGAAAAGAAGAAATGGTGGACCTTGAAAATGACTTCAGGTTTTCTCACTGCGCAGAATATAGTCAAACACTGCTGCAGTTAAATATTTTACCCTTTGTTCTCTCCCTGAGTGATCTACAATAATAATCTGTTTCGTGTTGATATTTACTGCTGTGTTGCTGACAATTACCTGAAAGAGAAGTTGGGGTGCTTCACTGGACTGGAAAAAGTTTAGCTACGTCAGAAAGCAGGTCTAATTTAGCAAGTTTATTCCATATCTATAAAAGGCTAATTTGACTAGCACATGCATGATACATATAAAGCTCTCGCTGGCACCAATTGCACAGGTGTGTTTTGATCTGTCATTGTCGATCGTGAATTTGGTTGACACTTCTATTATAGAGAAAGGGCGAATAGAGATATTAAAATATTTCTTCTAATTAATTTCCTTTCAATATACACAAATCCGTGCACCAGGCCACTAGTTTGTTATAAATGCAAAGTAACTGTGAATAACTATCCAAATGAGGACGAAAACTCTCCCTAAGTCCAATCCACATACCTGAACTTAATGGGACTTCAACACCCCCAGAAGCTTAACCAGCACTGGAGCTCCTGAGAACACGAGGCCACTTTGTGGGAGTAATGCTGCGCCACACTCTTCTCTTCTGTGATTACACCTCATTTTATAACAATGTGCAGACATTTGGTTTGAGCAAGTATAGTAATTACATTTCTCACTTTGAACTAAATTAAGCAGCTATAACAGATCTCCTCCACCCCTCTCCTCCTACCCAGAGCACTCCTGTTTGAGAAGACCCAGGGCCTCTGCAAAGTTCCCATCCCCTCTTTCCTTCAGGCACTCTTCAAAATTGCAAAGGAATTCTCCAAGCTGACCCTCCTGCAATGACAGCATCCCCCTTTCCTTCTGGACCTCATTTGGATGATCCCTGGGGGAAGAGCAAACATCCAGGCCAATCAGACTCTCCTGCTCCCAACGGTGTGATCTGGGTGTAAATCCCAGGCCTCAGTGTCCTCATCTGTAAAATGGTGCTTCTTTCTGACCTAGATGTTGCGGATGGACACGCCTGGAAGCCCATATTGCTGCCTGAGGTCAGAAGATCACCCCAAGGTAGCAGTTCTCCAGAGGCCGGGCAGATGTCAGAGCCACAAACACACCCCGGAGGAAATGAGAAGCCAGGATTTCTTCATCCTCTCCACCGACACACTTTCCAATCCTCCAATCCCTTCTCAAAATTCACTCTTCACAACAGTCAAGAATAACGAATTGAAATGTTAAAAACAAAACAATGCCAGGTTCACCCCTTCCTCCCTACCCCAAGTCAAGGGCCCAGTTTTGCTAGGTGGGATCCCGTATTTCATCAGCTTGTGTCTGTGCACAAGTCTGTCTCCAAGATAGCAAGGAGGCCCAGCCGGCATGGCTCAGTGGTTGAGCATCGACCCATGAACCAGGAGGTCATGGTTCCATTCCTGGTCAGGGCACATGCCCAAGTTTAAGTCTCAACCCCCTGTAGGGGGCATGCAGGAGGCAGCCAATTGATTCTCTCATCAATGATGTTTCTAGCTCTCCCTCCCTCTCTCTGAACTCAATAAAAAAATATTTGAAAGAATAAAAAAAGATTGCAAGGAACTTTTACAGAGACCGTGGCAAGGGGCCTAACTGGTTGTGGATATAGTTAGTCATTCTACTCTATGCACCACACCTGGGGTGTCGACCTTTTTTTAATCTCTGGGAGGATTTCTTTAGGGAGGGGAGAATGGAATGTCAGGGGCAGGTAGCAACACACACTTCAGAAATGTGTTATTATTTCACTTTCCTTCTGCTTGCTGCAGGTGAGAGACAGGCCAGAAATAGTTAACATCAAGTTTCTCCTCTGCAGGGAGTGAGTCTGTTTCACCAGAATGGCCTGATAAAGGGAGCCGCCACTTCCTTAGCGATAAGATCTACCTTTCCTGAGAGCTCAGACCCACAGTGCGGCAGGGCCCTCCACCAAGCCACCTGGGCTTCTGGTCCAAGTCACTGGACACTACTTGGGGCAGTGGAAAGTTTAGTTCTCAAATGGGGCATTCAGCTCCTCTATTCATGGCTACAAGTCCCACGACAGAAAGTCTATGACCTCATAGCTACTGTGAGCTAACAAAACACACACACACACACACACACACACACACACACAGAAACCCTCCCAAATCATGAAGGCTACACATCTCTGTATGAATATCTGCGTGTTGGTGGTGGGTGATGAATACCTATGGCTGAATTCAAGGAAAACACTATATGCAGTGAAAACCCACCTAATGACCATCTTTGGGGCCACTGGGTTGTCCCTATCAAGTAAAGTTTCAAGAGAAGGAGCTCTAATCTGTTGCTATGGGGCCCCAGGTGCAGAACTGCAGTAAATCAAAGAGGTGGGCGCGTGGCTGCAAGGTTTCTCTCTGCTCAGGGCAGGGGAGGGGGTGCCGCCTACTTAACGCAGTTTTATGCCGCGTCTTTGTGTGCAGTGACTGTCACACACACCCTCGTTCACGTGCTTTGCAAAGCTAGATTTTGGTGTCTGGTTTGTCTGAATCAAAAGGCCAATTTGTACTTATTCTCTCTGGCTGGATCACGTCTGTCCTTTCACCTGTGAAGACACTGTATCCGCTCACACTTCACCTTGGGAACACAGGTAGCTAATTCCCCAGAGCTCCATTTTGAGGATGGTTCTCCCCTGGCTCTTGGGACTGTCTTAAAATACTAACACGGGAGTATGACCCTCTAGTAATAATTTTACTTCCCAGAATAAATAAATAAATAAATAAAATGTCAAAAGCTGGGCAAGGAAGCCAGAGAACTAAAGGAACAAGAAAAAAAAAGTTACCAAAATGCTCATGACACAGCCAGTGTGCAGGGGTCCTAATCCAGCTACCCAGGCCATGCCCCCTTTCTTCCTCTTCTCTTCCAGAGTCCCCTCTGGCACCCAGTTCAGTCACAAATCCTTAGTACGGTCTCACAGAACCTTGGTATTCAATGAACAGCGGGTATGTGGCCCTAGATCCCCCACGCCCGTTCTATTTGGCTGAGACAGGATTTATCAGTCTGTTTCCAGCTCCAAAGGTAGTTCCTCACAAAACCTTGCTTGCTGGTTCCATTTCAAGCTGCTTATCAGGGGGGCACAATCCTTCCCTTCAGTCTAGACCTCAGGCCCTCTCAATAGGCTTTAAGTTGAAACCGCTTTCCAGGTGCCAGTAACATCCACCTGGCAAGGATTAGTTAGGCACCTCAATATGCCAGACACCGCAGCAGGCATTTTCAAGTGTAGTCTAATTGAACCCCCACAAGCCTCATATTATTAGTTCCATCTGACAGATGAGAAAACCAAAGTTTGGGAAGAGAAATATGCAATATAAGGGGCAGAGTCCGCCACATCTGAGGCTTGGGCTGTTTTGATAATGCCACATGATTCCTATAGGAATTCCCTGTATACCTTCTTCTCTGAATTGGTCAGAGCTCCAAGCAAAATGCTCTGACCAGAACCACAGTTCCCTTCCAATGCTTGTGTACGAGATCCCAGATTCCAGTCCCTGGAATTGTCAGGTTGTTTGAAATCCTTCTTCAAATAAATAAATATTGTCTGAACACTGGCTTCCACCATAAGTCCCACTCCTTAATCCATACGCTACACAATTAACAGTGGCTATAGTATCTCAAAAACAACTAGATGCCATTTACAGAGGACCCCTTCCTGGACCCACGCGTTTACGCACACACATCACCTGACGTAATACTCAGAGCAGCCCAGAAAGGTGGGTTTTACGGTACCTTTTTTACATTCGAGGACTCTGAGGCTTTGCAGGGTGCAGGTAATTTACCCCTGGCCACACAACCGATCAGCAACCGAGTGACGTTCACACCCAGGTCTGTCTTAGCCGAGAGGTGCGCTGTTTACCACAATAGGCACTAGCCACCCGTGGCTGCCGAACACGAACACGGGAAACGCACCTGGTCTGAATGAGATGTCCTAAGTGTAGAATACACGCTGCTTTCCAAAGGTGTAGTGCAAACACAATGCAGAATATTTAATACTTTTTGATACTGAGTACATGTTGAAATGACAATTGGAAGATATACTTCAATAAAAACATGTTAAAATTAATTTCACCTGTTTCTATTTAAACAAACAACAACAAAACACTGCTACCCGCACATTTAAGAACGCTTACGCGGCTTGCACTGTACAGCACTGGTCTAAAATCTATGGTCGTTACCAAGAAAGCCCTTCTGCCTTCTTGCAATAACGCTAAACAAGAACGAAGCCACCATGACAGCCTCACTTCTACTAACAAGAATTTAGTTTCCCATGAAGACTTTAAGAATAATTTTTTTAAAAAAACAAAACAGCCCTAACCTGTTTGGCTCAATGGATAGAGCGTCGGCCTGAGGACTCAAGGGTCCCAGGTTCGATTCCGGTCAAGGGCATATACCTTGGTTGCGGGCACATACCCAGTAGGGAGTGTGCAGGAGGCAGCTGATCGATGTTTCTCTCTCATCGATGTTTCTAACTCTCTATCTCTCTCTTCCTCTCTGTAAAAAATCAATAAAATATATTTAAAAAAAAAACAAAAACAAAACAACTTCATGTGCTGATGCCAAACAATCCGAAAGCAGCCTACACAGGGCGGTCCCCTCTCCCGGCCCCCAGCCGGGATCTTTAGCACGTTCACAGCATTTGATAAGCATTCTCAAGCAGAATCTCTCTTTTTCCTTTTTTGGTTAATCCTCACCCGAGGATATCTTTCCATTGATTTTTAGGGAGAGTGGAAGAGAGAAGGAAAGACAGAGAGAAACATGGATGTAAAATAAACACATCGATTAGCTGCCTCGTGCACGTGCCCCGACCAGGGCCCAGGCTGAGCCGGGAGGAGCCAGCAACCCAGGTAAGTGCCGTTGACCGGAATCGAACCTCGGACCCTTTGTGCCGCAGGCCTACACTCTATCCACTGAGGCAAACTGCCTAGGGCGGGGTCTCTTTATTTTAATCCCTAACTGTACTATCCACCCCAGTTCTTAACCTCAACAGATAAAAAGTGGTTCCCGAATAGGAAGAGCGCCTCGCTTTTTCCTCCTAAGGATGCGGCACTTCCAGGTAAGAAGCTGGGTTGGAAGCTGTCACGCACGGGGTCTACAGTGAAACCCAAGAGCCATACCTTTCCTTTGCGGAGCAGTTCTCAGCGCAGAGCTTCCGGCTGGCGTCTGGCTGGGGTCCCGAAGGTGCAGGCGGAGCTGGGGCTGTTTGCCCTGGACAACCAACCCGTGGAGGCTCTTGTCCAATAGCAACTGCTAATCTAAGGGTTAGTCCTCTCGCAGGGTTTTCGATTTTGTGCTAATAATCCCCATCAGCTGCAGCAGATAACCTTTTCCACATGGACTGCTTTCTACGTACTAGGCGCTGTGCTTGAGCGCGTGACCCACGTTTCCCTCATTTAATCCTCCAGCAGTTCTTTGAGGAATTACTCTCTGCAAATGAGGAAATCACAGCTCTGGACCCAGGCAAGGCTCATGCAACAGCAGGCTCTGAAAGCAACAGAGGGAGCCCGAGTCCCCCTGCCCTTTCTCTAGCATTCCCATGATATCCCTGATGCTGGGGGTGGGGGGGTGTTCCAGTCAGTTGCAAAAGTGTTAACATGGCATCATTTAATAGTTCCTTAAATTACACGCTTTTAAACAGCACTCTTACAGGATGACATGACAAATGGCACTTTTACCTGCGCGCTGTAACGGGCCACACATGCACAGGTTATGGGAAGTAACTAGCTTGAAGGGACTTGTAAAACTAAGCTATGACTGGGGACAAAAGTTACAGCTGGAATGTGGGCATGAGCAGCTCATTTCCAGGCCTTAATTAGCTTCTCTCTTGGTGTTAATTGACTTTGAGTTAAGTGCCTTTCATACAAACAGAGGAAAGCTGACCTTTGCAGGGCTGGTGACTTGTTGGGTAAACATGTCTTTATGGACTTCATAAAATGCAGATTGTGTAAACACATACTCAGGAACCATTAAAAGCACTGGGTGGCTGGAGCAGGCACAAAGGTGGCCTTTAAGATTCCTGAGTCCTCAGTCCTCTGGACATTTAAGAAAATGAACATCAAAGAGGTCATTACAATTGAAGCAGACCTTAAACTCCAGCTTGCAGGCAGAGGATCACCTGGGGAGCTTTTCAACAATGCAGATCCTCTGGGCGGTGCAGCCAGAGAGGCTGATCAGGAGGTCTGGGTGGGCCACAGACACGTGTGTTTTAACAAGCTCTCCAAACTACCGACTCTGAGTAGGTGGCCCAGAACCAACTTCAAGAAACAACGATTTCAGTGCCATGCGCAGCTCACCCACCTTCTCACCTCGCCTTCTGCGCCCCTACCAAAAGATACCACTCAAGGAATACAGCCAGCCTGCGTGGCTCAGTGTTTGAGCATTGATTGACCCACGAACCAGAAAGTCACAGTTCAATTCCTGATCAGGGCACATGCCCGGGTTGCAGGCTCGATCCCCACTGGGGGGTGTGCAGGAGGCAACCCATCAATGATTCTCTCATCATTGATGTTTCTCTCTCTCTCTCTTTCCCTTCCTTTCTGAAATCAATAAGAATATATATATTTTTAAAAGAAATACAGAAGACTAGAGTCCTTCACCTACAAGGGGAGAGTTCCTTTGGAGCAGAATGCCCTTCCCATCCCTGCCCACCATACCAAGAGCCAATAGGATGCCCTCTCAAAGGGAAAGATGTCTATTCCTCTACGCCCATGGCAGCTGATGGTAACTGACATCCTGTAAAAGCAAACTCAAGGGCGCAGGCTCAGCACAAGCAGCATGCATTATCCATGCAGAACCCGGTGCCTTTACACTGACCAAAGCCCCGAAGCTACCCTAGACTGCACCAAGAGAGGCAAATACCCACAGTATCAAGAGTCTGGCACCAGGAAAAGCACCCCCAGTTCTGGGCCCCCATTTTACGAAAGACATGGCTGAGCGTGAACCCCGATCAGGAGACCAGGATGGTATCTGGCCTGAAGAAGAAAGGGAGCCTGCCATCCGTATCAGCAGGGCGATCAGAACCCGGAACCGGTTGTCGCTGCTGCCCAGGACAGTGGTTCCATAGAAGAACTTGCCGACAATCAGAGCTGCACAGCACGTGGGTTCCTTATCGCGGAAGTGACCAGGCAGAAAGCGAAGGGCCATCCGGTGTGGTAGAACAGGGCATACTTCTCAGCTCCCTGAACTGGTAAGATCTTCAGATCCTGTGTCTCAGTGGGGGGAGGTGGGGGGAGGACTGTGTGCTTTCACATGAACGAATGTTCCCTCGACCACGAATAACCCTGTCCCCAAAGCTTATCAGAGAGGTTCATTACAACATTTGTTTTTTTTTCTCCTGGACACAGAGATTGCCAAGTTAAGTATCCAATGTGGTGACTTGAGTATTTCCAAGGCCAGAAAGTGTCAAATCCATAAACAGTTTATGAATGAGTACAGATTGTCAACAATCGAGAATGACTACTTGTTAGTAAGAGTTAGAGTGTAGTTTCATTGAAAAATTCACAAAAGCTACATAAGAAGTGGCTTATATTCCCACTCTAGGGGTATGCCACTTCAGACACCCTAGCAATCCAATTTACATCAACACCCTACTAGTAAAAGTACTTACTGAGAGAAACATCAAGTTAAAAAAAAACAAGGACGTGAAACAGGAGAGTCTCAGAGAACAAGTTTTCTCACAGACATGCACTACAGTACATATTCTTATATGTTTGTTTGTATTCAGTGATTCTTAATTTCACCTGTCAGATTATGAATCCTCCAAATAGGATGAAGGGCCGACTTGCCTCTCTGGTTTTTACATTCATGGGAGCGCAACTCATACAGTTGTCCGAACCTCTGAAGTCGGCGGTCGGGCTCTCCCGGAGAATGACCGAGGCTCCGGGGATGTGAATGCTTGCCCGGGGCCGTGTCAGGTGGGCACCACTGCGTGAGCCTCCCCTTGACCCTGGTCTCTGCGTCTAGGGAGGGTCCATCCTCCCCACCACCCACCACTAAGACCAGCTCCGCTCTTGGCTCTGGTAGAAGCCGTTCGGACCTCTAGAACTTTCTGAGAGGTTCCGACCCCTTGTCAAGACACATTAGTATAGAAAGAAACACACATACTTGGTCAACTGCAGGAAACTTGAGGGGATAGTGACTTTGGGCACCCCTGGTCTAATCTCAAAGTCCACCTGCAAACTTCTGTGAAGGGAGCTTTTTTGGGGGGGGGGGGGATCAGAAGAAGGGAGTCAAAAGGGCTAGGCAGGAATTGACAGGAAGCTAGAAATCCTCAGGTGAGGATGTGAAATAGACTTGGCTTCTGAGGCACACAGGCAGTTGTATTCAGGGTGCAGTTTTTCTGGAAAGAAGTCTTTGAGTTCTTATAAAGTCATTAGTTGACTTGATGTTGCTATTGTTTTTAGTCATGGCAAAATGTACATAATATAAACTTTACCCTTGTGACCATTTTTAAGTGTACGGGTCAGTGAAATTGGTAGCCACACTGTTATGCAAGGCTGTCCCTTTTTGAAGTGTGTCCTTCAGTTTCTAAGCTATTAAAAAAATGTTCAGCCTTCCCCACATTCGCATGTGGTGCCACACCCGCTGGTGACAAGTAATCATCTGAAAACCTGGCATCAGTTTTTGTTGGAGACATCTGTTTTAAATCAATGTATTTTCATTTCTAGGTAAAAGCATATGATTCTATACCTCTGTTTTCCTTCAAATTCGAGCAAATACCGGTCCCACATTAACAAAAGTTGTCAAAAATCAAATGCAAGAACTTATCCTGTTCCCTATAAAATAGTTGGCCCTACTCTACCAAAAAAGAAAAGAATAATAAGAGGCAAAAACAAAACAAAAAAGCACCCTGATATTTACTACTTCAACTATTAAAATAGCTAAATTAGTCTCCTAAAGGCATCTGTGTTACATCACCAATGAAAACTTCTGAAAAAAATTAATAGGGCTTTCAAGGTTTCAGCCAAACCTTTCTTTAAAAATAATAAAAAACAGCCATAAATTTGGACAACTGTAGGTGGTGTATTTTTGGTGTGCTTTAGAATTTTTTAATTCAATATAAAAGACCTTTTGGAACGACAATTAGAATTTATTTTTATTGTCTCTTGTGATCCCCCTTCATGTTAACATCGATTTGGTACTGTCCTCCCTAAGAGATTATTTGCTATCTAACTGGAATGAGATGGAACCTCGAGGAAAGGGTGGGAATGGAAGGACCAACATTCCTCAGAACATTCCCATTCACTGATATGAATGTGTGTGGCCTTTTGAATGCCTTCTGACATGACGGACTAGTCAGCATTAACTTACAACATTTTTAGTTTCAGGCATAGAACATGATGCAGTATTTGTATATATTGTAAAATGACCACCATAGTAAGTTTAGTTAACATCCATCACCTAGGGCAGTGGTCGGCAAACTGCGGCTTGCGAGCCACATGCGGCTCTTTGACCCCTTGAGTGTGGCTCTTCCACAAAATACCGACTTCTGCGCATGGGCCACGAAGTTTCAATCGCACTGTACGTGCGTGCCGCTGGTGCTATTTTGTGGAAGGCCTGCAGACTGAAGGGTCCTGGGCTCCATTCGTTCAAGGGCACATGCCCAGGTTGCAGGCTCGATCCCCAGTAGGGGGCGTGCAGGAGGCAGTCAAGTAATGATTCTCTCTCATCATTGATGTTTCTATCTCTCCCTCTCTCTTCCTCTCTGAAATCAATAAAAAATAAATTTTTAAAAAGCTACCATAAAAAATGTTCATGATATGACCAGCTGGTCAACTTTTCCCTTCCTCTCTTTGCTGTAAAAGCACCTGTTTGCTTAGAAGTGCTCAGAGTTCTCACAGGAATGTGCCAAACCACCACCCTTCCCCTCTTGAATCCACCGACCCCTCCCCAGCAGACCTGCATATCAGATATTACTTCCTGCTGTCTATGGCCACACCACCTTGGCAGTTAACATCAAACACAAACACACGGGGAGAACAGAAGGCAATGTTTCATCAACTTTTTTTTGCTGGTGCCCAGGTGTAAAAACCTGGGAACATCACATGTATTTCAACTTTTCATCTAGGGGTTCGCCGAAACCAGTTTGGCTCAGTGGATAGAGCGTCGGCCTGCGGACTGAAAGGTCCCAGGTTCGATTCCGGTCAAGGGCATGTACCTGGGTTGCGGGCACTTCCCCAGTGGAGGATGTGCAGGAGGCAGCTGATCGATGTTTCTTTCTCATCGATGTTTCTAACTCTCTATCTCTCTCCCTTCCTCTCTGTAAAAAATCAATAAAATATATTTAAAAAAAATAGGGGTTCATCTTCCCTCTCAGGATGGTGAGCTGAAGGAGGCCCTCCTCTGCCTCCATCCCCACCCTCCTGTCCCCGAGGGTGGAAACCACACAGGCACAGCGTTCAGGCAAGCTCATCTGTCTCAGCCCCGGACAGGGACTAACCAAGGCTGGCAATATGGTCAATGTGGATGGTTTCAACATGGGCCACATTTACCTGTACTGAGCAGGTTACCACCATCTTTCTCCCATCTCCGGAGGGCTCCACAACTCGAGGGTAGCAACTGTCATGAATGTTTAACACAGCACCCCAAACAGGACTGGAACCACAGTCAGGTGACATCTGTGCCCTGAAATATCCCAAATCACCAACTGGCTGTGTGACCCTGGGTTCCTCACTCAACCTCTCTGGACTGCAGTTTATGTGTAAAAGAAGGGAGCTGAGCTGGTGTTTTCCCAAGATCCTCTCCCGTTCTACAATTAGATGGTCAAGTTGCAACCGTTTTACTCTATTTAGAAAGAGCAATGTATCCTCTACTTCACAAGGACACATAATAGCTTTCCATAGTTAGTCTCTGCCCACTGGACCGGCTCTTTCGCTGAGCTCCCCCAGCAGAAAGCTGGGGGTGGAGTTTCCCTGTCTATGGAATAAAACCTTTGGCCACCAGTTGCCTCCTCCCCAACTTGCCTCCCCCAAATACCAGCACCGTCTTTAGATGAGCCCTTTAAAACTCAAGCCCCCACCCACCCACCCTTACTAACGGTGCACATACATCCCCTGGGCTGATGCAGCAAGAGGTATTTTAATTTCTTCTTTGTATTTGTCTCTATTAAAAAAAAAAGATGATTATACTAAGAATGAGTTTTTAAACATGAACTGTCCTTGCAATATCTGGAATTATAAGTTCTTCAATATTATATTATTCAAGCTCTTTATTTTAGAGATGGGAACACTGAGTCCAGGGAAGAAGCTTGACACCTTGCCTAAAGTCCTACAGCAGGGTGGTGGCAAAGAGGGAGGGAACCTCCGTTCCCTGACTCCCAGACCTTACTCCACATGGCAACCGAGTACCCACCTCCTGTGCTACTGGTACCCATCAAGAGCTTCCAGTGTTGGGTGTATCCTCTTTTGCACAATAAATAAAGAGTTGTGGATAAATGCTGATGTAAGTGGAGAGAGGAAAGAGCTGGAAGAGAGGAGACTCACTCCCTCAGCTCTCCCTCCTCTCATGAGAAGACCCAACTTGATGCCAGGTCTCTAGGGGAGAGGTCCTGAGGCTCGTTTTCAACTCCCCCTTCCACCTCCGACGACACTGGTCCTCTGCTTGCCTTCAGGCCTTCCACTCAAACCCTCCTGCGTGGGACCACACCCTCTACACATGCGTCCCCCAGAGAAGGGGCGTGCATCTTCTCTTCCATCTAGCATGCGGGTCGCAACTTTCTCAGGAGAGCACTCAAAGGGAGAAAATTCAGGGGCTGGCCCCTACTCCCCAGGGATTGGGGTTGTGCTTTTTAATAACTGTGAGCTGAGAAAAATACAACAAACATCCGCAGTGAACTCAGCAGTATTTTAATGAGGTTGTATTTTATCATTCCATAAATACATTGAAAGAGAGTAACACAGATATATGTGGGTGGCTTTATGTATTTGGTTCACAAACAATATTAAGAGTGCTTGCTGATGGGCTCCCAGCCACTGGTTTGGGAACTGCTGGGTGGTGGCATCCGTGCAAGACTTCAGAGGGATGTCTAAGTGCTGGGGAGGGGCCTTAAGTCTCTTACCACTTTTGTCTAAAGGAAAAAGGGGGCAGGCTACTGCAAAGTCAACCAGAAGGGACGTCCACTCAGCTCACTCGGCTTTCCCATTGCATTTACCTCCACTTGGTAGGTCACAGGCACTGGTATTTTTAGAACCTCTTTTTGGAGGAAACAAAGGATCTCTCACTTCAGTCCTCTGGTCTATTCTTGGCTTTCCTAGCAATACTGCCAGAAGAAAGGCCCATTCCCAATTCATATTCCAGTCTCTTCCCCATCTCTCCCCAGGAATTATCTCTAAAGAGACAAGTGATGGGTAATTTGCATTTTAACCCTATTCAAATTTGGGTAAATGGTTTAATACGCATGCTAATATTCTATCATTATTCCAATTAAGGAAACTATTATGTTAAAGTGTTTAATCAGGAGAATTAGGGAGAACTCCAGACACCTAAAATTAACCTCTAATAGTCTTGACATTCATTTCATTTAAGTGCAATTTGCCAAGCTATAAGCAACTCCCGGTTCAAGACTTATGCTTAGGCACGTGGGGATTCCTGATAAGACCTAAAAGCAATTCATTTCCTAACTAGATTGCTGTCTAAAAGAATAAACTGAAAGGGCTGCAATTTAAATACAATCAAATCCCCAAGCAGCCACATTCCAGAAGATTTAAACATCACGATCTTGATCCCCAGGAACAACAATGCAATTCGCATCAGAAACAACACAACCACTTCCTCTTTCTCTGACCTTCTCTGTTTAATTACTTCCTGTGATTTCTTCTAGGGCTGAGCGTGCCCGCTTCCCAGGGCGGCAGGCTTTCCACCCAAGACTGATTTGTCTGGAGGGTCCGGGAGCGCCAGCTGACTATCAGACATTACACACCCAGTGCGGGAACTTCGCATTTCTTGTTAAGTGATGGAACTCTTGGGTCTCCTGGCATTCACTAACAACTTTTTTAAGCCCTAAGAAAAGAAAAGAGAAAAAAAATTCCCGCACAGTCCTGTCTAAAATCAAGCTATACCTCAAAGCCGGAAGTCCTGCCGGGGATAGGGAAGGGCAGGAGCTTGGTAAAGGCTCTCTGTGTATTTTGTTCAGTGAGCTTCCTGAACAGATCCCAAAAGCCAGGTATGTGCGTTGCCTCTGAAGACACAAACCTGGCAGCCGCGAGCTCCCTATCATCCCACCATAGAGAGGCCCTGGCTACTCAAAGTGGAGTCCATGGATCAGCAGCACCAGCAGCACCTGCAAGTTTGTTAAAAATGCAAAATCTCAGGCCTGACTGAAACACAGTCCCCTTTTTACAAGATTCCCAGGTGGTTCCCTATGCACGTTCAAGTTTAACGCCCCCTTCTCAAACAGCTAGGCTAAAATGCAGGGCCAGGAGACTACTGTGCTTTGTTAAGCCTTCTGCTCACACACACTTTTCCCATCAAGGGTAAGGTGGTTAGTTCCTGTTCCAAAAGAGGTACCCATAGAGCTACTCTTTATATCAGTACTAGAAGCCTGGTGCACGAATTTGTGCACAGGTGGGGTCCAGCCGGGCCTGCCCCGATGGGGGCCCAACGGGGGTGGGGCTAGCTGGGGGAAGGAGCAGAGGGAGGGCTCCAGGGTGTGTCCAGCCCGTCTTGCTTAGTTCCAATCGGCTGGACCCCAGCAGCAAGCTAAACTACTGGTTAGAGTGTCTGCCCTCTGGTGGTCAGTGCACATCATAGCAACTGGTCGACTGGTTGACTAGCATATTACACTTTGATTGGTTGAACAGACAACCGGACGACCAGACACTTAGCATATTAGGCTTTTATTATATAGGATAGAACAGGCCACCTCAGTGGGCACTGGTTCCCTGCTCCACAGAGCGAAAAGAAGAGTGTGAAGAGGAAATGACACCTCACAGCTTTGAGGAGTTTACAGGATTCTTAAGTAAATTCTAATGTCATTCACTCAACAGTAATATAAACCAAGCTGTACACACAGCACATATTTGTATAAGAGAAAACTGAGGCTCTGTGAAGTCATAATACACAATGTTGTTCTACAGACATGGGATTTGAAGTCAAAGGATCTGGGTTAAAAATAACAAAGCCTGCTCTGTGACCCCAGACAAGATACTTAACCTCTCTGAGTCTTTTCCCTGCCTGTAGTTTGTGGACGCTTGGCTAACATACATATCCCATCTTTGTGTGCTTGTGCGAGTACTTGTCCACATCACATACACTCCCCTTAAATGTAACTTGTAGGACGTGTTGGGGATTCTATCGCCCTTCCCAAATCTGGGAGTTCCAAGGCCTGCAGGAGGGAACCTGCAAAAAGATGGGAAGGAAAGGGAAAACAAGTCTGCAGCCACCAGACAATCATCACACACCCTTAAGGCATGTGCAAGTGCCAAAGACCCTCGAGCGTAAGCTCCCTGAGGGCAGAGAGGTCTCTGAGTCACAGTTCCGTTAACTGTCTGGGAGTTTAGGTGTCTGGTACGTTTGGTGCAGTAAGTGAATGGCATTCAACAGCTAGTGGCTCCCTTTCCTACAGCCTCACCCACACTGTTACTTATCCTATTCAATAAATTTATATATGGCTTTGTAACTAGAGTCCAAGTATGCTCGAAAGCAGGGGTGGGCGAACTTTTTGACTCGAGGGCCACAATGGGTTCTTAAACTGGACCAGAGGGCCGGAACAAAAGCATGGATGGAGTGTTTGTGTGAACTAATATAAATTCAAAGTAAACATCATTACATAAAAGGGTACGTATGGTCTTTTTTTTTTTTTTTTTTTTAGTTTTATTCATTTCAAAGGGGGCGGATCCGGCCCGCAGGCCGTAGTTTGCCCACGGCTGCTCTAAAGTCAAGTTTTTTTGGAATCAAAGTCTACCACACTCCAAAGGGACACCTGTAATTCCAGTACCTCCTAAGTTTCCTTAGTGTAAAAGACATCTAAGAATGGATGGTACAGGATGCAAAGCTGGTTTACAAATGGCAGAGTCCTGATCTAAAACCTGTGCACGCGCAGATAAACGAGAAGGCAACCATTAGGCCTTCAGAGCCAGACGTAACATGGAGCCGGTGCACACCATCCTGGTAAAGCAGACTTGGTTTGGAATTTTGAGCCTGAGAAAAGCCACAGGTTTGATTCATGCTATTAAGCAAAAAAGAGACATTTAATTACTATAGTAAGACTATACGCACACTTAAGTGGCTTCAAAAGGTCTGTAAAAGTGAATAAAATTATTGGGATGTTGATGACTAAATTAAACCTCCGGTCCAGCACCCATGTTATTCCTTGGCCGGAAATATAAAAGGCAAACACCAACATAGCATATAAGTAGACAAAACAAGTCATAAGCCACCTGATTCCTAAGAGAACCCTTGGCCCGCCCATCCCCACCAAGACTGTTGACTCTTGTTTTGGAAACTATTTGAACGCCACTGGTAATATGATTTCTAGACCACAGGTAAGGATGGCAAGAGAGCCAAGGATGCTACTAGAGGCAAGATTACTGACAGTAAGAGAGGAGACAAGCTACTAAAAACATAAACTCTCAAAAAGCATAGCCAACTAGGATCATTGAGCAAAGGGGCCAATAGACAGCTGGGCATTACTGATACTATAACATAAAATCTACGCTGCTGTTAGAGGGGCCTACCAGGACAGCACTGAAGGCCAAATGAAAAGAACATGACTTCTAATTATCCCACAACCCCCCCTGAGCAAGTCACTTCAATTCTCTTAACTATACATACTGTAAGGTGAGAGCCCCATTTCCTGCCTCAAAAGGTTGCTATGAGGCTAGCATAGTTAATGGGTATTCGCTCCCTTGTCAATTCTGAAGGGAATTGATTGGCTTGCTACATGATGTAAGACCTACCAAAGGTGGATGAGCCACTGATTTCCCAATTCATCAGGTGCCGTGCTACAATACTTCACATTTCCATTTTTTGACCGTTTGTGAAGTAGGTAGCAGAATGAACTTTGATTACCTTGACCCAGGACTCACGGCTCAGGATACTTTTCAGGGTCCCCGAGTTAATGGAGAGTTGGGGCAGGGTATCACCCCAAAGACCATGTTTCTTCTACTACCATCATGCAGCCGGCCCTTCATGGTAATTTTTAAAAAGCAACCTCAAAGTCTTTTTGGATGTTGGTACAATATGAATAACTGTTGAAATTTTTACATAAGGTAAAATGATTTCTAAATTAATGACTCTTTACTTTAACCAATCAATAAACATTTGCAGAAAGCCTTCTATGGGCAGCAAGCCTAAAAGGGTTAATATAAGCTATTACTCCCATTGTAGATGGGCAGATGGGTCTTGCTTCTATGTATTTCTGTTAGGGTAGTATGCAAATACAAAATAAATAGTGCTTATCTGAAAAATCGATGCTGGAGGCCAGAGTCAAAGCAATGCAAGGAGAAAAAGAAATAAGAGTAATAAACAATGAAAACGAAAAGACAGCCCTAGCTGGTTTAGCTTAGTGGATAGAGCATCAGTCCTTGGATTGAAGGGTCCTGGGTTCGATTCCAGTCAAGGGCCCGTACCTCAGTTGTAGGCTTGATCCCTGGCCCTGGTCAGGGAACCTGTGAGAGGCAACCAATAGGTGTGTCTTTCTCACATCAATGTTTCTCTCTGTCTCTCCCCGTCCCTTACACTCTCTAAAAATCAGTAGAAAAATATCCTCGAGTAAGGATTAACAAAAGAAAGAAAGAAAATGAAAAGACAAAAATGAAAATGGATAAAGGATTTAAATGTAAGGCGGGAAACCATAAAAATACTAGAGGAATCCAAAGGCAACAAAATCTCAGACATATGCCGAAGCAATTTCTTCACTGATACTGCTCCTAGGGCACTGGAAACTAAAGAGAAAATAAACAAATGGGACTACATCAAAATAAAAAGCTGCTGCACAGCAAAAGAAACCATCAACAAAGAAAGCCCACTGCATGGGAGAACATATATTCCAATGTTATCACCGATAAGGGTCTAATCTCCCACATTTAGAGGGAGCTCATACAACTTAACAAAAGGAAGATAAACAATCCAATCAAAAAATGGGCAAAGGACCTAAATAGACACTTTTCAAAAGAGGACATTCAGAAAGCCAAGAGACATATGAAAACATGCTCCAAGTCACTAATCATCCGAGAGATGCAAATCAAAACAACAATGAGGTACCATCTCACACCTGTCAGAATGGCTATCATCAACCAATCAGTAAACAACAAGTGCTGGAGAGGATGCGGAGAAAAGGGAACACTTGTGCACTGCTGGTGGGAATGCAGACTGGTACAGCCACTATGGAAGACAGTATGGAGTTTCCTCAAAAAGTTAAAAATGGAACTCCCATTTGACCCAGTGATCCCACTTCTAGGAATATATCCCAAGAAACCAGAAACACCAATCAGAAAGGATATATGCATCCCTATGTTCATAGCAGCACAATTCACCATAGCAAAGATCTGGAAACAGCCTAAGTGCCCATCAGCAGATGAATGGATTAGAAAACTGTGGTACATCTACACAATGGAATACTATGCTGCTGAAAAAAGAAGGCATTCTTACCATTTGCAACAGCATGGATGGAACTGGAGAGCATTATGCTAAGAGAAATAAGCCAGTCAGAGAAAGATAAATACCACATGATCTCACTCATTTGTGGAATATAGAGAACAACATAGACTGATGAACAGGGACAGATCCAAAGACAGAAACAGCAATCAGACTATTAATCCCCAGAGGGAAAGTAGGGGAGGGGGGTAAGGGGAGGAGATCAACCAAAGGACTTGTATGCATGCATATAAGCCAAACCAATGGACATGGACAACAGGGGGATGAGAGCATGAGTGGGGGGGGGGGGTGGAGGATGGGGGTTAATAGGGGGGGATGAGGACACATTTGTAATTCCTTAACTAATAAAGAATTTAAAGAGCCCTAGCTGGTTTGGCTCACTGGATGGAGCGTCGGCTTGGGGACTGACGATTCCGGTCAAGGGCATGGACATTGGTTGCAGGCACATCCCCAGTGGGGGGTGTGCAGGAGGCAGCTGATCGATGCTTCTCTCGCATCGATGTTTCTAACTCTCTATCCCTCTTCCTTCCTCTCTGTAAAAAGTCAATAAAATATATTATAAAAAAAAGAAGAATTTAAAGATAAAAAAAAGTTAAAGAGTGAAAAAAGAAAAGACAAAAATGTCACTACTAGATGAACTTGGAAAGACAATTTAAAAACTTAACCTGATAATTAAGTTTTAAGCATTTATGAATGGAGCACAGGAAATATACCTAAGCATGAAAACAACCAGATTTGAAAAATCATTATTTCAGTACACAGAGGAGACAAAGCCATACTTTTTAGAGGCTACCCAGACTGTTCCAATCTCTTCAATCACAAGTACCAAATGCTAAAGTCAAAATCCATTACGTTACCTCTACGCTCTAAGGGCATGTAAACAGAAATTTTGTTTTGAAATAAGTATTCAACTACCCTTTGAGAGTAGCATAACGAACATAAGCACAATTTGCTATCGTGGGTGCACTATGTCACATGTGAATATACTGCTGACAAAGATTACCTGAGAAATGAGTGGTTAGAAAACAGTTGTTCCTCAACTCTTACACCAGTAACTACCCGGGATTTTACTAAGATCCTGGCCAGACTTCCTTTCCAGGACATGGGACACATCAAGCTGTGGTAACAATCCTTCAGGCCTACCCAGGCAAGCCCAAGAAAATGCATTTGCTCCACAGAGCACTGTATGCACTAGGGCAAAATATTCCTTCTACTCCTAGCGACTAACAGCCCTAGAGGGTGCCTTTAAAAAAATCATCAATGTCCTAGCTTTAAATATTGATTAAAAAGAAATATTTACAAGAAGAGTCATCAAGTTTATCAATATGACTGGGTCTTTAAAAAAAAAAAAAAGTCTCAGCCCAATTTACTTAAGAGAAAATAAGCCAAAACAAACAACCACACACACCAACACTTCCTGCTCTGCCTCTATTATCATCTTGTTCGGTTTGGGAGGATTTTGCTGTTAGATTGTGTATTTGTGTTCAGCCCAGTAACATAGGAACTATGCCAATATTGGAGTTCATCAGCACAGCTGTCTCCAACTTCAAGTGTGAAGACTCCATCAGAACCCTGCGGCTACTGCAAATTGTTAATATTGTGATTTCTGCAGAGATTCTCCTGCAGAGGCAGAAACGCAGGCCCTGGCCTATTGCGTTCTACTTCCCGGTTCTATTGCTTCTACTTCCCAGTTCCTATAACAGTGATTGGAATCAACATGGTTTTGAGTTGTCAATCACATATCGCCACCACCAGACAGTTCTGCACCCAGTTTCCACAAACCACTCCAAGGGCTTCATGTAAACATGGCAGTTCCTCAGAAGGAAAGCCGGCTTCTCCACACCCTTAGTTAACCAAATACAATTATAATTATTGCATTAGTTGACAGGGATGAAACCGCATTTTAAAAAGGAATTAAATCCATTTTTAACCAGCAGACTTTTATTCAAACACTTAAAAAAAAAAAATGTCTGCTGTCTTAGGCAAGTAACTACAACTCCTTCCCAGGGTTATTTGAAAATTAGCAAGCTGAGCCTGTAAAATTCCTACCTCAGTGCTCCCTAGAGTCACACTGGACACTTGTTTTATGCTTGGTACTAGATTGTAAATTTTACATAAACTATCTCATTTAATTCTCACAGCAACTTCATGAGATCACTAATATTTATTCCTATTTTATTCACACTCAGATAAAACCTAGGTGGGATCAGAAAGTGTGCAAATGGCTGAGTTTTGCACTGTAAGTATATTTCACGAGTGGCATTTAATACAGGATCTTTGACTGGCTCCTGGCTGAAATAACCAGTTATAAAAGACGTTTTTCAGACAATTGAGACTGAGTGTTAAAGACATCAGGGAATTATTCTTAATTTTGTTAAGTGTGCTGATGGTATTGTGGTTTCACCCAAGAGCAGTCTCACCTTTTTGGGAAGTAAGCTCAAGTATTTAATTAATTTATTTTTAAATGTATTTTTTATTGTTTGATAGTATTTAAGTATTTATTTTTATTTTTTTGTTAATCTTCACCCAAGGATATTTTTCCACTGATTTTTAGAGAGAGTGGAAAGGAGGGGGAGAGACAGAGAGAGAGAGGGAAACATTGATGTGCATCGATTGGTTGCCTCCCACATAACACCCTGACCAGGGCTGGGGATCAAGCCCCCAACTGAGACACACACGTTCCCTTGACCAGAATCGATCCCAGGACCCTTCAGTCTGTGGACCGATGCTCTAACTAACCACTGAGTCAAACTGACTAGGGCTAAGCTCAAGTATTTAAATATGAGTTCTGATGTCTAATTTTGAAATGGTTCCACAAAAATAATTAAGCTTTTTTTTTTTTTTTTTTTTTAATGAGAAACCTTTCAACATTAGGAGTATGACCACAGGCAAAGCTGCAAATCCATTCTCTCAGCAAGATGTGTGTTCAGAAGAGGAACAGAATAAAAAAGCTGAATGAAGACCTGATGTCTCCGAGGTTATAGCTCACTTGAGAAGATTTCTTCATTTTTTGTCTGCGAATTTCCAAACCACATAGAGCCATGATCAAATGCTTTAAAGATATGGTATGACTTAAAAAAATTTTTCTACTCCTATGTATAAAAGACCACTTTCCATATTTTGTTGATGGTCTTTAATTTTTAAATTATAAAAAAAAAATGTGTAGAATTGTTAATCTTAACATGCATTTCTACTTGGGAGTGGGATCAAAGAAGAGTCAATGTAGTTTTTATATAAAAGCTAACTTTTAGGACCATCAGTGAATAGAACAGACAAGCTTTCCTGAATTACTATATATTTATCAGAGAGGAGCTTCAAATTGACGTGGAAGAGAACATTAGGAGACAAAACATTTATTTTTAATTAAGCATGATTTTACCAGTTATTAAGATTCTGATTTATTATATCCTGATGTGAAATATACCAGACATTTAAGAAAAATATGTGGACTATCAAGAAAATCTATATTACCTAAGGCACAGGTATAACTCCCCTAGGTTTCCAGTTCATTGTCGCCAATTCTTTTTAAGTAACAAAACTTGCCTATTTCCAAAAGTATCTGAGGGACCTCAAACACGAAATCATTAGAAGGGAAAATAGAGGATCAAAATTTATATAGGAGTAAATAAGTCTAGCAAGAAACCTAGGCCAATATGGCTACCCTGATCAAGCAATAATTTTGGCTCTGAGCTTCCAGACAGTAGTAGCAAAAAGAAAAGGCAATCACAGCAAGCCCTGTAACTCAAACAGAAACCTTCTTCTGGTACTAATATTTAAAAGAAAATTTTCAGATGGGTCATTACATAAGAATATGGAATATAGTAGAGTGTCCATAAATGCCAGCTTATAGCACGTGCAGCGTGCTCTCTGACCGGGCATTCCATGTCTCATGCCAAGGTCATTACATTAAAAGTAATCCCGACAAAGCTGTGCAGTGGGCTTAGGGGCCACAGCTTTCTGATTTTCTGAAACCAGAAAGTGTCCTCAAATAGCCATTGTCTCAACTGGGCTTCTGACAGCAGTGGGGGCAGCCAGTTCTCCATGTTGAACTGCTCTGAAAGCCTGGAATAGAGATAATTAGTTTCTTGCTGGTGCTCCCACTCGAAGTCCTTTTGCTTCTTTGGATACCAGATAACATGCTGCCGTGAAAAGGGAGAGGCCGGGCCGGGATTCACAAGGAATGGAGCCAAGGAACCCAACCTAGGGTGGTTGAATCGGTCTTTGGGAAATTCCGAAGCCCAGAGCATGGCTACCATTGCTATTTGCGCGTGCAGGGACAAAGGAGGGCCCACACAAATACCTATTACTAACCAAGTCCTGAAGGGGTTAAGGCCCAGCAGCATATAACTCCCCTCCATTATTTCAGCCTAGAAACACAACTTTTTTTTTTTTTTTCACTTTCCCATTTCAAGACAGTCTACGAAGGCCAAGCAAAATGTCTAAAACAGAAGGGCCAGCAGATGTATATACACCAGGCGGGATCCTCTCCAGCTATGGGTGTCCGGCAGACTAGGGGTTACTGCAATCAACGCTCTCCGGGGACCCACAGGAAAGGAAATTCCCTTTCCCCAAGCCTAGCCCTCCCAACACCCCCTCCCTCCTAGCCTGGCAACAGCAGACGCCGAAGGATAAAGGGGCATTAAAAAAAGGAGTAGATTCTTAGAGTAGAGCACAGCATTCTGTCACCTGCTGCAAGAGAAGCCTTCTCGCCCAAGCCCTGAGTCACTTCCCCTCTCTGCACCGAGTCTCAATGCTCAAGGAGGCAAAGGACCGGGGCCCCAGGAGCTGTCTACCCGCAGGCCAGGCCCCACGCCCCCAGAGACACTCCCGGGGCCTCCCTCTAGGGGTAGTTTCCGCGGCTTCGAACAGGGTCTTTGCGCCGAAGCCGGCGCCGCCACTACCTTGGCTAAATGGCAGGCAGCTCTGAATGAAAGGAGCCGAGGCAGGCTCCGGATTTATGAATGTGCAGGGGAGGAGGGGAGGGCTATCATGTGACAATAAAGGAGAACGTCTTATTCACAAAAAAAAAAGGGAAAAAAATAAAAGAAGAAAAAAAGTGGCTGGTGGCGGGCACAGCCGCTGAGTAGTGGCGGCTGCTGTGCGGTGACCGCTCGGACCCGAGGCCGAAGACCTCAGGCGCCGGGCCCAGCGGCCTAGCCTGCGTTGCACCCGCAACTGGAACGGCCTCCGGCGGGGCTGGGGAAGAATCAAAGCCGACTCTGCGACCGAGAGGCTGCAGGGAGCTGCACCTTGGCCAGGGCCTGGAGAACTGCATGCGTCCCCGGGGGGCGACGGGTCTGGCAGGGAGCCCCTAGGGCGGAGCGCCCGGAGCATTGTTACCCTCGGACTCGCGGAGCCCGTCACGCACTCGGTTGCACGGGCGCACACACAGACCCCCCCGCCCCCCCCCCACACACACACACTGGCCCTCACCGTACTGCCCCGCAGGATCCCGCCCGCCCCCGCTGCGCAAGCCTCGGATCCGCCCCCCGAGCTACCGGACCCCGCGGGGCGCGGAGCGCGGGTCCCGGGCACACGAGCGCGTGCACACACGCCCGCACGCGCCGCCGGACCCCGGGGGCGGCTCCAGCACGCCCGCCAGCGCGAGGGCCCGGGCGCAACGCAGACCCCCGCACCCAGGGCTCCCCTCGCTCGGCCGTGTTTTTTATGAATGAAAATGTGGTATGCAAATGAGAGCGATTCAAGAAAACGAAATGGCGGAGCCTGGGCCCCAGAGGGCTCGGGAAAGGACCGCAGGGCGAGCAGCCGGGCGGGAGAATCACAAAGTCACCAAATAAAAAACCCACCGACCCCAGGAAACCGGAGCGGGGGTGTCAGGTCTTCCGCTCCGGCCGCCGAGGATTTCGGGGGGGGGGGGATGTTTGTAACTCCCCGGAGAGGGAGGGGGACCTCCCTGAGGTCACCAGTGCGCCCTTGGCCCCCGCAGCGGCGACCAGCCAGCCGCCCCCAGGCGCGCCCCCGCCGGCCCACAGCAGTTTTTGCCCCCTCCTCACATCAACAAGGGGGGGAATCTCGCGTCCCAAACCCCACAGGCCAGCGAGTCGCTGCACCCCACGCCAAGTTCACCCAATGAGCGTCGCCCGCCGGCGTCCTCCGCCCCGACCCCCACACGGCCCCCACGGGGCACACGCGTCCCACCCCGCGGCCGAACTTACTCGTCCGGGTGTGTTTCCTCGGTCATTTTCCTGTTCACCTAGACGTCTGTCCCGCGGCGGGCAGCTTTGCTCCCTTCATCTTCCTGTGCGCTCACCCCCTTCTTCACATCTCCGGAGATCGCCTGATTTGGCTGGGGAGGGGGGACGGCTGGAGATGAAGGGGGCGCCGCAGAAGGCAGAAGGGGAAGCTGCACGACCGGGCGCGGGTGGTTGGGGGGAAGCGGTGCGAAGGCAAGCTGCGGGAGGTCAGGGGCGCCGCGGCGCCGAGGGGCGAGGCGGGCGGGGGCTTCGGGGGCTCGGGAGCGGGCGGAGGGGGAGAGGTTTGGGCCGGGGACCGCGCTGAGGGAGAGGAGGAAAAAAAACAAGCGCGCCGTGGAGCGGCGGAGACTGGTGAGAGGAGGAGAAGGGGGCCGGCCGCGGGTGGGGGCTCTGTCCGGGGTCGCCCCCGGGGGGCGGGGGGGCGGGCCAATCACGGTTCCGGGGAGCGGTCGGCGGCCGGGGGAGGTGCGCCTGGGAGGCGGTGCAGGGCGCCCCGTCCGAGCCCCATCTCTCGGCTCTACCGATTTACTCCATATTGGATTCTCACCGCCGCCAACAGGAGGAGGAAGTAGGGCGGAAGCGATGACGTCTTCCCAGCGGCCAGAGGTGGTGGAGTGCAAAAAGCTTCCTACTTGCGACCGAAAAAAAAAAATGAGAGAGAGCGGAGAAAAAAAGAAAAAGGAAAAAACACAACTTTGTCCCGTCTACTGAGCATGCCCGGCTTCCTCTCCCCCTCCCTTCTGGCTCCCACTCCCGGGGGAGCCGCGGAGCCGAGTTGTTTGCACCGCGTCTTTGTGACTCCGGATCCTCCTCCGTCTGAACTCCGGGTTTTAAGATGCCCGGGAGGAGGGAGGAGGCGGGAGCGGGGGACTCGCACACATCTGGCTCCCGGTCAGCTCCCTCCCTCCTACCAAACCCCTGGATTGAAAATCGGGGGGTGGGGAGGAGGAGGAAGGGTGGAGACTGCGAGCTCAGGGTAGGGCCGGAGCGGTGCTCGGCCTCTGACGATCAACTACTCCCCCACCGAGGGGTGGGAGGGTGAGGGCGGCACAGGTGCTTTTGCCAAGGTTCTGAATGGCGGAGGCTTTTCAGTTTCCCGTGAATCTTATGATCTTTTTTTTCTTTTCTTTTGTCTTGGTAAGGGAACGGGCATTATTTTACGTAAAAAAATAAAAGATAAGTCCAACGCAGCCGAGAAACGTTTGCATTTTAGTAGGAATGACAGGCTTTCTTGGGTTAAAAGGTAAGCCCAAATATACATTTTTATTCAGTAAATCTTTCTCATGTTGGTGGAGGATGGCCCTGCCCCAGGCTCTTGAAGGCCATAGTTATGGAGAGAAAAGAGCTTCTCCAGTCCCCTTTTCCTTACCTTTTTAAAAAAATATACTTTTATTGATTTCAGAGAGGAAGGGAGAGAAAGAAACGTTAATGATGAGAGAGAATCATTGATTGGCTACCTCCTGCACACCCCCTACTGGGGATCGAGCCCGCAGCTGCCACCGGGGCATGTGCCCTTGATGGGAATTGAACCTGGGACCCTTCAGTCCGCAGGTCGACGCTCTATCCACTGAGCCAAACCGGCTAGGGCCCCTTTTCCTTCCCTTTATCTTCAAATTATTTTTCCGATCTTGTCCTGGGACCATAGCCTAGGTGGGCCCATGCTCTCCAAAACAGCACTGCCTGGGCAATGGGCAGGCCTTGCTTGCTGGGCATGCACCCTGCTCAGTTGCACAGGGACCTTGGCTTGTTTTATGCTCTGTTGTTGGAGGCTTGGCATTCTTTATAGTGTTTGAACCAACAAGGGGCTCCCCATTGTTATTCTGTAGTGGGCCCCACAATTTGCACAGCTGTTGGGTATTCCTTCTGGGATTTTGCTAGGGAGCAAGAGATACAGTCCCCACACCTTCCTGCTCTCCAAACACAGTAGACTTTTCCATCCTCCCAAATGTGCTAAGAGACTACACAGGTATTTTAACTAAATAGCAACCACTGAATGAATTTAAAGTAGATTAAACATACCTTAAATGTAGTTAGTACACACACACACACACACACACACACACACACACACACACATTTGGAGAGCCACAAGTACTCCAAAGATAGAGTTTCACCTTGAGTCAAGGCAAAATTGGTGGTTTACCCTAACTCAGTGCTGATCACAACCATGAACTTTCTGGATATGGATCGGGCTTAACCACCTTTGATGCTGAGTGATGTTGTATGGAGGTGAAAAGGGCACCGGATGGAAGGCATACCTGGGTTCTGGTTTTTTCCTGGCAGCCTGAAGACCCTGAATGAAGCTTTTAGCAATTCTTCAGTTTCTTCATAAAACAGAGATAACAAGGCCAAAGGTTGTCTTTCTCAGCTTTTGAGGCCATTGAGAGTCTATGAGAAAGCACTGAACAGAGCAAGATCTCATTGGTCTCTAAAGCCCCATAAAGCTAAGGTGTCTATCCAGTTATCACCTTTGGCCATTGTTGCTTTTCTCCTAGAGTTGCTGAAAGAGGTCCCACTCAGTCATTCCTGGACTTCTGGAAACACAAACATTTGTCCATATCAAAATTACCCATCCAATGGGCACCTCTTTGGCTCCACCCTCCAGTTTTAGAAAGTCCAAATGACAAGGTGGCGGGTGAGGTGGTTATTCATTTCTGTAGGTAGCCAAGCAGAATTGGTGTCATCACCACTCGTTTACCCAGCTCCCTGCTAATAGCATTGGATGACTGGCCCTGCCCTAACCAAGCAGCCAGAGGAGCTAAGAAAAACATTCAAGGTCCAGAATTCACCAGGTCCCTGGTTGGTTGCCCTGGTGCCACACTCCAGGAGGTTTTTAGGTTCTCTGAGCCTTGGGTTCAGTGTCTGTAGTGTCAGGAGAATGCCCACAAATGGGGTCGCGGGGAAGGTTAAATGGCTATACAGTGAGGGTACTGTGTTAAGCACACTGCAAGTAGGAAATTAACGGCAACCCTTTCTTCTTTCCAGGCAGCTGTATTACTATATTGCTACCCCCTCCACCCCATGTTCCTCTAAAGCAGTGGTTCTCAACCTGTGGGTCGCGACCCCTTTGGGAGTCGAACGACCCTTTCACAGGGGTCGCCTAAGACCATCGGAAAACACATATATAATTACATATTGTTTTTGTGATTAATCACTATGCTTTAATTATGTTCAATTTGTAACAATGAAATTGGGGGTCACCACAACATGAGGAACTGTATTAAAGGGTCTCGGCATTAGGAAGGTTGAGAACCACTGCTCTAAAGAAAACCTTCCAGTTTTCTTTTGCTTTGTTCATTTCCCAAAAGGGGCCTTTTGATGGAAATGTTCCTAACAGGTCACCTCTTGATCCTCCACATCAATTACTAACTGTACCATAGAAGAAATGGCATATTGGGCGAATAACTCGGGTATATTTACTGATCTGAATATCAGGATGTTATCAAAGTATACTGGATTGTTACCAGAATAGGGGTTATCACGGATTTAGGACTTTCATTTAATGACATTACTGAAAGAGCTAAACACCCATATCCCTGTCTCTCCCCCACAACCTGCAAAACGGGGAACAAGGCAGCTCTGAAGACGATCAAATCAAGTGTGTCGACTCAGAGTGAGACAGTACAGCTTCAAAAGTAATGTCGATCTACTCACAACTTCACGTAAACCTAGCGGAGCCCCCAGCAAACCGCACCCCCCCCCCCCCCACCTCTCAATCCCGAGTCCCGGGTGGGGCAGCACCCCCACCCGGGGCCTTCCCGCCGGCCGCCCGGAAAACGCGGAGCGCGGAACCGGAGCGACCCTCGGTGGCCCCGGGACGGGCATGCTCAGTAGACCCACAGGTCTTGTTTTACTCGGAAGCCGGTCGCGGCCCCCGCCCCCTCCCTCCCCGCTCGGGAGTCGGGAGAAGCGGACATTTTATCCTTCTTGGCAATCTGCTCCCTTTCGAGTCCTTCGTCTCCTCTCTGCGTCCTCCCAGTTCTCGCCCATCCGGGTCTGGTAGGGCCGGGAGTGTAGATCTCCGGGGTGGGGGTAGCGGAGTGGGATCCGACAAATCACTCACCCTTACCCGCGAACCCGGGACGAGAAGGGGCGGGGGAGTGGGGAGGAGTGATTTGGGGAGGACTCTACTGTATCCGAAGGTGTGCGTGTGCCCGATCCCCCGAGACCCCCACCCTGACGCGGCACCCCTGCTCCGACCCGGCGAGGCGCGCGCAGCTGCGCCCGGGCCTGTCCTCATCTCACCCCCATTCTGCCCCTTCGCTATTTCTCAATGACTGGCGCTGGGAGGACACTTCCGACGGGGGAGGGAGAGGGTGTCATTAGCGCTCGGTTTATCAGTTCCTTCCGGTCTGCCGGAGCCCTGCCCCGCGCGCCTCCGGGCCGCGCCTTGGGCGCGCTGGTGCCTTTATGATGATGTTTAAATAAGCAGTCCCGTGTGCCAGTGTGTGCCAAGCGAGTTTGTAGCCCAGCTGTCTCCCCCAAGACCCGCAGGCCGGAATGGAAACTCAAGCTCTCTCGTAATGAAGGGGATGATGCAAACTTAGTAACTGACCCGGCGGCCGGGAACGGCGCCCTCCCCCACCCGGCGCGCGGCGTCCCGGCCCGGGCATGAATGGCTGGAGCCAGATTGCACAATCCGCCGGGTATAAATAGCCGGCGGGCGGGCTGCTGACGCGCTCGCTCGCTCGTACCGTTATCGTGCAATACTTCAGCCCCGAAGCAGTTCACTCCCAGGTCATTTTCCCTTTCAGCTGCAATGCTGGGATTTTAAATAGCCGAGATGAAAGGCTCTTCTCCCTGCCTCCCTCCTCCCTGGAGTTCATTTATTATGAATGAACCGCCAACCTCGCGGCTTCCGGAGGTACTTTACTCCACCCCAGGTAGGAGAAAGACTCAATGTCAAGGCCGCGGTCCACCCAAGCTTGTCTGGGTGCACGCGCCGGGGAGGGAGAGAAAGCAGGAAATGATCGACAGGCCTGGGAAACCTTGTCGAGAAAATGTAACCGCTTAGGGTTTTCCTCTGGAGTTTCAATTTTTAACTCTGCAAGACTCGGTCATTTTAAGAGTGGGTTATGCAAAAGGTCTTTCGACTGCGGCTGCTTGCTCTCCCCCCCGTGGGCCGCAGCGTCTGTGCAGGTGCAGTTTCATTCAGAAGAACTGGTTCCCTTCCCCTGGGAGGCAGCAAACACTCTAAGAGCCTTAGGGATGTTGGAAGGTGGGGGAGAAATGCTAGCCCAGCCAGTTTGGTCATTTTCTTGTTCTAGAACTCTTCTTAGAAGCCTCCGCTATGTGCAAAACTGAGAAAATCTAAAAACATACTCTTTCCAACTGTATTTTACAAATTTGTGGTCCTTGAAAATATACAGAGCTTTCTTTCCCCCTTCTCTTTAACACCAAATTTCAACTTAATTTCTCAAAATAAAATTACCAGTTCCTCACAGATTTCTGGCCTGCGAAAGGCAACGGTCAGGCTCATTATTTTTCAAATTGGATGCTCAGTTTTTTCCTGCATTTAAAATTCGAGGTACTCCATGAGGCAATGGTTCCTGCCCTCTAGGAGTTCCATCAGATGGGGCAATAGGCCTATAGATAAACCGTTAGGGCAGCAATTGTCAACCTTATTCATCTCATGGCACACATAAACTAATTAGTAAAATTCTCTGGCACACCAAAAAATATATTTTTTGCCGATCTAACAACAACAAAGGTAGAATTTTGATTCATTCACACCTGGATGGTTATTGTTGTGTTGGCTCACATTTTTAAAAAATATACTTTTATTGATTTCAGAGAGGAAGGGAGAGGTAGAGAGATAGAAACATCAATGATGATAGAAATATCAATGGCGCCTCCAGCACGCCCCACACTACGCAACCCCTGCATGTGCCCCTGGTTCATAGGTCAATGCTCAATCATTGAGCCACACCAGTGACAATCTAAGGAAAAAGAAGTCAGTGCCCCTGATTAAATAGTCAGGTATTGCATGTTTTAAGAATTCTTGAGGCACACCGGTGGAAAATCGTTGCTTAAGGGCAATGGAGTAACTACTCTAAAACATGGTGTAAGCAGAAGAGGAAGCAGAGATCTGCCCAGAGGAAGGGGTGTTGGAGCCAAAACTTGAAGGAGGGTGAGAGTGCTGATAGACAACTGGAAGTGAAAGATCTTCTGAGATAGCCCAGTGAGCAAAAAGGCCCAGAGAAGTGAAACAGTATGAGGGAGGGGAGTAGCAGAAAGGCCAGGGTAAAGGGTAGGAGCCAGGTCAGGAAGGCCACGCAGGCCACCTGAAAGGAGATTAGACTATCTTGAAATCATGGAACCTTTTGTAACCCGTTCACAGCTGATCTTTGTCCAGTCCCAGTTGATTGCTGTGGCCCCCCCATAGTAATGCAAATGTAGGGCAAGCGGACACCCATTGTTATGGGGTTAGGGCATAAAACCAAATTCACAAACTGACAGCCCCTAGGACAGATAATGCCCCAGATAAGTTTTGTTTCGCCTGCTTAAAAAAAAAAAAATCTAGCTAACAGTTTAAAATCAGAGTATTTCACATAAAAAAAAAATCAAGATTTTGGGGCTCCTTCTGAAAAAACTATAGATGTGGTTGCTGTGAATTACTGAGTGATTGTTGCTGAGTGATGGCTGTCCTGCCTGTCAGGCTTGGGGCTCCTCTAGGCATTTGAGTTCTTGACCTCTGGCATAAAAGAACCTTTTGTGAATGGATCAAGACCTCCACTCTGAGCCCTAGGTAGGTAGAGCTTGTTGTTAGGTCTGACCAAGCAAGTGCATTGACACCCCTCCCCCAGGAACTGACTTTTCAGGCCATTTCACTATGGACCTTCCTTTTGCTGAGACCACATTTCACTTGCAGGGACCACATTCCATGATCTTCCCTCCGGGTATGCATAAAGAAGTCTCCGCCCAGAAAAAGCCCGCCAAAAGTCCTTTAAAAGCTGCTGGCTCCCGTCACTGGGTGCTGGAGCATCCAGGCTCAGCCACCTGGTGTGCGGATGATCGAGTAAATAAATTCATGATCCCTCCATTCTGGCCCGGTGCATTCCTCTTTCCTCTTTCAATGACCTAACCCTTGTCAATGGGTATAGCAATTTGCATGAGAGACCCTGGGCTTCTTAGGAGTAAAGACACCAATCCCCAATCTTCTGCTCCAAGATTCTGTATTATATAGTTAGCCACTGGATTAACGTGGGCTCAGCCCCACCCCAGTGGCAGGAACAATGAGGCCCCTAAAATAACAACTAACACGTATCTTCAGCTCAGACTCTGTTTCTAGGAAACTCAACCTAGGCTCTCTGCCAACAGGACAGCTGGGAGGTCAAGTGATCAACTGGAAAAATTACCAAATAGGATCATGTTTGTACCCCAAATTTGTGGAGCTGCTCATACAAGTTATATAAACAAAGATTTTAAGCAGGCAGTACTAGACTCAGATGTACCTTTTTAATAGGTTACTCCGGGCATGTAAGATAGTTGGTAGGGAGCAAAGCAAAGACTGGTTAGAAAGAAATTTTCTTCTTCCATGACAGCAGTAACAATGCCTGACAAAACACAGTGGCAATGGCCATGGAGAGGGAAAACCAATTCCAAAGACACAGATGGGGTCGAAATGTCTTGGCTTTATCATCTATTGGATATGGGGACTAATGGAGAGGTCTGGGATGGCTTCCAAGTTTTTGACTTGGGAAATTGGATGATAGGGTAACAGGTGGGGAGAAGGAAAAATGGCTTGGTCACTCTCAAGATGGAGATGTAATAGACAGTTGCCACCACTCACCTCTCAAGATGGAGACGTAATAGACAGTTGCCACCACTCACCTCTCAAGATGGAGACGTAATAGACAGTTGCCACCACTCTCCTCTCAAGATGGAGACGTAATAGACAGTTGCCACCACTCACCTCTCAAGATGGAGACGTAATAGACAGTTGCCACCACTCACCTCTCAAGATGGAGACGTAATAGACAGTTGCCACCACTCAACTCTGGGACTCACAAAGTAGGTCAGGGATTGAGGGACCTAGGGAGACCAAAACAGAGGGAAGCAGAACCTAGAGATAGAGATGGAGAGACAAGAGAGACACTGCCCTGAGGATATCATTTGAGCACTTAGAATCAATCTTGCCTGAAGCCTGAAGATGATTTGGACTTTTTTTCCCCCAGAGAGCAAGGGAGAGGGGGAGAGAGAGAGAGAAACTTGAATGATGAGAGAGAATCATTGATCAACTCCCTCCTGCACGCCCCCTATTGGGGATTGAGCCCGCAACCCGGGCATGTGCCCTTGACCAGAATCAAACCCGGGTCCCTTCGGTCCGCAGGCTGACGTTCTGTCCACTGAGCCAAACCAACTACGGCAAGGAGTTTCAATAGAGATTCTGATTTAATAGAGCGAACCTCTCCTAGGAAGTTAAACACAATAGGAGTTATATTGATGTCTCTTTTTGCCTCAGCATCCCACTATCACCCCCTTAATTCACATTTTCAGCTCCCTTTCACTCTTAACATCATGCCTCATTTTTATTGCCTTTGTTCCTCCGCCCCGTTCTTCTGTAAAGATCATAACTGAGAAAGGAAGCGTAACAATGTAAGAGAATCAGAGCTTTTAGAATTAGAAGAAAATGGAAGATATGTTTGTGACAACTGTGGCTCCAATAAACCAAACATGTTACCCAAGCTTTTTGTAATGGATAAAGAGGAAAGAGAACAAAGCTCATTATGAGATGGCCCCTGTATCAGTAAGCTTTTGCGAACTGATTCAGGGACCATATCAAAATTTTGTGGCTTCAAGCAATAAGCATTTTATTATTTCTCATGAGGCTCTGGTCAACTTGGTGGTTCTTCTGGCCTCTGCCAGCTCAGCTGGGGCAGGATGGTCTAGGATGGTGTCTCACATATCTGGTGACCGGCGGGCTAACTGGTCTGGTAGGCCCTGAGCTGGGCCAGTTCACTGATGCCATATGATCTGTTATCCTCCAGCAGGCCAGCCCAGATTTGATCACATGGTGGTGGTGGCAAGGTTCCCAGATCAGCAAGGAACGGCAAAACCCGAAGTGCAGGCCTCTGCTTTCTGTCACATTTGTTAATATCCCATTAGCCGAAGTAGTCACATGGCCAACCCAGGGTCAAGAGTCAAGGAGCAGTGAAGTGTGGACTCTCCTTCTTAATGAGAGGAGTGGCAAAGTCACATGGCAAGGGATGTGCATACAAGGATGAGAGGACTTTGTGACCATCTGTTACCATCTACTTTAGTCTCTAACCCAAACTTCACAGTTAGAGAAGGGTATAAGAATATTCATTGATCACATATATTTGGTAAGTATTGTATATTTTAGTACACAAATACTTAATAAACATTTTATGAAGTATACTATAAGTACATATATTTTTATATAAGCATCATATATTTGCATCTAGATATACTATTTAGCTATAGGAGAACTATTGATAGGATTAACTATCTTTACAGTTACTGACTTATGACCAAGTAACTAAAACTGCTTAATGTTTAGCAGATTTGTGCGTGTTATAAAACTCTTCACAATTAATTTAATGAATAAAGAAAGAGATCTTACAAGCTTATTATGCTTGCCCCTCTTTCTCAGCATGAAAATCCTATCCCTTATATATCTTATTTTTAAAATAGGTATATTCCTAAAGAGATTTGGGTAATTAAAATGTTTGTAAACCAAAGCACATATTAAAAAACACTAGGGAGCCCTAACCAGTTTGGCTCAGTGGATAGAGTGTCGGCCTGAGGACTGAAGGGTCCCAGGTTTGATTCTGGTCAAGGGCATGTACCTTGGTTGCGGACACATCCCCAGTAGGAGGTGTGCGGGAGGCAGCTGATCCAAGTTTCTAACTCTCTATCCCTCTCCCTTCCTCTCTGTAAAAAATCAATAAAAATACAAAAAAAACAAAACACTAGGGAAACTTTATGTAAAGTTACTGTATATTGAATAATTTGGAAAAGCAAATAATCATTCCTTAATTTGTTCAGTATATCAACTCGGATTTTATACATACGTTTGAGATTAAAGCAAGCCTCACTTGTGTACTCTTTTGTTGATGGCAGGGGTGGTGCTTATGGCGGTGGCTATGATGATGAGGGTGTTGATGGTTGTGAGAGTGGAGGTGTTGAGAGGTGGTGATGAAAGTGGAGGTGGTGGTGATGGTTATGAAAATGATGGTGGTTGAAGTGGTAGAAGGATCTGAAACAGAAATCTTCAGTTTACCGCAGTGTTTCCCGGTGGCCCTCTTACCAGGTCCCAGACTGTATAGATAACTGGGCACATGCATTGAAGAAAGGAATAGAAAAACAATTAAAAGCCCTGGCTGGGTGGCTCAGATGATTAGAGAGTCGTCCTGATAAGCCAAGGTTGTGGTTTCGATCCCTAGTCATGGCACATACGTGAAGCGACCAGTGAATGCAGGAATGAGTGGAGCAATAGATCCATCTCTCTCTCTCTCTCTCTCTCTCTCTCTCTCTCTCTCTCTCTCTCTCACACACACACACACACACACACACACACACATACACACACACACACACACACACTTCTCCTCCTTCTCTTCTTCCCTCCCTCTCTCTCCTCTCTAAAATCAATTTAAAAAAGAGAGAGAGAGCAAAAATGAATAAAATGTAGCATGAGATGCCCTGTAGGCTAAGCAACATCCCACAATGTCAGGAGAGCCGTTTCTACGCCTTTGTAATTGTATATTGGCTTATTTACACCCCCTTCCCACCAGATTGTAAGCTCACTGAGAGCAGGACTACATCTTATTTTTTAAGAAAATCAATCCAGGGTCACTGTGGCACATAGTGGGTGCCTATTGTACTTCCTGAGTAAATGAATGACAAGCCACCATGGCTTGCCTCCTTCCTTTCTCTCTAAAAGTGCATGTTGCCCCCATGGCCTCAGAGAAAGTGCCCTTCTGAATGACTTATGCTTTGCTGCCCCAGCTTGCTAGTGTCAGATGAGGGCTGGGAAGGTCCCAGTTGAACAGTAAAATAAAATCATGGCATGGTAGAGTTCAAAGGACATTAAAGAATCATCTGTTTTAAGATGAGGAAATTGGGGCCCAGATAAGCCAAGTGACTCAAATAAGACCACACAAATTGGGTCATATCCAGAACCATGACTCAGAGACTCAAAGTTCAGATTCCATAACCAAGGTGCCTTTGTTGGAATAATACCCCTGGCACTTCTAATTGTGCTGGTGGGAAGCAATGTTGCTTACCAATATTTTAGCTCATTCACGAAGGAGAAAATGAAGACCTTTAGCTTAACAAAGACTACTCAGGGAGAGCTAAGTCTATATCTTGCATTATGGCTCACATTAAATTCTATTGGACACTGCTGATCTAGGGCAGTAGTGGTAATTCCCTTCTCCGGTTCTTGGTTTAAGAGTGGCTATGATTTTTTAAAAATATATATTTTATTGATTTTTTTACAGAGAAGGGAGAGGGATAGAGAGTTAGAAAGATTGATGAGAGAGAAACATCGATCAGCTGCCTCCTGCACACCCCCTACTGGGGATGTGCCTGCAACCAAGGTACATGCCCTTGACCGGAATTGAACCTGGGACCCTTCAGTCTGCAGGCCAACGCTCTATCCACTGAGCCAAACCGGTTAGGGTGGGTGTGGCTATGATTTTTAATTTCAACTGAGTGCCGTTTGCTTCCCTGCTTTTCCTTAAACTGAATTGTCACAGTGCAGCCAATAAAATTCCGGAAGGTGTCTGCTAGGGAAATTCAGGGAAAGATTTGAATGCCTGAAAACAAAAAAAGATGGGGTGAGAGGGATGCCCCCTTCCCGCCTTAGACATTCTTGGGTGCGGCAGTGATGTTCACTACCTCGCTGTCAGACAGACTTTCTTGGGGAGAGCCAAGAAAGTCAAAGGAAAGCTGACCCAGAACCCTGAATTTGCTGAGCTACTGAGTTAACCAGAGTTGGAATCCACCTCCTTCGGGACTTCATGTTACGTGAAATAGTAAATATTTATTATTTAAGCCACTTTTTATCAGTGTCCTGTTACTTATGGCCAAAGTAACTGATTCACATCATATTCATCTGTTGTGTGCACAGCACTCCCTGTTTTTAGTAAGTTCCAGTGTTTCGTCAGCAGGTGTCTGGTTGATTTGCTGCCTTGCAGAGAGGATCAATAGGGTCAACTTCTAGATAAATCTGTTTTGTTTGTTTTGTACATATCTTTTTTTAAAATTAAATTGATTGGAGTGACATTGGTCAACATGAACATATAGGTTTCAGGTGTGGGTTTCTATGTTACAAGATCTGTGTATTACACCGTGTGCCTACCACCCAAAGTCAAATCTCCTGTCACCTTAACCCTTCCCCGCCTACCCCCTTCTCCCTGGCAACCCCCACACTGCTGTTTGTGTTCATGAGTTTCAGCTTGACATCCTATAGGAGTGAAATCTTATGGTTCTTAGCTTTTTCTAACTGACTTATTTCACTTAGGATAATGTTCTCAAGGTCCACCCATGTTAGCACATCTCTTTGAGATGTCACCTGCTGACTTTTGTAGGCTGAGGAATTTTTGTTGCTGTTCATGTAACAACTAAACATTGGACAATCTACAAAAACATAAAAACCTCTGGCCTCTGCGCTTACAAGCAAACATGTATGCTTGTAACATATGCTTGTGGTTGAAATTCAATGGTTTTTGTTCCATTGTTATTTGTGATTATAAAAATAAGTCCTGTTTATCATACAAACATTTAAAGTGTAAAAAAAGAAAAAAAGTGTAAAAAAGTAGAGTGAAGAAAATAATCTCCCAGCAATCCCACCATTTAGATGTATCCTCTGTTAATATTTTAAATGTATCTTTATAGACTTTTTCTATTTATAGTGTATATTTGATTTAAAAAACTATATAGCATATACTTTAATTAAATACCATCACACTTAAGTACCTTTTGGTAACCCCTTAAAAAAACACATCAGTGCTCTGGTCGGGGAGCTCAGTTGTTTAGAGTGTCATCCTGCCACACCAAGGTTGCAGGTTTGATCCCTGGCCAGGGCACATATGAGAATCAGCCAATGAATGCACACATAAGTAGAAAAAAATAGATGTTTCTCTCTCTCTCTCTCTCTTTCTCTTTCTCTTTCTCTCTCTTTTCTAAAAAATTATTTAAAAACCCCTAAGCTCTGGCTGGTGTGGCCCAGTTGGCTGGAGTGTTGTCCCATATACCAAAAAGGTTGCGGGCATCTTCAGCAATAATATGCATGTGTTCAGAGTCCTAAATTTCTTTCAGTTACATTTTATGTTCAATATTATTCTGTATTCTTTTTTTAAATCCTCAGGGATATTTTTCCATTGATTTTTTTTTTTTTTTTTTTTTTTAGAGAGAATGGAAGAGAGAGGGATGGACAGAGAGAAATATCGATGTGAGAGAAACACATTGATTGGTTGCCTTCTGCACGAGCCCCTAGCAAGGCTTGGACCAGGGAGGAGCCTGCAACCGAGATATGTGCCCTTGACCAGAATTGAACCTGGGACCCTACAGTCTGCAGGCCCATGCTCTATCCACTCAGCCAAACCAGCTAGGGCTCTGTATTCATTTTATCTTGATACTTGCTGTCACATAGATGCATAATCTCGATTTTCCTATCTCTTCTTTAAAAAAAATTTTTTTTAATTGATTGGAGAGAGAGAGGAAGGGAGAGATGGAGAAAACATCAATTTGTTGTTCCACTTATTTATGCATTCATTGGTTGACTCCTGTATGTGCCCTGAGCAGGGAGTGAACCGGCAACCTAGGTGGGTCCAGACAATGCTCTAACCAACTGAGCTACCCAACCAGGGCTTCTATCTCTTCTTCCTTATTTCCATTCCCTCCTAATCCCACCATGGTCTACCTTTTGTCTTCACCACCATACACAAGCTGCTCCTTGGTTAGGACACTTCATCTGATTGCCAAATCTGGTGGTCTTTCTTGATTTGTCAACTTAACATAGCTGACCACTTCCACCTTCTTGAAACTCTTCCTCCAGTACTTCCCATGACCCAAACATCTGGTTCCTCTTTAGCTATCTGTTTATTCATTTATTCAGCAAAATTTTATAGAGAACCTGTGTTAAGTGTTGTCATAAGGGCATGCAATAGTATGACGAAGCTAGCATCTATTGAGTGCTTACCAAGTACCAGGCAATATTTTGACATTTTAAACACTTCAGTCTCACAAAAGCAGGGGCTAGTACTCTTCTTAAATATTTTTGGCTCTGCAGGCCCTATGGTCTATGTTGCAACCACTCGACTCTACCATTGTAGTATGGAAGTGGTCATGGACAATATATAAACAAATGTGTGTGGCTGTGTTCCAATAAAACTTTATTTTATTTTTTTCAAATATATTTTATTGATTTTTTACAAAGAGGAAGGGAGAGAGATAGAGAGTTAGAAATATCGATGAGAGAGAAACATTGATCAGTTGCCTCCTGCACACCCCTTACTGGGGATGTGCTTGCAACCAAGGTACATGCCCTTGACCGGAATCGAACCTGGGACCCTTCAGTCCTCAGGCCGACGCTCTATCCACTAAGCCAAGCTGGTTAGGGCAATAAAACTTTATTTATAAAACAGGGGGCTAATTTGGCCCACAGGCTATAGTTTGCCAATCCCTGCTCTAAATTCTAAGTTCCACCATGCTGGAATTTTTGTCTTCTTTGTTATATGATAGTCAGTCAATATTTGGTACACGAATATTCTTCTTCTAAAGTAGGAACTATTCTAATCTTCATTTTACAAACAAGGAAACTGACGCACAGAGGTTCAGCCTGTGTTTAATGGATCAATTATTGTCCAATGGACCCTACTGAAGCACATGCCCAAGTTCACCAACTGGTAAGTGACAAATCCAGGATCTACGCCACAGCATCTGGCATCAGAGCCTGTCCTCTTAACCAGAACACTCTACAGTGGTGGCACAGAGGGGAAGGTCATCAGCTATTCTCACAGATGTCTGGAGAGGTTATTTAACTGGATCTTGAAGAATTCACCAGGACGTGGAAACTGCAGATTTGGTACAAAATGGCTTTCTGAGCAAACTGGCAGCAAAGGAAGAAAGTTCCTTAGGAAATACATTCACTTTCCAGTAACTCACATCTCTGGACATAGGGTTTGAGATGGAAAGTCGTGAAGATGAGCCTAAAGGAGTTATGCGGGGGCCTTGGATAGCATCTGAACAAATTTGGATTTTAACTTGGTGGCAGATGGGCTACTGCAGTGTTTTGAGCATGGGAAAGAATGGCCATATTTGCATTTTAGGTCAATTTTTAAAGTTAGATTTTATTTTAAAATTATGTGAGACATGCATATTGCACAACATCCAGAAGCTGAGGTCTCCCCGCCGGCCTTCAGCCTCCCGTGTGCAGTCGCAGGGGTGCTCACTGTTTCGTTAGAAAGGCAACTTGCACTTAGAGTGAGAAGAACCGATTGGGTGGCGGTGTGCTGTATGTCCTGCTAATTAATTTAAATTAATTGACTTAGTAAATCGATTTAATTTTTGTCTCTAGGGTGGATGATAACGAAAAAAGGTTGAGAAAGATTGCTGTACACCTTTACAAATAGTTCCTCTATTAAATCCTCTTCAAATGACTTGGGTTGACTGTGCATCTGTGTCTGCCCAGATGGCTAAATGATAATGGGTAGTGAGGCTTGGGTAGAAGATAGTTATCCACATGGTACATGATCATAGAGAAAGGACAGCAGACCATTTTGGTAATAAGCATGGACTGCTGGGATTAGAGTCCTAGCTCTGCCATTTATTAGCTCTATGACCTTAACCTCTCTGCGAAATGGGCATAATAATGGTACCTATCTCTTCATGGTTGTAAGGATATCCCTCACTGTGTGTTAGCTGTTGTTCAAAGAGTGGACGGTAAGAGCTTCAAAGGAGGAGGGGGTTTTGCATGGTACATGGGAAATGTCAACAGCACTTCCCGTGCCCATGGGTTGGGGTATGGGAAAATGAGTAGCATCCTTTCTAGAATTCAGTAAAGAGGAAAGTTCCTTTGGGAATGCACTCATTTTTGCAGTTAAGGTTAAGAAAGGAGCTAGGAGAGTAAAGGTGGAAAGAAGTTTATTTACAATTGAATGGAGGTCCCTGCTGGCCACGAGGAAAGACTGGGAAAGAAGAGGGTAGAAGGTGGAGAGAAAGCCCAGAACAGGATGGCAGATGAGAGACTAGGGTAAGGGAGAAAGACCTGGCCAGAGGTTGGGCCACCATGACAACACAGGCTGGGCAGGGCAGGGAGTGGGAAACTGTGGACATATCCAGCCAGCTGCCTTTTTTTGTGTGAAGTTCACAAGCTAAGAATAGCTTTTACATTTGCAAATGTGTTTCCTTTTTAACATTGAGAGTAAGAATAATATTTCACAAGACATGAAAATGATGTGAAATTCAATGTCAGTGTCCATAAATAAAGTTTTATTGGACTAAAGCATGCCAATTCATTTACATAGAGTCTATGGTTACTTTCACACCACCTGACGGAGTTAAGTAGATGCGACAAAGACCAAATGCCCACACAGCTGAAAATATTTACTATCTGGTGCTTCGTAGAAAAAGCATGCCAGCCTCTGCTCTGGTACATCATTCCCAGTCTGCAATATGAATGGCACCCCCTGGAGTTGTGCAACAGAGGGCCCTAGGAGCACTCATTTTAGATGGTGATAAAGGATTAGCAGGAGGAGAGGCAAGGATGGAATTACGTGGCCTCCTGGCTTTTTTGGAATGTGGGCACAAAGTTGTTTTGTCGGGACAAAGCAAGGCTGTCAGCCCTGATTCAAGCCACTAACTGAGGATACTACTGCTTGCCCACATTGTTGTTCCTTATTAACAGAAGACTGATTTTATCAAGATGATTATGTGCCCTATTAAAAACAATCTTGAATAAGAAAAGTACTCAGAGAATGATGCGAATATGTCAAAAGGACACAGAGCCTGCTTAAAGGGGCTTCTAATGGCCAATCTGTGACAATTTGAACACCCAAATAAATTATGGTAGTAGTGGACTGTAACACATGGAATAGAAGAGGAAACTATGAATCCACACTGAAAAGAGCAAACAAGTAAGTAAATTGAGGAGGAAGAAAAGTTCTTCTATATCAAGGGTGGGGAACCTTTTTCTGCCAAGGGCTATTTGAATATTTATAACATCATTTGTGGGCCATACAAAATTACCAACTTAAAAATTATGTTGCTATGAAAAAAGCTCCTAGATTTATTGAATTTCGAGTCCCACCTGCGGTTGCCTTGGCAGGGCCAGACCAAATTATATGCCCCCCAGGCCGGACATTCCCCACCCCTGTTCTCTATGATGGAAGACAAACTAATAAGTTATAGAATGAATGACAAAACTAGAAAAAAAATCACCATTTTGCAATCACCATGTTATTATTTTAGGCAAGAATTATTGATGGATGCTAAAGCTACCAGGTGAAATTTTGATGAAAAAACATGATGTTTAAATCACCTCAGAGCATCTCCTGCAGATTCTTACTTTATTTTCAAAGTGTAAAATAGTAACTCTGTAGTAGTGAAACCTGCCTAATACTACCACTTTCACCAAGTGATCAAAGTTAATAGCGCTAGTAACAGGACAAATCGAAATTAGGTGCCTCCTAATGTGATGCGCTGAGGACCCCACTTCATTTCTGTAGTGTTCCCGCTGAAAATGTGTAACCCAACGTATGAGGGACCATCAGATAAATCCAAGTGAGGGCTTCTCTACAAAGTGATCTTCAAAAATGTCAATGACATGGAAGATCAAGACACACTGAACAACTTTCTAGATTAAAGTGGACTAACGCAACATGACAGCAAAATGTGATCCTGGATTGGTTACTGGACCAGAAAGAATTTTTTTTTTTTCTCTCCTTACAACAGAAGGCATTAGTGAGACAGCTGGCAAAGCTGTAGATTAAACAAAAGCATTGTATTAATGTTAATGTTCTGATTTTGATCATTGTACTAGGTTACATAAGAGAAGATCCTTATTTTTAGGAAGCGACACTGAGGTATGTAGGAGTAAATGTGCCTGACAGAGAGAGAATGATAAAGTAAATGTGGCAAATGTTAATATTTGGAAATTTTAAAACTTGGGGGAAAGGGTATACAGGACTTCCTCATGTTATTTTTGCAAGTTTTCTGCCATTTTTAAAATTATTTCAAAACAAAATTTTTTTTAAAAAACGCCTCATCTCCCTCAGGTACCCATGGAGTGAAATACTCATATCCTTAATCCTGGCTGATGAGTTGTAGTTTTTAGTCTAATGCAGCAATTTGCAACTGGTGTGAAGAATTTTTAAAACATGCAATACTGCCCTGGCCAGTGTGGCTCAGTGGATAGAGCATCGGCCTGCGACTGAAATGTCCCAGGTTTGATTCCTGGTCAGGACACATGCCCGGGGTTAGGAAATTGATTCCCAGTAGGAGGTGTGCAGGAGGCAGCCAATCAATGATTCTCTCTCATCATTGATGTTTCTATCTCTCTCCCTCTCCCTTCCTTTCTGAAATCAATAAAAATATATTTAAAACAAAACAAAACATGCAAGACCTGACTACTTAGTCAAGGGCACTGACCTCTTTTCCCTTAGATTGTCAAATAAAAAAATGACATCAGCCAACACGACATTGGCTACCCGCTGTGAATGAATCAAAATTATACCAATTTTTCTTTTGGTCAGATCTGCAAAAAATTTATATTTTTTGGTGTGCTGCAGAATTTTAGTAGTTAGTTTATGTGTGCCTTGAAATGAAAAAGGTTGAAAATTGCTGGTCTAATGGACAGCGCTTCTCAGAAAACTATTTTTTTTTTTTCTGATAAAAAAGGAAATACTTGGCAAATGCCTTTTGCCCTTTGCCCTTCTCCTTCTTTGTGACTAGAATGGAAATGGATGTGGAGCAGCCATCTCCACGCACAAGGAAAAAAGGAACTGAAGGAGCTGAGTGTTGATGGCTCCGTGAAGCCCTGCCTGGACTGCCCTCTGGGTAAGAGGCTGATTAGCCACTGCGCTCAGGTTTCTGTCACACGCAGCCAAATGCAATTCCAAATGAGCTAGAACATCTAAGGCTCCCGGTGGTGTTTAGCGTTTGTGTGGCTTTGCTTCTCAGTCTTCTTCATAGGCAACTGCTGCCAACTGCCCCTTAAATTAGTTGGTGTTCCCTAAGTTTGGATTCGCGGCCTTCTCTTCTCTCTGTATGATCCCCTTTTACCTCGTCCACCTCTACTCACCATTTAAACGCTGATGACTCTCAAATTACTATCTCCGGCCTGGAATTTTCTCCTGAATTAAATAAAGGTCACACATCCAGCCACCTACTGGACGCCGATGCCTATGGCTCCTGGTCACTGCAGTCGTTACCAAGCTGAGCTCTCTTTTCAGTCTCTCTCTCCACTTTCCAACTGAGGCAGGAGCGTAGGAAGCTAGGAACATTCCTTGGCAAGTGGAACGGGGAAACTAGGACAGAGCTGAACAAACTGGCTGAGCAATTTACAGCCAGATGCGCAAGGTCACGGGGTGGCAAGCCCCAGGCACCTAGCAATGGGCAAAACTGGAGCCAGACCTGCCTCGGGGGGCCTTTCTCCCCCAGCCCATCACTGGTCAAGCGGTTTAGTCCCCCTGACCTTTCATGTCACTGGTCCTGTGGGTTAGAGCCTGCCCCCTGGACCTTTTCTCTCTGTAGATAATATCTAGACCTCAGTTGTATTTTAGCCCCAGGCCCAGAAAAGCAGCAAAACCAGGTGGGGGTCACCAGGACCAGTTGCAATGACTAATGACCCCCTGCCCTGGTGCTGACCAATCAGTGGAGACCATGACCTTGAAAGGGCACACCCAGAAAAGCTGATGAATATTCTATTGAGATCCTCCCATGAAACCTCCCCTAAACTCCCTCAGGCAAAGGATCCAGCTCGTGCTCTCCCTCCAGGGAGCACACCTGTCCCCTTCCTTCCCCCTCTTCTTTCCTGACAGGCCTGCATATCCTAAAGACCCCATGAGAATGGCAACCAGCGGAGCAATGGGCAGTGGCGGCTCGTTCCAGGCTAACCCCTGGAACCTGTCTCCAAAGCCCCCTTTCTCTGACTTTCCGGTGAACCAGAGCAGCCTGCCGAGGCCAGTGATGGCGAACCTATGACACGCGTGTCAGAGGTGACACGCGAACTCATGTTTTTGGTTGATTTTTCTTTGTTAAATGGCATTTAAATATATAAAATAAATATCAAAAATATAAGTCTTTGTTTTACTATGGTTGCAAATATCAAAACATTTCTACATGTGACACGGCACCAGAGTTAAGTTAGGGTTTTTCAAAATGGTGACACGCCGAGCTCAAAAGGTTCGCCATCACTGGCTAGGCTCTCTCCTGTTGCTCCTTCCATCCGAAGCCCTTCCTTGTTGCACTCCCCTCGGCTTTAATAAATGTACTTTCAAAATCACCTGGGCTCGTATTGTGAAATCTCTCCTGCACGAAGCCAACAGCCGGCCCAAGGCCGCTTTGGGCCTGCTCTCCTTTCTGGTAGCACAGCCATCATCCAACCACGTTCCCAAGTCAGAAACTCAGGAACCATCCTTTCCTCTTCCTACTTTCTCACCTCCTGCATGCAATTACTCATCCAGATTTTGATGACTCCATCTCCTGAAGTTTCTGAATCCATTTCCTCCTCTTTATTCTTATTATCTGGGTAGATGCCTCATCCTCTTTCACTGGCATTTTTTTCATGAATCTTCTAAACAATCTCCCTGTCTCTGTCCTCTGTTCCCCTAATATGTCCTGCTGTCTATTATCTTTCTAAAATGTAAATAAGATCACCATACTTCCTACTTAAAGATTTCCTGTCAGCCCTAGGCGGTTTGGCTCAGTGGATAGAGCAGGGGTGGGCAAACTTTTTGACTCGAGGGCCACAATGGGTTCTTAAACTGGACCGGAGGGCCGGAACAAAAGCATGGATGGAGTGTTTGTGTGAACTAATATAAATTCAAAGTAAACATCATTACATAAAAGGGTACGGTCTTTTTTTTCAATAGTTTTATTCATTTCAAACGGGCTGGATCCGGCCCGCGGGCCGTAGTTTGCCCACGGCTGGGATAGAGCGTCGGCCTGTGGACTGAAGGGTCCTGGGTTCCATTCCGGTCAAGGGCATGTACCTTGGTTGTGGGCACATCCCCAGTGGGGGGTGTGCAGGAGGCAGCTGATAGGTGTTTCTCTATGTTTCTCCCTTCCTCTCTGTAAAAGAATCAATAAAATATATTTAAAAAAAAAATTTCCTGTCACTTCAACTGCTGATGGTAATAGCCCCAGCCCCCAATTCCTAATATGGTATGAGGGTGCCCACAGGCCGCCCTTCAGCACCAAGTCTCTAAGAGAGAAGGACCGTTGATGGCTTTGGCTGGTTTGTAATATTTTTAAGAGACAATTTCTCTCAGTTTCCAGTAAACCAATGTTCTTCCCTTGCTCCAATTGCTCTCTTACTCACAGCAAGTTGTACCTCATTCTATTCCACATCAGATGACCTGCAGTGTTCTTTCATTTGTAGTAAAAATAGATATTATATGTTGACTCAAATGAGGTATTTGGGCCACTGTGTGCAATAGTGAAGACTGGGCATTACCTGAATCCATTGAACACCATTCATATACATGATACTTCAGTCTGTGTATGGTGGCCCAGGTAGGTGAGCTCTAGGAATGTTTATAACACAACCTCACTCTACACTGTGGGTCTCTTGTTGCCTTGGCTGCTTTTTAGGTCCTCCACTTTCTGAAACCAGGGCTTGGAAGATGAGTGATTCATAGTCAGCAACGGAGTAGGAAACCAGGTTGCCCAGCTTTGGAGGCACCGATCATCAGTCTTCTCCTTTAATAATCTTCCCTGTTCTGTTCCTAGCAAAATACTTCCCCCCTCCCCCCAAACCCAGATCAAATGGACCTGTTTAAGCCTTCCCCTACCCAGGCAGAGTTAGACACTCCTCCTAGGAGCTCCCATGGTACTTGCCACACTATAATGCAATTATGTATTTGCATGTCTATTTCCCTGTGTTTGGTTTCTAGTATCTGAAGGCAAATCTTACTAATTCTTGTACATTCCTCGCGAGCATACAGCAGAGCCTGACATGTGGGGAAGAATTAATGTGTCTGTTGACTGACTGAATGAAGGGATGTTTCTTCTAGGTTCCAGGTGGAACAAAGTGGAAAAAAATCTGAGGCCTGGGTATCATTCTCAGTTAGTTCTTCCACTGACTTTGTGACCACAATCTCTCAACGGCTCCTTCCCCTCATCAATGAGTGGAAACAGTAATACCCACCTTCGAAGAATAGTTTTGAAAATTAAAAGAGTTCCTGATCATATATTTGTTCAACTGTAGGGATGTACTGAATGCCTTCTATGAACTGGGCCCTGTGTTAGGTACCAGGGGAATAACATTGTCTTTTCCTCATAAAGCTTTTCAATCTAGCAAGAAAGATAATTAAAGAAGTATCTATAATAAAAGGTAGTGAGAATTATACTTGGGGAAGAACAAGATACCATAGGAACATAGAATAAGGGATATAACCTGCTCTAGGGGTCAGGAAAAACCTCTCCAAGTGCTCTGAAACATTTGTAAAATAGTCTACTCAGTGTCAGGTAGGGTATTATTACTAGAGAGGAGGCTGCCCTTGAATTCATAGTAGGCAGACATCACACGGTGTGAAGTACGCTTCCCAGAATAGGTACTAGGGGGATACTGAGCTGGACCCAACTTCCTTTGATGTCGCCGACCAATCTTTATCAGGAGGGCATGCATTTGCGTCGTGTTTCAAGCATCAGGGATGGATTTGCCTTCATCTGTGCATAGTCCAATTTGCCTTGTGGCTCTAAGAAACGGAGCCCTCCAATTAAAAAGAATATAAACCACAGAGACAGGGAATGCCGAAGTGGAATCTGAGAGGCCAGTGATGTGCTAGGCAAGGCAGCAATGTAACACACTGACTTCTTCCTTCAAAGGCATCTAGAATTTGACTGCTTTTCACCATCTCCTCTGTAACTCCCTGGTCTAGGCCAACATTATGGGTCACTGGGGTGTCTGTAAAAATTTCCAAACTGGTCTTGTTTGTACCCTTGCCTTCTACAGTCTGTCTCCACACATATCCCGGCTCCAAAATTCTTTGTTCCTACCTTGGGCACATTCACTTGAAGAAGATCAGTGGTTTGCAAGGAAAAGCGGGCTTGGCTGAAAGGAAGGAAGGTTGTGTTGACTGGCAGGATGAGGAAATGCGGGAACCTGTGTTGGGTAAATAAACAAGACCAAGTAAGCCTTCCTCTGTCGGTTTTGTATTAAAGAATTTTGAGATAAGCCCCTGCTCCTTCACCCTTTCCCACACTCCCCTCCTCCACATTTCCCACACATTCCCTGAGATGTCTCTAGACTGCAAACATCCCATCTGTCTGCCGCCTTATCTCCTTCCCGGTCTTTTCCTGACTCACCCTTCAAGGTCTCTCCCAGCAATGCAGGCATATTCTCTTGTCTATCAAAGCCAGCTTCAAACATTCATCCTCATGCCCCCGGCTAGGGAAGGCACCAGGGGGCCAGCACTTGGTCAGCTCCTGAGTGTACTGAACGTAAAGGCTGGCCATTCAATGAGGGTTCGCAGTGAGGACAGTTCACCCGACCCAGGCTTCAGACAGGACTGCATTTTCAAGGACGATCTATTTCAAATCGTGGTGTTCTTCAAATGCCAGCAAAGTAAGGAATCGAGGCACCATTTATTTTTCTTCCCCCAATTTTTATCCTCAAATATTTCAAACTGGTAGTACAGTTGTAAGAAAAAGCAATTAAATCCATAGATTCTTCACCTATATTAACAGGTGTTAACATGCACTTTCTCTCTACATCTCTTTTTTCTCTAACACTTTCAAGATTATCTATTTTTTTTCTGTCTATCTATCTATCTATCTATCTATCTATCTGCACAAACACATGCATATATCCACACAAACACAAAATAAACTGTTTGAAACTAAACTGCAGACAACTTGACTCTTCACCCTAAAGACCTCATCATGCATTACCTTGAGAATAAGGACAATTTTCTACACAACACCTTCTCTTTATCACATCCAGAAAATTTAACATTAATGAAATACCTAAAATGCAGTCCAAATTTTCCCATTTGTTCCCAAAATGTGTTTTAACCCCAGCACATGATCTCACACATATGTGTAATCTAATGAACAAAATAACTGAGGAACAAAATAGATCCAGAGACCTAGAAGCATGCAACAGACTTTGGAATCTCAGAGGGAAGGCAGGGGAGGCTGGGTGGGTGGGAAGAGATCAACCAAAGAACTTATACACATATATGCATAACCCATGGACACACACAACATGGCGGTGAAGGCCTGGGGTGAGGGGCAGGGGGTGGGCTAGAAGAGGTCAATGTGGGGGTGGGGGGGGAAGGGGACATAAGTAATATTTTCAATAATAAAGATTTTAAAAAATAAAATAAAATTGGGTAAAAAAAGAAAAGAAATTAGGATGCAGATACACACAGAGAGACCACATGAAGAAAAAGGGAGAAGACAGCCATCTACAAGCCAAGGAAAGAGACCTCAGATGGAAACCAATCCTGTGGACACCTTGACCTTAGGCTTCTAGTCTCTATAATTGTGAGAAAATGTTGTTGAAGCCACCCAGCCTGTGGTACTTTGTATGGCAGTACTTTGTTAGGGAACGAATACAGCAAAATATACGAAACTTCTGTTGATAAAATTAAAAAACTCTAAGCAAGGTTCTTCTTCCTTTCGCTCTCCCCTTTTCCTGCACAATTTGATCCTTCACCAGCAGGTGGGGCAGAGCGAGGTGGGCTTCTGTGGTTGGGGGATGGAGCCAGTGACAGAGTGCTGGGTGCAGGATGAGGCAACATGGAAGTCAGATTTTGGGTGTGGTGAGGTGAGGAAAGTATTGATCAAGAATGATGTTCTGGCCCTGGTCGGTTTGGCTCAGTGGATAGAATGTTGGCTTGCAGACTGAAGGGTCCTGGGTTTGATTTTGGTCAAGGGCACATGCCCAGGTTGCGGTCTTGATCCCCAGTAGGGGGCATGCAAGAGACAGCCGATCAATGATTCTCATCACTGTTGTTTCTCTCTCTCTCTCTCTCCCTCTCCCTTCCTCTCTGAAATAAAAACATAAAAAATATCATCCTATCTAATAATAGACAAACATGGTAATTGACCATACCTTCGCTACACCTCCCATCGGCAAATCAACACGATATGCAAATTAACCACCAACAAAGATGGCGGCTAATTTGCATACTGCAGGCAGATCCCGCTGTGCCGCCCCACCTGGGGCTGGTGGCAGCGTGATCCCCAGCTGCTGGCTGCCCCAGTGTGAGATCCTGGCCTGCCCTGTGCGGGGCGGGGTGGGCGGCAGCGCAATCCTGAGCCACCACCCGCCCCAGCATGGAATCTGGACCTGTTGTGTGTGGGGCGGGGCGGGTGGGGCGGACGGCAGCACGATCTCCAGCTGCTGACCACCCCAGCGTGGGATCTGGGCCTGCTGTGTGTGGGGCGGGGTGGGAGGGGCAGCGGCAGCACTATCCGAGCAGCCACCCGACCCAGCGTGGGATCCGGGCCTGCCATCTGCGACTGGGAGAGACGGGGCAGACACCTTGGGATTGGGCGTGCCATCTGCCACCAGGGGTGCGGGCCTAAGCCAGCAGGTGGTTATCTCCTGAGGGGTCCCAGACTGTGAGAGGGTACAGGTTGGGCTGAGGGACCCCCCCCCTGCCCTCTGCCAGTGCACAAATTTTTATGCACTGGGCTTCTAGTGTATAATAAAACGATAATATGCAAATCAACCGAATGGTGGAATGACCGGTCGCTATGATGTACACTGAACACCAGGGGGCAGACGCTCAATGCAGGAGCTGCCCCCTGGTGGTCAGTGCGCTCCCACAAGGGGAATGCCGCAGCCAGAATCTGGGCTCACAGCTCGCAAGTGCAGAGGCGGTGGTGGGAGCCTCTCCTGCCTCCACTGCAGGTGGGTGGTAAAGAGTGAGGGGTCCTGGACTGCGAGAGCCCCAGAATGCGAGAGGGATGTCCACCTGCCAGCTTAGGCTGGGCCTAAGCTGGCAGGCAGACATTCCCTGAGGGGTCCCGGACTTTGAGAGGGTGCAAGGTGGGCTGAGGGACCACCCCTCTCCAGTGCACGAATGTTGTGCACTAGGCCTCTAGTATATATATAGGGTGTCCCAAAATTCACGCAAGATTTGCAATTCAATTCAGTTGCAAATCTTGCGTGAATTTTGGGACACCATATATATATATATATATATATATATATATAAAAGAGTGATATTCTGGTATATTTCATTTTGCCAGAGATCAAGGAAGTGCTCAAAAAATGTTGGGACATGTCAAAAGGACTCCTACTGCCCTAGCTGGTTTGGCACAGTGGATAGAGCGTTGGCCTGCCAACCAAAGAGTCCCAAGTTCAATTCTGGTCAAGGGCACATTCTGGGTTGCAGGCTCAATCCCTAGTAGGGGGTGTGTACGAGGTAACCGATCAATGATTCTCTCTCATCATTGATATTTCTATCTCTTTCTCTCCCTCTCCCTTCCTCTCTGAAATCAATAAAAATATATATATTTTAAAAGGACTCCTACTAAAGGGCCTCTCATTGGCCACTCTGAGAACATCAAAATAATAATGATAATGGATTATAATCCTTTGAGTAAGACAGAAAAATCTTTTCAGTACAGATACAAACAAATAAGATCATAAATTGAACATTTCATGAGGAATGGGGTATTTATATAGTTTTAAAATACCCCCAAATTCTCATCAGTTTGAAAGGGGGAAGTAGTAACTGGAGAGAAGAAAAGCATAGCATGCTGAACCTTAGGCATTGCTTGATCCCGCATAATCTTTGGCTATGTAAAACAGTACTAGGACAATTGGTAGAATTTGGAGTCCTAAGATCAAAGGTGAAAATGTGCCAATGTAAATTTCTTGATTTTGATGGTGCATGGGGTTATGTAGGAGAATGTCTTTGTGTGTAAGAAATACACACTGAAATGTCAAGGCATAGTGAAAAGGCACCAGGTCAGAAATTTATTCTCAAATGGCTCAGAAAACGCCCCCCACAAAACTCAATTCTGGCCCTGGCTGGTTTGGCTCAGTGGATAGAGCATCGACCTGCGGACTCAAGGGTCCCAGGTTCGATTCCGGTCAAGGGCATGTACCTTGGTTGCGGGCACATCCCCAGTAGGAGATGTGCAGGAAGCAGCTGATCGATGTTTCTCTCTCATCGATGTTTCTAACTCTCTATCCCTCTCCCTTCCTCTCTGTAAAAAATCAATAAAATATATTTTTAAAAAAACAACAAAAAAACCCCTCAATTCTGTATGTTCACATTTTCTTATAAGTTTGTGGTTATTTCAAAATTTAAAAAGCAAAAAGAAAACTCTAATATAGTATATAGAAAATGATCTACATACACATCCATGTTCTGTTGGATTGGATGGTTTAATAGTATAGAAATAGCAATTTTCCCCAAATTAATCTTTACTCGTATACCATCTATTCAAAAACTACTCTAAAATTTATATGGAGAAATAAAATTCTATAAGTAGCTGAGTCAATTTTACATTGAAATCAGTATATTTTATATTGCATATTGTGCACTACGTCACCCTTAAAAAATAACATAGGGAGTTTTACTCTACCAGATATTAAACAATACTAAAGAGCCATAGTAAGAGTAAAATGGTGGTTGCCAGGGGCTGTGGGTGGAGAAAGGGGAAATGGTCAAAAGGTAAAAGTTTTCAGCTATATGATAAATAAGTTATAAGGATCTAATGTACAGCATGGTAACAATAGTTAATAAGTAATACTATCTATATTAATAAAAGGGTAATATGCTAATTAGACTGGGAGACCTTCCAGGAAACCTTCCAGACGTTCTTCTGGACAAAGCCATGGTGGCAGGGCCGAGGTAGAGGCGGTTAGAGGCCAAGAGGGGAGGGCAGTTGTAGGTCATCAGGTCAGGATGGGACAGCAGTTGTGGGTGATCAGGCTGATGGGGGGCAGGACTGTTTGGGGTAAGCAGACCAGCAGGGGGGCCAGTTGGGGGCGAGCAGGCCATCAGTGGGGGTTAGTTGGAGGTGATCAGGACAGCAGGGGGCGCAATTTGGAGTGAGCAGGCCAGCAGGGGTTTAGTTGGAGGCCGGCAGGCCAGTGGGGAAGGAAGGTAGGGGTGAGCAGGCCAGCAGGGGGGGCAGTTGGGGGTGAGCAGGATGGCAGGGGAGACAGTTGGGGGAGAGCACACTGGCATGGGGGCAGTTGGGGGTGATCAGGCTGGCGGGGGGGCATTTGGGGACAAGCAGGATGGCAGTGGGGGGCAGTTGGTGGCGAGCAGGCTGGCAGGCAGAGTGGTTAGGGGCAATCAGGCAGGCAGGCCGGTGAGCAGTTAGGAGCCAGCAGTCCCAGATTGTGAGAGGGATGTCCGACTGCCAGTTTAGGCCCGATCCCTGTAAATCGACAGTAGGACATCCTTCGAGGGGTCCCAGATTGGAGAGGGTGCAGGCTGGGCTGAGGGACGTCCCCCCCCCCCCCCGTGCATGAATTTCATGCAGCGGGCCACTAGTACAAAATAATATTGACTGTAAACTGTAATTGACAAAAAGTAAAAAAAAGTAATATCCATTGACAATTTATGGAAAATATAAATAATTTAAGACAGTTTTCATTTTCTTTCTTGCCATTGCCTCCATACCCAGTATAATAATCAAGTGTTTGAAATCCTAGATATATTTGATTTAAAATGAGATTTAATTGATTTTGAAGAACCTTCAGGAAATCTTTGAGCATTCAAACTTTCTATGAAATTGGGAAATTCTGACCTATATGTGGGATAACCAGAAATCTGTACATAATATTGTACTCAAGGCTATTCTAAAATTCAAGGCAAGTGCTAGTATTGTATACTTGAAATTTGCTGAGAGTAAATCTTAAGCATTCTTATCACAAGAAAAAAAGTAACTACTAGTATATGAAGTGATAAATATGTTATTTAGCTTAATTATGGTAATATTTCATAATGTATATGTATATCAAATCATGACATTGTGTACTTTAATTACATAGAATTTTTTTGTCAATTATTCCTCAGAGCTGGGGAAAGATTTTTTAAAAAGCTATAGTAACAAAAACAGTTGGTTTTTGTGCAAGAATGGGCAACTAGGCCAATAAAACAGAGTTCAATTTAGAGACAACCCCATGCATGTATGAGAATTTAGTTGTAGAGCACAGTTCATAGAGCAAAGGATGAATTACTTACTAGATGGAGTTGGCTCACCTTGTGGAAGAAAATCAAGCTAAATTCCTATTTAATCCCATATACATCACTGGATTCCAGATAAATTAAAAACCTTAGTCTGAATGGTAGTGTTTGAAAATAGAAAAAAAAATAATAGAATATTTTTGACCTAGAGTTAAGGAAAGACTTCTTAAACAAATTATAAAAAGCACAAATCCTAAGGCCAAAAAAAATCCGATAAATTATATCATCTTACCATAGATGATTTCTGTTCAATGAAGGGCACAAGGATAAAATTAATAGATAGCCAACAGAAGAGAAGAAGGTACTACTTGCAATGTCTAAAGCAAACCAAAGATGAATATCTAGAATGTACAATGAATTCATACAAAACCAACAAGGGAAAGACAGCTACTTCCACAGGAAAAGAACATGGTGAGAATTATGTTCACTGTGTACATGGGGGAAGTGGGGCTCCCACAAGTTGCTCAAGCGTGTTCCTACTTCCCCTTGCTCCTCAGTGTAGCAGACAGAAGCACAATGTTGGTGGCACTGAAGTAGTGTGAAGGTGCTAGCATTATACTCTCCATCTCTGGTCCTCAGTTTCCTAATGTGTAAAGTATAAAAAATGGACTAAATACTCTCCGAGATTCTTTGGAGAATATATCTTGAAGGCAGAGACAACAGGATTTGCTGATGCACGGAAATGTAAGGTCTGAGAGAAGTAAAGGCTTCAGAGATGACTTCAAGGTTTTCAAGCCGAGGGACCGGAAGGATGGATTTGCACGAAAGGCTGCAGGTGTGGGTGGAAGATCAGGTGTTATCTTGGACACATCGAGTTTGTCATTTAACACTGAGCAAGCCACTTAATTACTCTACCCTCAATTTCCCTTTCTGGAAAGATTTTAAGTCTTAGAGTATTTTTTTTTTCTTATTATTGTTGTTCTTACAAGAAATCGTGGAGGGCATTTAGTCCATCTTTCACACTTTACACGTTAGGAAACTGAGGCCCAGAGCAGGAGGGCATAATGCTAGGCCTCCCATTTCCTTTCAGCAATCTCTCCTTTGTGTGGTGTTGCTTCTCCTCTGCCCGAACCAAGCAAACAGAGGTGGAGAATGTAGAAGACCTCTGCCCAGTAGAAGGCAGGGTACCAGAGGCAAGTGTCAGTGTTTTTGAGCTTCAGAAACTGGCTTCCTAGTTCCCTTTCAAATCCACCTTGACTGAAAAATAAGGGCACCTGCAGGCCGCATCCCCCCCCCCCCCCCCCGCCATCTTTGTCTTTCTGGTGGCAATAACACAAGTGAAAATGTCTCTTCTTGTGCCTACTTTCCCCTTGTTCAAACTTTATGTTTGAAGGGAAATGGGGGACCTTCTCATTCAATTTGGAGCCATGCTCCTGTCGCTCCAAACACAGATTTTTCTCCCTCCTGGAAGCAGGAGGCCACCTGGTGAGTGGGCACTTGTCTTGGACTTGTGAGGAGAAAGCAACCACCCAGGAATCCCAGCTTGTCTACTTCAAATGCCATCATCAGTGATAATCACCAATGTTCATTGTGAAGTTACTATGTGCCAGGCACTGTTCTAAGTATTATTAGAACACAAACACAAGTATTAATTCATTTAGCCTGCCAACCATCCTATGAGATATTGTGTCATGCATATCAAACCCTTTATAGGGATAGGAAAATAGGTACAAAAAGATTAAGTAACTTGCCTAAGGTCTCTCATTGGTAATTGGGGGCAGAAGCAGGTCCTGAACCCAGTAAGTCTGGCCTGAGGGCCTGGGCCAGTGTTTATGATATTACACTGTCCCTGGTAATTAGACGCTACCCTGGAGATTTGCTTCTCTAAATATCTTCTTCTTTTTTTCTTTTTTCTTAAACAGAGCCACCTACACTGAGAAGCTGATAGGAAATCCTTTTTCAATCATTCACACCTCTGTGCAGCTTAGATTCTTAGATGATTTCCTGTCCACTTGAGAGCAGATCCCCAAGGCAAACTGCGGCTCCCGAGCCACATGCCGCTCTTTGGCCCCTTGAGTGTGGCTCTTCCTAAGCCTTAGGAGTACCCTAATTAAGTTAATAACAATGTACCTACCTATATAGTTTAAGTTTAAAAAATTTGGCTCTCAAAAGAAATTTCAATCGTTGTACTGTTGATATTTGGCTCTGTTGACTAATGAGTTTGCCAACCACTGCCTAGGGTGCTATATCTCAGAAGAGCATAGGACAGGGATTCTTGTTCCAACCAGAGTCTGGGTCTCACTTCGAGGGAAAGTACCCAATAGCTATGAGAAGAAGGAAAGTACACAGGTGACACACTAACTTAGCTATGTGACTCTGAGCAAGTCATGTCCCCCTTCTGAACCCCACCTCCTCCTCTAGCCACCAAGAACTTGGGCCCAACACTTTGTAAGAATTTGTTGAATCTTTGGAGATAAGTAGACTCACTTTCCAGCCATGAGCTTTGTCTAGAGTGGAGCTATTATTTTTCTCCTTTAAAAGGTCTCTTGAAATACAGGAACATCATTTAAAAGTGAGATCTTGCTGTAGATGGATATGTTCCAGTATTAGATGAGAAGGGGAATAAAACCACATCCATTTAAAATCTGACAGAGGACCAGGGAGAAGAAAACCCTCTTGGTCTAATGACAGGACTAAATTGGGTTCTGTTTCAAGCTGCCATTGAGTTTCTGAGTTCTTTAGAAGGAAGAAAAAACAACTTCAAAGAAGAATGATGTATATAACGGATTAATTTCCAGAGCATTCACAGATGCCATTTATGTTGCGATTCTTCCTTCCTGAATTGTTTTCAATTGAGGGGTTATTTGAAAGCAAATAGACGAACCTGGTGAAAGGGAGAAAGAGAGTGAGGAGGGAGTGTGGGAAAGACGGGCTTTGTAATGACTTCCATCTGAGGACAGCCTGCGACCGCATTCTCCAAGCTCATCTGCTTGCATCCTTTCTTTCACTTTATGGTTGGAACACATCATAATTCCCCAACTTGTACAGTATTTCAAGCCTGTGGGGTCTTACTTGGACTGCTGTGTGTCCAAGTAGAGAAGTAGAGTTCTTTATCCCTCCTTTTGGTACGGCTTTAAAACCCTCTACCTTATGCCCTAAAGAGAGAGAGAGAGAGAGAGAGAGAGAGAGAGAGAGAGAGAGAGAGAGAGAGAGAGAGAGAGAGAGAGAGAGAGAGAGAGAGAAGAAGAGCGCAGATTGGTTTGGCTCAGTGGATAGAGCGTTGGCCTGCGGACTGAAAGGTCTCAGGTTCAGTTCCAGGAGAGAGAGAGCGAGAGAGGAGCAGATTTTGGAGAGGAGCAGGTTTTGGGAGGGGGAGAGGGTGAGGAGGGGGAGAGGGTGTAGCTCCAATCCTGGAAAGCACAGCTGGTTTTATTCATTGAGAACAACTGGGACAAGCCAGTACCTCCCCACCTCTCGGGGCTTCTGTGCCAGGATGGGAGATGATGATATGGCATGGTGCTCAGTCATTGCAAGTTCATGTCACAGGCCACTTGAACCTTCATCTCCCAAGCAGGGGCATTTCAGGGGTTGAGGACAGAGAAGAGAGGACTAGAGCTCATTTCTAACTTTAAAATTCGTCATTGCTTTTCTTATTTGCCTCCCGAGTTTCCAATACAAATATCCTGAATGCATCAATTTAGATGCACCTGGATGACATCTAAGGCCCACCACCCCCTGCACAGACCACGCTTTGCTTTTGCGAATTACCGTTATCTACTGTGCATCTCAGTGTAGGCTGGGAACCTCTGTGCTTGAGGTCACCAGCTTTGGCTTTTTCAGAAGCGGTGACTCTGGCAGGCTCCAGCTCTCTGATGTTTCAAACTACAAATATGAGAAACGAAGTCACGGTTGATTTGCACTTCTGAGTTTAAAAACAGATATTATTTATGAACTAACAGAGTGACTGGCAGAGAGGCCCTGGGGGAAGCAGGGTGAGAGCTAACCAGGCTCTGCAGTGCAGTTACTGTTTGGCCTAACTCTTTTTCCCCCCGAAAATCTCTCTCTGGAAGGGAAGCCTCAAACTGGAGGTCCTCATCCAGGCATTGAAGAGGCAGCATACAACCCTCCTTTTGTAGGCACCTCCCAAAATAACTCTCAGCAGGATATGGCTCATTATATTAGTTCATAATTTTATTTTTCAAGCGATGCTGGTCTTGAAGGCGTGGCTGGGGGAGCCGTAGCTGAGATAAAATGGGGTTCGATGTTTCGTGACAATACCTCCTTGGATTTACACATGACTTTTAAAAGACATATATATTTTGATCTCTTAAAACCTGTGACACAAAATATTAGATCATCTTCTATCCTGTCATTCATTTCCCACATTTGATATAAGTATTGAGCACCTCTTTTTTTGCCAGGCCCTTCCCTGGAGCTGAAAATACTCAACAGTGAGCAGAAATTCAACTGGCCTCTGATCTCAAGGGACTTGAGGCGCAGTGGGGAGGCGGATGATAATCCAAGGATCTCACAAGTAAGTGCACAATGCAGCTGTGAGGTGTTTTAAGGAGGCCAGGGTATTGTGAGGGAATTGAGGAACAAAAACATTAATGACTCCTGCAAACAGAAGTTAGTATCCAAACCAGAACTAAGCCTCAGTTCTCCTAACTTCTAGGTTCATGTCCCCCCACCCCCTTTTTTTTTTTCATCATGCAAAAACTGGGAAATGTGATCTTATAAATCAGGACTTTTAAACTCAGTTAAGCTTCCCAACTCTACTTCAAGGTGAGAATTGTTTCCATTTCACCTTTTTTCACTCAGGTTCAATGCCTTCTCCATTCCTCAGACAGCTTCATGAGGGCAGGTTCCGTGTTTGTCTTATTCACTGATGTATCCCCACCCTCATAGGCAGGCAGGCAGTCAATAAAAATGTGTTGGGTCAATAAATGAATGAATGGAAGACTAACTTAGATTGAAAATTCTCTGAGGAGATGTGTTCTTTTCAATATGTCTTCATTTGTCTTGATATCCCCTTATGTGGTCACTAAAATTTAGTAAATTCTTTTTTTGGGGAAAGGATTTAGTAAATTCTTAACTAACTAGTTAGTCTGTTGAATTAGTTCAAATTTGAAAAAGATTAGGGATGTCACCATCTCTTCTCCCCTTAAGATGATCAACCATCCCGTTTGGCTCACGACTGTCCCAGATTTAGCACTGGAAAGCCTGCATCTGCCTGGCCGGCGTGGCTCAGTGGTTGAGTATCAACCTATGAACCTGGAGGTCATGGTTCAGTTCCCAGTCAGGGCACATGCCTGGATTTCAGGCTCGATCCCCAGTGTGGAGCATGCAGGAGGCAACCAATTGATGCAGGAGGCAGCCAATTGATGATTCACTCTCATTCTCTCTCTCTCTGTGTCTCTCTCTCTCTCTGTCTCTCTCCTTTCCTCTCTGAAATAAAAAAAGTAAAAAATAAAAGAATAATTAAAAAGTCCTGCATGCAAGGAGACCCTTTAATCTCAAGAAGCCCAGGACAGCTGGTCACTCTAATTAGACACAGAACATATGATTGGCACCTGTAAGAATGCACCTTTCAACCCAGTGGTTATCCAAGTGTGACCCCGGATCAGCAGCATCAGCACCTCCCAGGAAACATCTGTAGGGAACTGGCAAACTTTCAGGCCCCTCCCTGGTCCTACTGAATCCAAAAATTATGAGGGTGGGAGCGGGCCCAGCAATCCTTATTTTAACAAGCTCTCCAGGCGATTCTGATGCCCCACAAAGTCGGGATCACTGTCAACCTGAGCATTGTTTGATCAAACAGGAAGTAAAGAGAGAAAGCAAAAAGCAGACCACAGAAATAACCCCATTTGTGTCCTTCCTTGGCTTTAACTTTCTTGGATTGCCTTAAATCTACCAATGCTGGCTAAGCTCTCCTCCAACGAAGTGGTAAAGAAGGCGGGTGGATGCCTCTTACACCCCGTGGCTTCCAAACTTGGAAGACTTGGTTCCCAACAAGGCGGGTTCCACTCTCAGTGGCAGCGTCACTTACTGCTGTGCACAATGGGTAGAGCGAATGAAAGAAATTAAACACATGAGTGAACAGGAATGTGGCATGAATAGGTCCATGCACGAGAGGATAGTAGTTCTACTTGAAAGGAGTGACTTTTCGAAAGGATATGTTCACAGTTTTCTCTCTGGTTCCCAGATTCCCAGAGACATGAAAGACAGGGCCAGACCTAAGGCCCACCTTCACAGCATTCAGTGAGCCAAATTCCTGAAACATCAGTGAATCCAAAGCAAATGACTCAGGCACTTTGCTAGTCTGTAATATTGGACACTTTATTTATTTTTAATCCTCACCTGAGGATATTTTCCCATTGATTTTTTTTAGAGAGAGGGAAAGAAAGAGAGAAATATCGATGTGAGAGCAATACATCAATTGGTTGCCTCCTGCACGAGCCCTGACCAGGGCTCGGGCCAAGGAAGAGCCTGAAACTGAGGTACGTGCCCTTGTCCACTGAGCCAAACCAGCTAGGGCTTACTGGACACTTTAGAAAGGATTCAGAGTTGTGCTCGCTTCGGCAGCACATATACTAGAAAGGATTCAGAGTTACACAGATACCATAAAGTCCCTAGGGCAGCGGTTCCCAACCTTTCACAGGGGTCGCCTAAGACCATCCTGCATATCAGATATTTACATTACGATTCATAACAGTAGCAACATTACAGTTATGAAGTAGCAACGAAAATCATTTTATGGTTGGGTCACAACATGAGGAACTGTATTTAAAGGGCCAGAAGGTTGAGAACCACTGCCCTAGGGAGATAGGTAGGAACAAAGGCACTGAAAGGTTTTTCCTTTTTGCAGAGAAGGAAACTGAGTGGGTTAGTGACGTCCGTGGGTGAGTTTTTAGAAGGGGTGTCTGAACCAAGAAGGGAAGTTAGGACTTCTGTACACAGCTGGGACCATTAGGGCAATGGGTGTTTACCTTTAAAGATCCAAAGGTGGTACACTTCTTTGAATGACTTATCAGGCAGACGGAGAGATGGTTCCCAGCCATGGAACTCACTCAAGTGAGTTAAAAAGTCAAGCTGGAAAGTTCCATTTGCAGGTCTACCCTATCAGATGATTTTTGTTTGTTTTTAAATTTTTCCGCATGTGGCTCCCAACTGGTGTGGTTGGCCTAAATAATGGCATTCATCCATTGCTTGCTGGGGTGTTGGACCATGACGGGGTAAAGATGTAGGCACCATACCAGAACATAAACAGTGATTGGTGCCAGTCAAGTCCAATTTCTGACTCACCAAGAAATAATGCTCTAGGATCCTTTAAGGTGCCAGCATAGTTTTCTAGGCCAATGAATTGATCAAATGACCTTGCAAATCTACTTCCTTTCCATCTCCACTTTCTTGACATGTTGTGGCTTCATTAACTAGGGATGAATGAAATATCCTTCTAATGTACAACTTCAAATTTAAATAAACTAAAAATAGTAATAGGAAACACATGTAGTGCTTACTCTGTGCCAAGACCTCTTCCAAGTGCCTTACCTATATTATCAACTCATTTAAACCTTACAATTGCCTTCTCAAGGAAGTACTAATACTATTCCCCTTTTACAGACAAGGAAACTGAAGCAGAGAGAGGGTAGGTTACTTTCCCGGAATCATATAGCTAGTAAGCAATACAAATGAAGTTTGGACCCCAGTAATTTTATTTCAGACTGTGTGCTCTCAATCACATCCCCCCAGGTATCCCCTTTATAAAGGCAAAGTTGAACGGATCTTCCTATGGTCTCCACTACAAATGTATCTACAACTGTTCTCACACTGACCACAGCAGACATTTCATTTGGATTCCATAGGCAGATATAGGCGATGTTACCTATTAGTAACTAGAATGTGAGCTGCTTGAGGACCTTTCCCTAAGTCTTCCTTGTAGATCTGAAACCTTTCCAATAGCTAACATTCACTAAGTGTTCCTTGAATGTTATGCACAAGTACTTGGAAAGCTGTGAAACACTAAAATCTTGCTACACATGTTCTATATTGCTATGCCAATCAGAACTACCTATATCAGTATCTCAACTGTTTCCTTCTTTCTCTCTCTCTCTCTATAGATCATGCATGCTTTGTACAGACATCCCTCAACCCACGGAGCTTTGTTAATTATCCCTCAGCTGCCCCTACGGAAGCGGAAGCCGTAGCAGGATGTACCTGGCTGAGGTGCCTGGAAATTCTCCACTTGCTCTGTACGCAGTCCCCTCTGCCCTTCTTCCCTCCCATTTTTCTCCAAGTAGAACATATTTCCACAGTACCAGCTTGGCCCAGTCAAGGCTTTAAAAAAATGATTAAAAGCTTTTTAAAAAATGCTTTTCAGTGGTTACAAAACAGCAAAGTCATTTAAAAGTAACGCCATTGTCATTATTGTATTAGTTGGCAATGATTCGACATATGACAAACACAAAACCTTTATAGCATTGAGGAAGTGATTTATTTTAACATGGCTTCTCTTTTAATTTATGTTTCAAATGGAATTTAAGTATTTTCAAAATTACTTTTGTTGTAAAGATCCAAATCTAGCTTCGTCTATGCAGCAATTTGTAAATAGATCAACCCACTTATGAATGGGCTAGATTTTTTTTTTTTTTTTTTGCAAGAGCCTGGCATATTACCACCTGGAAAACCAGCAGATGTATAGCTAGCCTCATGTTTGTGTATCTGTTGTCCGGACTAACCATGTAGTCAGCTGTCTCTTTACATAAACGCCGATGCCCTGATGGAGAGCTCAGTTCTTAGTTCTCTGGCCCCAGACCTCAGCAGAAACTGACCTCAACGCTGTGAAGCTGAAGCAGTGGGAGCCAGGAAGACAGGTCTGAGGAGAGCTGTGGGTGGCTCCAGGATCAGGCCGTGTCCGCTCTAGGCTGCCTGCCCCATACCCCAGACACAACAGTGCCACTGCCATGAGTCACTTGGAGAGCGGTGGAAAATGGGACACAGCCAGTAACCTGGGGAAAACAGAGCAGGGCAGATAGGTAGGTCTGGCTACTTTAAGACTTATAAGTGTCAGCTAGTGAAGACCAAAGTCTTTTAAAAGGCCAAGTTGTCCCCAGACAGCTCGGAGCCTCCCGGGTATGATCTTAAGACCTCATCCCAGCTGAGTCTGTTCTGTCCAGACCTTGCCTCTAATTTCCCTCTGGGGCCGGTGCTGCCTCTGGTTTTTGCCTACTTTCTTTATTTTTTAAAATATATTTTTATTGATTTCAGAAAGGAAGGAGAGGGAGAGAGAGAAAAAAAAATCAATGAGAGAGAATCATTGATCGGCTGTCTCCTGCACACCCCACACTGAGGATCGAGCCTGCAACCCTGGCATGTGCCCTGACCAAGAACCGTGACCTCTTCGTTCATAGGTCAACGCTCAACCACTGAGCCATGCTGGCTGGGCCTACCTGCCTTCTTAATGACATCCCGTTCTTGGTCAGCCCTAGGCTCACACTGAGTTTTCCAGTCCTCTGTGCCTTTGCCCCAAGGCCCATGTATGTAATGTGTATGCCATCCCAAGCTTATATTTACACATGCTGACTTATGGCAAGAGTTAACACTTGTATAGTGTTTATACCAGGCACTTTTGTAGGCACAAAGCTGTGTTCCTTACTTAGAGTGGTGTAGCAGTCCTGGACAGCTTGACAAACACAGAACACAGGGCCCAACTCCAGAGTTTTTAATTCAATAGGTCTGAGGTGAGGCCTGCGAATTTGCATTTCTAACAAGTGCCACACTACAAGAACCTCTATTGTAGAGCATCAGATAACCCTCAGATAACCCATGTGCCCTGCCTGGGGATTGAACCCACAACCTTGGCGTATGGGGATGACACTCTAACCAACTGAGCCACCCAGCCAGGGCCTTGGATAATTTTTCTTAACAGAAGAAAGGTGAAAGGAAACTCTTCAGCACAGTTCTCTATCTAAAGGGTTGGATACTGATAGGTCATTCTACTCCAGGGTTGGACAATCAGTTGGCTCTCATGGGCCTTAGCAGTTGGACCGCAGAATGGAGGTGAAGGAAAAAAGCACCACCATTGGTGAGGGCCTGCTGTGTGTCAGGAACTGTACTGGGCACTTCGTCTCCACTGGGAGTCAACCACCTGGTGCAAGTGATATTATTTCTCCATTTTGCAGATGAGCAAACCGTGGCTTAGAGGGCAGAGGGTGGATGGCAGAGCTTCCCAATCGGGGTGCTAGAACTGGTTAGGTGCACTGCGTTATCAATCCCCTCAGCACTAGTGGTGCCAGGATTGGGGATGGGGCCTGAGGTACCTAGAGCATCTTTTAGTCACTTCATGAAGAGTTGCACCACCCCACCCCCAGTCCCATCAGTTTATCCCTGGCTGCTGTGCCCACAGGACTGACCTTCAGTGAGCTTGGATGCAAGGGCAGACACTGCTCCTCCGCCCTCTGATGCTCCAGCTCTGGAGGGCAGGGGCAGGACTACAGGGTTGACTTCAGAGAGCGCCGGGAGATGGAAAGTTCTCAGGGTTAAGGCTGAGGCTGAGGCCCTAAACTGGTAAAAACCTGTCAGGTACCTTGGGGAAAGCAGACTCCCTTTCTGGTAAGCAAAACAAAAGGTCCCTGAGGACACTTCTGCACCACAATCTTAGGATACATCTAAGAGAAAGAGGAGGAGCACACAGAACCCTCAGCCATCCCAACACCGTGGAGCTACCTCCCAGCAAGGCTGGAAGGTTGCCAGGCTTTGTCCTTGGTGAACCATGGCAGAACCAGAGATTTATGACTCATATTTTAATAGCCTCTCGCTTGGATGATTGGATCTCCTTATATTTTCATCTGCCGGCTAAGTAGTGTGGTATCTGCACAGGTCCAAACGCTGTAGCCAGACTCCCAGAGAGGCAACGGCTCTGTATGTTGGGAGAAATCTTAAGTAACCCGATTGACTTTCAGTTGTTGAGAGCATTGATTTTTTTTTTTAATTGCACTTATGGTTTATAAGACCCAAAATAGCCTTAGACAACAGAACACAGATTGCATTATTAGTTCTATAGGCAACTCTGGACATATTCTGACCTCTAAAAGGGCCAGTTAATATATTAGGAGCTTCTCGTTCAAGCCAAAGGTTTCCGTTGATACGACTACAGGACAATTGATGCTTATATTCATCCCCAGGGGAAGGTAATTGTCAGAGAGTCTCATGTCTCTGCAAAGGTTCTGGGGGACATTCTGACTAAATCAGAGATGTCTCAGGAGTTCTGCAGCTTCTCTTCTGTTCTGAATGTGACCTGTGATCTGCAGGCACCTTTTCTCTTTCCCCAGTGACCTTTGCTCTCAGAACCTCCCACTGGCTCATGTTGGGAGGAAAGAAGACATTTTCCAGAGAGAGTAATCATTCCTCATGTTTATGTAGTGCTGTCTAGTCTTTAGAGTTACAGAGAACATTAAAAAGTCCTAGGTCACTCCTGCTTTCACAAATGAAGAATTGAGGTCAAGGGAGGCTAAGTGGTTATCCAAAATATCACAGCCAGCAAGACACAGGCCAACAACGATCAAGCCAGGCCCTGGTAGTGAACTGGTCCCCTTATGGATTCATTCTTCCCTTCAAATGGCTTTCAGGTCCGAAAGAAATTCAGTTGTATTGCAGGAGGCAGTAGGCTTTATGTCACACGCCCTCCCATGCTCAGAATCTAAGGCATTGCTTCAGGGTTCACATTTTCACAGCCAAATGCCAGCATACCTGGTCTGATATCTGAAGATGAATTTACAATCAATGGCAATTTTTCCCCAAGCGTGGTTTTAGGCGTTGTTGCCTGAAAGGTCTTCTTTAAAACAATCTCCATCCAAAATCTCTTTAGAAGAAAAACATTTGACATTTATCGATCACTTACTTTGTGACAAGTGCTGTGTAGGCATTAACTCACTGAATCCTCCAAGAACCCTATGAATAGGTCCTATTAAAGCCATGTCTCTGGCATATTTGGGGGGTTGGTTCCAGACCACAGCAATAAATGAATTTTTTTGTTGGTGGAAGATCTTGCATTCGTAAAAAATGCAACATTTGTGAAGCACAATAGAATGAAACACAATCAAACGAGGTAGTGTTAACCCCAATTTTGGGTGAGTAGCTGAGGCTAAGAGAGTAAATGATTAGCCCGGATCACATAAGAGGGGAGTGGCTTCGTGGGGATTTGTAACTCCCGAGCCCGTGCTTTGAGTCTGAGCAGTTTAATCAACCACTTAAACGTGAGCTTCTCTGAAATACTGCAACATCCAAGGCAAATACATGCCTGGTTCAGGCATTCTCGGGGGGGGGGGGGTGGGGGGAGGCTTAGAAAAGTGTATAGTATGAGGAAATTATGTTTACCATAATATTTATTATGTACTTTTATATTTTAAAAAGGACAATAATAGGTAGCTCAGTTGGTTAAAGCACTGTTCTAATACACCAAGGTTGTAGGTTCAATCCCCTGGCAGGACACAAACAAGGATCAACCAATGAATGATGAATGGGCAGACAACAATCTCCCTCTCTCATCAATCAATAAAAAAATTTAAAAAACATTTCTTTTTTTTTTTTTTAAAGGACAATACTATAGACTTTTATACAACCTTAATTAAGGGAGGACACACATCCATAATGCCCAAGTGAAGAGAAGCCACAGGCTAACCCTCTCCAAGGTGTTTCCGCAGTAAAGTGGAGAAGAGTTTCTCTACCCATTAGGGTTACCATGAGGATTAAATGAGATTAATGCCTGTCAAGCTTTTGGCACCCTGCTCAGTGTACAACTATAATGGATTACTCAAAGACAGGGGGGAAGAGAAGTAATTTGACTAAGTAACCAAAAGCATTTTGTTGTTAAAATAAATGGGCATGGGTAGGTCTGGATAAAAACTTTGCATAAATTTTGAAACATATAGATCAAACTTCAAGAAAACTGATGTCTGTGATGGGCCTCTTCAGGGTATACTGAAGAGACATCTATCGCTCTCCACCTTTGGGAAATATTTTGATGCAAATAGCTACATTGCCAGGCTCTGAAAGTCCTTTCCTGTTTAATGCCTCCAGCACCCTGAAAAGGGCCGGCATGACTTCCCTTGAAATGTAAATAAAGCCTTTGACATCTGGGCACCCAATTTGGCCATTTCAAGTTGTTGCTTCCCCAGAACTCCCTTGTGGGGATTTGTAACTGAAATCTGGGAAGGCTGGGGGGAGGGCCTGTCTTCCAGATACCGCTGGTGTGAGGGATACTTTCTGAGAGTGACAAGCCTGAGGAATGTGTGTAACTTCCTCTGGCGTGTTTGCTTATCTCCTTTCTGTCTTCCTTTAGAGATTAGCGGTAAAACCCATCTGACCCCTCCTGTGAAGGAGGCCCACCTAATAACCATCGTTTCCTTTTGCTACTCGGAGGCCCAGTGGGTTTGTGCCATTGGTCACAGTCCTACAGAAAGTGAGGTGGCCTGGAGGTTCAAGCAAACATCTTTCAATGTCTCTTCTTGTAGACTTGCCACACGAGACCACTTACATCTCGATGAAGGAAATCATGGTCAGCAGCTCTGGATGCAGAGTGAGGCAGAAGGAAGTTTGAATCCCAGATCTACCTCTTACCAGTTGTGTGGCAGCAGAACATTTGGAGCAAGGATGATGGGCCAGGTACTGAAACTCCTGGATGCCGTAGCAAGGGGAAAACTGGGAAAACGAAAACCTCGCCCCCAGGGTAACCTATCTGCCCCTAGCATATCGCTGGTCATGCGGTTTGGACCCCTGATCTTTTCCTCCCTAAAGATAACCTCTAGGCCTCAGTTGTATTTTAGAAAAGCAGCTAAACCAGACAAGTGATGGCGTGGCTGCCTCAGGACCAGCTACTGACTAATGACCCCCTGTCCTGGCATCGACCAGTCAGTGGAGACCATGACTCCGAAAGACCACACCTGGAAAACTGATAAATATTCTATTAAGACCCACCCCTGAGATCTCCCCTAAGATTTCCATCTGCAAGAGAGATAAATAGGCTCACGACAAAGGATCCAGCACCTGCATGCTCTCCCTCCAAGGAGCTGGCCTGTGCCATTCCCTAACCTACCTCCTTCCTGCACAGGCACATATCCCCTAACCTCTAAGCGACCCCATAAGACTTGCAACCAGAGGAGCAATGGGCCTTGACAGCTGGTCCCAGGCTGACCCCCTGAACCAATCGCCAAGGCCCCCTTTCCTCCGACTTCTCAATGAGCCAAAGCAGCCCAGCCTAGGCTCTCCTGTTGCTTCTTCTATGCCCTTCCTTGTCTCACTGTCCTAAGTATATTTTTGTTGCCATCATGGACCCAATACCCTTTGGCTCAGTGCTGTGAAGCTCTTCCCTTTGGATATCTCTATCCCCCAACCCCTTTTCCTTAAATAAATTCAGTTTTTCTTTAATCACCATCTGAGATGGCTGTTTAAACGCCTCCCATCGAGTTTACCGACTTTAACCTTTCACTGTCCTTATTCAGAACTATTCCCATGCAAAAGTGGAAGTGCTTCTGTTGTTGCTAAATAGTTAGCAATAACAGCTGGGTCCAGGGACCTAGGGTCTTTGATATAAACCTTTAAAATCAGTGGGGGTGGCACATCCTCTAAGGAAAAGGAAATTGTTTATGTGGCAGCTTTGTGCCCTGCTGAGTGAGACTTCCGCCTTACAGGATGTTTAGTGGAGTCAGTGCCGGTGTGCGGTTCCACTCAGGTCAGCGCAAACTGAAGAATTAGTTTGTAGGAAAAAGGTTTTATCGAAAGGAGCAGGACCTCCATCCTTCCTTACCACCCTGAAAGGAGGCCCACCCGGGACACCTGGTAGTCGGTTGTTAAAGAAAAAAGGATGCTTGTTAAAGATGGTAAGACAGGCTTTCCTCAGGGAGATCAGATTTCACCTGGGGGATGGTGGAGGACGAGGAAGGTGATCAGCGAGGGCGATCAGATATCGAAGGTGGGGCGATCTGGTTAAACTGACTTACCAAGGTTCTTGCTACAACTGGATTTTACAAGGAAGTGCCCCATGGGCTTAAGGCAGTGGTTCTCAACCTTCCTAATGCCGCGACCCTTTAATACAGTTCCTCATGTTGTGGTGACCCCCAACCATAAAATTATTTTCGTTGCTACTTCATAACTGTAATTTTGCTACTGTTATGAATCATAATGTAAATATCTGATATGCAGGATGTATTTTCATTGTTACAAATTGAACATAATTAAAGCATAGTGATTAATCACAAAAACAATATGTAATTATATATGTGTTTTCCGATGGTCTTAGGTGACCCCTGTGAAAGGATCGTTCGACCCCCAAAGGGGTCTCGACCCACAGGTTGAGAACCCAGTTGGCTTAAGGGGAAGTACAGGAGCCTAAAGTTTTGGGCAAGCAAAGAATCTTTACCAAGGTCTAGCTAGTGGACTTCCTGGACGCCTCTCATCGTTGTCGGTGAAGGAAGTCATGGGTCTGGAAAGAAAGTGGACAGGTTTGGGTCGGGAGGAGTCATTACTGAGAAAACCAGCAGCCAGGGGCACAGGGAACCTGGGGAAGGGCAAAGTCCACCCCCGACGTGGGCGGCAGCTTGCCTACATCTGACCACAGGAAGGCCGGAACATCACTTGGGTTGCCTCAAGGAGGCTAACAGCACTTCCCGGCCATGATTCCCTTTGTTATGAAACCATCTCAGGGAAGAGGGAAGTTTTCCGTCCGCGCTGGCAGCCTTTACGGAGAGCTGGTCCTCTCCCAGGGAGGACGACTGGTGTCCCAGCCTGGGCTCTCCTCTTCAGGTGGGGAACCTTTTCTCTACCATTTGTATATTTATAACATCATTCCCGGGCCATACAAAATTATCAGCTTAAAATTAGCTGCTATATTTGGTCAAACATTTCAATTAACTCACCCCTGATGATTTCATGGATCTTACACGGCAGCACCGGACGCTCCCCATCCCTGCCAGAGTCTAAATGGTGGGACCAATGGGCAGGACCCCCACTTGGTTCCAATGACATTTATTTATTTATTTATTTATTTTTTTAAATATACATTTTATTGATTTTTTACAGAGAGGAAGGGAGAGGGATAGAGAGTTAGAAACATCGATGAGAGAGAAACATCGATCAGCTGCCTCCTGCACGCCCTGCACTGGGGATGTGCCCGTAACCAAGGTACATGCCCTTGACCGGAATCGAACCCGGGACCCATCAGTCCGCAGGCCGATGCTCTATCCATTGAGCCAAACCGGCCAGGGCCCAATCACATTTATTATCAAAGACATGAGTGACGAGCTCTAGTCCTCAGGAGCTGACTTGGGAGAGAGCCTGGGATGGAGGCTCCCAGGTTAACTCTGCTCTGACCAGCACAAGCTTCACCGTCAGGACCCAGCAAAGATTCTCCCCTCTCTGACCAGAGGAAGAAGTCTACAAAGCCAGATTATTTTTAGCCTTTGAGGCGAGGCTGATTCACTCTTCCCCTCTCCCCTTCCTTTGAAATGCGGAGGCCTTCTCCATCCCAGCCTAGCTAAGGCTTCTCCACAATGGAACCCCGAGGCCCAGCTGCTCATCCCAGCGGTACACGCAAGTCCCCGGAGAACGTGTGGAGGGAGAGGATGGGTAGCAGGGTGTTCTTTCCTAGTATGGGTTACTCAGGTCAACAGAGCAGTACCCTTTCTACGACGAAAAATGCCCCAACCACAGTTTTTGTTACTTGAAAAACAAAGGAGTGTGCCTTTTAACAACTATCAAGAAATATTTCAAACACGAACAAATACTCCCCCCCCCCAAACAAAACAAAACAAAACAAAACAAAAAACACCCCCACACATCCAGAAATAGCAGCTGATTGGTTGGGACTCAAGGCCAGGTTTCAGGGGCACCAAGCTCTAATCCAGCGCAGGTTGCTTCCTAGAGTTCTCAGGGGATGGCATGAATTTCTGCCCAGGAATCCAGGCTGGGCAGAGGGCAGGTGGCAGGAGGCCTGGGGTGGTAGAGTGCAGGGCAGGTTAATATCAAGACCACCGGGGGACGGGCTCCTGGCTGGATGGTCATCATGCGATCTAATGCTGAGGGGGTGTCGGGAGCTGTATTACTCACTAAACCAGGGGTGGGCAAACTTTTTGACTCGAGGGCCACAATGGGTTCTTAAACTGGACCGGAGGGCCGGAACAAAAGCATGGATGGAGTGTTTGTGTGAACTAATATAAATTCAAAGTAAACATCATTACATAAAAGGGTACGGTCTTTTTTTTTTAGTTTTATTCATTTCAAATGGGCCGTAGTTTGCCCACGGCTGCACTAAACCCTTGTGACAAATCCTGCCAAGTAGATGCTATTAAACCCTCATGTACAGATGAGGAAACCAAGGCCCTGAAAGCTTAGGTCACTTGCCAAGGTCACACAAAAGGAAGTGGTGAAGCTGAGGTTCTTTCCCAGACCGATGGACTCCAAAGCTCATGTCTTTTTTTTTCTTCTTATAATGAAGAATAATTTACACACAGTAAAATCTGCCCTTTTCACTGGTGTATAAGTCACAAGCATTGACAAATGCATATAGTTGTATGATCACCAGCAAGGTCAACATATAGAACAGTTGCATCACCCTCAACAATCCACTAGAGCGCCTTTGTAATCAGTCCCCTCCTGCCATTCACCCACAGCCTTGGACATCCAGGGACCCCTTTTCTGTCTGTTTTGCCTTTTCCAGAATGTCCTATAAATAGAATCATACAGCCTTTTGAGACTGGCTCCTTTCACTTGGCAAAATGTACTTGAGATTCATTCTTCTGTTGCTGCATACATCTATTGTTTATTCCTTTTTATTGGTGAGTATTATTACATTGTCTAGATGTACCAGTTTGTTCCCATTCACTAGCTGAAGGGCATTTGGGTGGTGCCTGGTTTGGGGAGGATTATGAATAAAGATGCATAAAATTTGTGCCCAGGTTTTCATATATGTATAAATTTTCACTTTATCTTGGGTAAATATATACCTAGGAGTGGGGATTACACATCTCATGCTTCTAGCCAGGCTCCAAGATATATAGAGAAGATGCTATAGAGTGGATCTTCAGGACCCAAGGGATGTTAACATGGAGAAAAGATTTTTTTGTGATTCACTCCCTTCCAAAAAATTAAGAAATATATATATATATATATATATATATATATATATATATATATATATATATTCGTTCTAGTCTTCACATTGTTAATGTAGAAAAATAATAAATTATAATCACAACAAAGTCATAAACTTAAAACATAATTTTTGATATGTGATGAATACTAAAAACTAAACACTGCTCTTTTTTCTTTTTCTTTCTTTTTTTTCTTTTCTATTTGTAATCTTTGTTCTTGCATCCTAAACAAAACACACATCCCACAACCCGCCTCACAACATTTCTGTATGTTTCTTATGTCTCTTTGAAAGCCACTGGGTCAGACTCAGACACTCAAACAGAAGGTATAGAGGAGGGTTTCTTTCCCTCCTCATTAGAATTCTGCTCTTGCCTCTCAGGTTTATCTTAACTCTAATCCCGTTCTTCCCCACATTCCAGCCCTCTCCCTTATTCTCACCCATCACCTGCTTTGGAAGAGAAAGCTAGATTCTCAGATGCAAGCCTCTTTGCTATATTTGTTGAAGTCTCTATATCGAGTGGTAGACACACAGACATGAGCCAAACCATGTCAACCCACTTTGTGTCCTGATGTGTGTATGTAAGAAGTGTGTGAAACATCCCACTTCTAATAAAACTGTTCTTCCCATTAAAAAAATTATATTTCAGAGAGAGGAAGGGAGAGGGAGAGAGAGATAGTTGAGAGGGATAAGAGAGAATCATTGATTGCCTGCCTCCTGCATGCCCACCTACTGAGGATCGAGCCAGCAACCTGGGCATGTGTCCTGACTGGGAATCGAACCATGAACTCCTGGTTCTTAGTTTGGTGCTCAATCACTGAACCACACCAGCCAGGCTGTTCTTCCCACTTTTACATGGTGAGTCACTGGCCCATATCATTGGTCCACAAGATGGGTCCTCGTGAATCTACACAATGAAATCGGACTTGGTGAGAAGAATTCACCTATGATGCTTCCCCACGGTGGGTAGAAGGATCATTATCGCCTCCTCCTTTGGGCTAGATGTATAGAGAACCTCTCTCAGAGTCAGTACCTGACTGGTTACAACAGGAAGGTTCACATTCAACACAAACATGAGCAGGGATCCAGAAAACCCTCATCGCTGTGCCCTCATTTTCAAAAGCCAAGTGATTTAAAAAAAATTAATTTTGAGAGAGAGAGAGAGAGTAACAGACACACACACACACACACACACACACACACACACACACACCCCAGAGAGAGACAGAGAGAAGAACATTGATTTGTTCTTCCACTTATTGATACATTCATTGGTTGATTCTTGTATATGCCCTGACTGGAGATGGAACCCACAACCTCAGTGTATTGGGATGATGCTCTAACTAACTGTAGTACTCATCCACGGCCCCAGGTGATATATTTTGAGGTTCCTGAGTACCTTAGTCTGGATTCTCCCCAAAGTAGAGCCTGATAGGAATGCTTATCTGTGAGTAGTCTATTGGAGAGTGAAATAGGGAAGGAGAGAGAGACAATAAAATGATGAATTATTTAATTGGCCACACTAAGCAGGGTCTTCTAAAAAGCTTTGTGAAATGCATCTCAGGAATATCTGGGGTGGGGGGTGGGGGGTAGGGGAGAGGCAATAGGGAAGCATTTATCCTCCTGTTCCCAACCCCTAGTGGGTAATAGCTGCCCATGGGCATCAGCACCCTTGGTCTGAGGTGGAGTGTGGGGAAAGCCAGAGGCATGGTCCTCACATAGGCCTGTTGGCCCTTGGCTACACGATGTTGCTTCAACAACGCCTGGTGTTAGTTGGACTTCAGACACTCTTGCTGAGTAAATGGCAAAGCTATGTGGGGCCTCTTGGGACTTGGATCCAGCCATTGTCTTCCTGTAGCCTGGCTGTAAAACTCCAGTTGCTCTGAGTAGCTGGCAAGAATGGCGGCTGTGGAATTTCTACTTGGAAGAGACCTACAGGCAGCCATCTGGTTGGGTCTTAGGGTTGGTCTTAAAGCTGTGTTTGAATAGCAGACATTGTTTTTACTTAGATTGCAGGTTTATTTCAGGGTGGTTGAAGGATAATGGGGGACTCTTGGCTCTGTACACAGCCACCAAGGGCCAGTGCCGCCCATGTAGCCCAGGCTTCAAGCTTTCCATGCCTGATCTCGTCACAACGCCGTGCAGAGGGCTTGCCTGGGCCCTTTCCCTTTCTCATCCAGTCTGGCCTGCCCACTCCCTCACTGGGGAGGAGGTGAAGGCAAGCAAAGAAACCCTCTCCCAGCACAGGAACTGTGAGGTCTGTTGCCAAGCCTTCAGGGAAATATTTTCAACCCCGAAGTCTGTGACTCCCAGGTTCCAGGTGGTGTGATCCAAGCACAACAGTGAGAGCTGGCCGTTACTCCATGTCCCCTGGTGCCAACTTTTCACATGAGTCATCTTACTCAGCCCTTGGACCCGAAGGAAAGGTGACCTCTTTAGTATGTGGCTTGTGTTCCTTTATTCATGCCTTGACTGGAAAAGCAGTTGCCAATTACCACGTGTGTGTCTATAGTCCTCTGTGATTGTCTCTTAAACTTTGGTTTTGCTCTTGGTAAACACCTCCTTTTCCTCCTCAATTAGCTTTGACTTGAGGAAGGAGGCGGGGCAGAATGATGAAGCGAATCCTCTGGAATAATCCGTTGCTTTGCGGCGTTGCTCATGTCTTTCCCCTTTCATTCTCCCTCCCTGCCCCTGTTTCTAGTCACCAAGTTGTCCCCATCCTATAAGCCCCACTTCCCCCAGGTTGTCTGTCTACTCTGGTTCCCAGAGATCACCTTCTCCTCTGAAAACTCAACTCACTGGGCCGTGAATCACTTCTGCCTGATGACAGCTTTGGTTTTATAATTTATCTTTTTAGATACTCCTACCTTATCTTTATCCCTTTCCCACACCCCCTTACCACAACCCCTCCTCAGGAGATTGTAAGCTCCTTGAGTTTGCTTTAAATTTCTTTGTAACCTCCACAAGGTCTAGACTGGTGTCTTAGACACAGTAGGGATCAATGAATATTTCTCAAGTCAATTAATGAATAGAAAAAGGGACTTGTGAAAATTTGGGGAAGGACACTCTGATGGCCTCTGTCTTCACTGGGTCTTGAACATCTTTGAGAAATTGGCTGGTCTTGGGCCCTATCTCCAGTATCCAAATAACGAGCATTATACTGGGGCCTATCAAGTTTGCTTGCTCCTTCCTTCCTTCCTTCCTTCCTTCCTTCCTTCCTTCCTTCCTTCCTTCCTTCCTTCCTTCCTTCCTTCCTTCCTTCCTTCCTTCCTTCCTTCCTTCTACACACATTTATGTGTCCCCTCCCCCTGCAGTGTTTAAAGCATGTTGGTTGACTCAAGATGTTAAAGGGAACTTTTTGAAAAGCATAGATTACTGGAAGGTACTACCCTTTACCACCTGGTTGCTGTCACAGCTGCAGAAATTAGGAGTTTGAGGCACTGGACAGTTGCCTCTTGGGAGAACTGGACAGCACTAGGGAAGGGAAACACTTTAAGAGGGAGGGAGTTGAGAATGAGCCAAGACTTCCTTCATCCGCTTCCCAGTTTTGGCTAGGGCTGCCCTGGTTTCAGGCCTCATATCTAATTATGTGGGTTCAAAAAGGCTCAGACACTCCTTCTGGGAGAGGAGCAAATCCTCAAGAATCCAAGGTCCTGACCGTGGATTCTTCCGGCTGGACCCCGGAGGACTGGTGGCACTAGGGCTGGGGAGAAGGGGGTGGCAGTTTGGGGTTGAAGTCGACTTTAGCAAATAGCCCATTGTTCTCTTTCACCCTTCTGTGAAAGAGGATCAGAAGTTCACTGCATGGTTCTCAGGAAGTTCCTGGCAGCTCTGTTTATAATAGCGAGATTTTGGAAAAGACCCAACTGTCTGACAGTAGATGATTGGTTAGATAAAGTATGGTTTTGCCAGACATTGGAATTCTATTCAGCCATTAAAAATGATGTCATGAATGATTGCTTATTGACATGATAAAAGGATATCATATATGGAAAACATACATAGATATGTAATACTTTACATGTGTGATCTCTAGGAAAAGATCCACACAGAAATAAGATCAAGGGGGTTTCTCTGGCTGGTGAGATTATGGACAATCTTTCCCTCTGTGATGGGCACATGTTTGTAATGTAACACTAAAGTTGCAGTGTTATAGATGGAATCACGAACCTCCTCCCTCTTTCTCCCCATCAGAGCTTACTTTTCTGCATTTCTTCTCACAGGTCTAGGCTCTCTCTCTCAGTGAGTTGCAGAGAAAACCTCATGCCTAAGGCAGTGGGAGGTCTTGCCAACAACTCTGGCAGCCCCTAGGGAATGACCTATTCCGTGCTTCGGGCAGCTGAGGCCCCCTGCTATGTTCTGTCCACACTGTGCATGCTAGCAGAGGCTTCCCTGACCATCCAACGTTGTGTCAGCCTCTCATTCTCTATAGTAAATATATACTCTCTAGTAAACATATACTAGAGGCCTGATGCATGAAATTCTTGCACGGGCCTTGGCTATGGCCCCCGCCCGCTGCAGCTTTGTCCTGAAGGAAGGACATCCGGGAAGGATGTCCTGTCTAATTAGCATATTATGCTTTTATTATTATAGCTGTCCCCTTTTCTGCCCATTGCCCTCTCCCAGCCTGCACCCACCCCCCAACCCCAGGCCTTCAAAACCCTATTGTCTGTCTCTCTAGTAAATATTGTCTTGCTTGAAATCCCAAACCCTACACCATATGTCTCTAAATATTTATTTTAAAAAGTTATAATGTTCTGCTCCAGTTCAACTCAGCCAACATTTATTTGACTGTTTACTTTGCGCTAGGTAATAAGTTAAGCTGTTGAAACGAGAGAATTTGTGGGGCTACCCTCAACAAATCAATAAACATCAAGTGCTGCCCTAGCTGGTTTGACTCAGTGGATTGATGTGAACTGAAGGGTCCTAGGTTCAATTCTGGTCAAGGGCACATGCCCAGGTTGTAGGCTCAATCCCCAGTAGGGGGCATGCAGGAGGCAGCTGATCAATGATTCTCTCTTATTGATGTTTCTCTCTCTCTCTCCCTCTCCCATCCTCTCTGAAATCAATACAAATATTTTTAAAATAAATAAAAATGGAACTGCCAGTTGACCCAGTGATCCCACTTCTAGAAGTATATCCTAAGAATTCTGAAACACCAATCAGAAACAATATATGTACCCCTGTGTTCATAGCAGCACTATTTACAGTAGCTAAGATCTGAAAACAGCCTAAGTGCCCATCAGTAGATGAATGGATAAAAAGACTGTGGTACATCTACATAATGGAATACTATGGAGCAGTAAAAAAGAAGGATCTCTTACCCTTTGACATAGCATGGGGGGACCTGGAGAGTATTATGCTAAGTGAAATAAGCCAGTCAGATAAAGACAAATGTTGCATCATCTCACTTATATGTGGAAACTGATGAACGAAATAGATCAATACGTTTGCCAATGTATCTTTGTAGGGCAAGGGAGACAAAGGTAAAAACCCACAAGTGGGATTACATCAAAATGAAAAGCTTCTGCACAGCAAAAGAAACCATCAACAAAATGAAAAGGGAGCATGGGAGAACATATGGCCAATGATACATCTGATAGGAGGTTCATTTTCAAAATATGTACAAAACTCATGCAAATTAACAAATGGAAGACGAACAATCCAATTAAAACCTGGGCAAAGGCCCTCCATGTCTTTTCATGGCTTGACAGCTCATTCATTTTTGGTTCTGAATAATATGCCATTGTCTGGAGGTACCACAGTCTGTTTATCCATTCACCTCATGAAGGACCTCTTGGTTGCTTTCACGTTTTGAATACAGCTGCTATACACACCCAGGTGCAGGTTTTGTGCGGACATAAGTTTGCAGTCAGCTGGGTGAATGTGCAGGGGCACACGTTACTGGATTCTGTGGTCAGACTATGATTTTGTAAGAAACTGCCCAATGGTTTTCCAAAGCTGCTGTACCGTTTGTATTCCCACCAGCAGCGAATGAGCGTTTGTTGCTCCACATCCCCGCCAGCATTTGGTGCTGATCGCATTTTGGATTTGGCCGTTCTAGTTGTTTGGTATTTCATCGTTTTAATTTGCAATTTCCTAATGACACATGCTATTTTCTTATGCTTATTTCCCATCTGGATGTCTTCTTTGATGAGGTGTGTGCTCAGGTCTTTTGTCCATTTTTAAATCAGGTTATTTTCTTATTGTTGACTTATAAGAATTCTTTGTACATTTTGGATACTAGTCCTTCATTAAATGTCTTTTGCACATGTTTTCTCCCGGTCTGTGGCTTGTTTTCTCATTTCACTTTTTACTTTACACATTTCAATTTTGTTTGTCTTTCCCCCCCAAAAGGGCATGCAGTGCTTTTTGTGATTAAAAAACATTTTTTTTAAAAACATTGCATCCCAGTGCATTCAGAAGCATACAAATGAATTAGGGTTTATCAGTAATACAACTGCTGTTAGAAAGATTCCAAGCCCTGGCCAGTGTTTCTCAATGGTTAGAGCACTGGCCTGTGCACCCACGGGCTGTGGGTTTGCTCCCTACCCTGTTGGGATGCATGCAAGTGGCAAACAATTGATGTGTCTGTCTCACATCTCCCTCCCTCCCTCCCTCTCTCCCTCTCTGTGAAAAAGCAAGGGAGGGAAAAGGATTCTTAGGCAAAAGGCAAGATTTTTCCTAACCAGAAACCCAGATTCTGCCCTGGGAAGAGGAGAGAGCAGTAAGCATGGTGACTATTTCCCAAAAAGGTAACAAACTTGTGTGCGGTAATGGCTGTGCCATGTATTCCAGAGTTTAGTGCCTGTATTATACATTGATATCTCTGCTAGGGTCTTGGATAAACAGGAGTCTCTAAACTCCCTGAAAAAAACCACACACTAATGAACTGGATTCCCTTTGACTAAAAGAGAAATCTGGAGCCAGCTGTCTGAGCTTGAGAGAGCAAAGAGAAAGGCTGAAAAAGAGAGCGTACTGGAGGCCAGAAAGGCCATTTGGCAGAGGATGGACTTCTGTGGCTCTTGTAGGAGGAAGCTCCACATTTATGTTCAAAGGCCCTGGGTACCAGGCCAGCCCCACCATAAGCTGCCTCTGTGACATGAACAAGATGCTAAGCTTTTTTGAGCCACGATGTTCTTATTCTGGGAAAATGCAGATGATAATAATAGTTACTATCTCAGGGGGTTGCTATGAGAATCAAATGACACTTCACTTTCAAAGCGCTTTGTAAAGAACAAAGTGCTTGTTCTAACATGCCATCCTGGGGTATTTAGACACATTGTGTCTGAATGCCTACTGTGTGCTGCGTACTGGGCATACAAGGAACAATAATGCTTGGTGCTTATCCTCAAGAACCTCTCAGGCAACATAAAACGTCAGAGAGGATCATCCTATGACTATTGCACTGGAACTTATACCAGATAATTTGCCACTTAACAATAGAGGGTTATCTGTGTTGCTCATTGTTATGAGAATGTTCTTCTCATCTTCCAAAGTGGATTGCAGGCTCTTTGACGGCAGTGGCTTCTTTTACCTTCCACTGCAGCTTACATGGTGTTGAGTGAACACAGCCACTGCCAGCCTGCAGCTTGGCAGGGAGTGAACCAGAGGGTTCACACCCCAACTCCTCTCTCTTGTACGCTCTGATTTCCTGCCACTCACACAGGTTTCACCCAACCAGAAGCCAGAGAGCCAGACAGCCAGCTCATGCTATGAGCTGAGAAAGATGGATCTGGAGGGGCAAACGGAGAATACCCAGTGCCTCTGTCCACAGAAGTTCTTAGCAGCTGCTCCAAAAACAACCAAGAAGCTATCAACAGGGAAGTATCGAAGTAAATGGTGCGACGTCCACACTGGGGAACACTATTCTGCAGCGACAGTCTAGATCAGTGAGTACTGATGTGGATGGATCACAGACATGTCGTTGAATGGTGAAGCAAATTGCAGAAGGATGCTTGGTATGTTTATTGCACATGTGCATGCATGCATGTGTGCACACGCACACACACACACACACACACACACACACACACACACTACCATAAGTTTATTAAATGCCTCAAGTCTATTGTCAGTTTTGTATGTTGTGTATATGTATATGTACAGTATGTGTATGCATGTAAGTCTGGAATGATAATAGTGGTTTGCACTGGAGTGGTGAGACGAGGCTCAAGATTAGAGTGACAGTCAGAGGGGACTTTAGCTGTGGTAGACACCATTAGTTCTCTAATAGCAGCCATTCTCTGCCTTCTTCCCATTCTTTCATATTAACAATTCAAATTTTGTCCAGGTATGAAAGGGCAGCACTGTGCTTAGGAAAGGTGGGTCCAGGGCTCGGATCATGATTGATCTAAGCTCACACCATTCCTTTTTGCCTGTGGGTAGGCATGCAACCTAGTCTGCTGGTGACTTCGAGAAAGTTTTTCCCCTCTAATAACAAAGAGTGTAGTGGACAAGCAGTTCTGCCTCTCCTCTTCCTTTCTGTCTTGGTGGGATATTTGAAAATGTGATTCTTGGCTGGGTTGGCATGGCTCAGTTGTTGAGCATTGACCTATGAACCAGGAGGTCACGGTTCGGTTCCTGGTCAGGACACATGCCCGGGGTTGCGGGCTTGATCCCCAGTGTGAGGCGTGCAGGAGGCAGCCAATCAATGATTCTCTTTCATCATTGATGTTTCTATCTCCCTCTCCCTCTCCCTTCCTCTCTGAAATCAATAAAAATATATATTAAAAAAAGAAAAAAGAAAATGTGATGCTTGGAGCTATGGCAACTGTCTTATGACCATGAGGGCAAGGCCAGGAAACTCTAGAGACATCACTCCAGCACCCTGATATCTTCTTGCTGTTCGAAAGCAGAAACCATTCTCCTTCAATCCTCTTGTTACCAGAGATAATGAAATGCCCTCATTGCTTAAACCATTGTTTGTCAGGCATTCTGTTATAATTAAACTCCTCCTAACCAATACAGTGGTTAATCTGAAATAGTTTAAGAATCCTTTCAGAACAATTTATTCCTGTGCTACTTGTGTAATTGAACTTTTGTTTTTGGTAAGGCCACCTCATGCCCTTGTCCTTCGCCTGCAGAATTGACCTGGCCTGCCTTCTGCGGGCTCCCTGAGGCTCCCTCTACCCTTCAGGTCCTTGTCTGCCTCTGTCCCCGGGTTGCCTGCTGAGTTGCTTGATTGATGACCCAGGTGGACAAGACTTTTGGAATACATACACCCTCTGCCCCTCCTGGGGCTGCCGTGTCCCCTGCACCTCCTCAGGCTGGGGGGCCGTTCCCATAGCACTCTCTGCAGGGAGGGCCTGCAATTTGGAAAAGAGGTCTGGAGAGGCTGGAGAGGTGCATGCAGCGTGGGAGAGGCCTGAAGGCCCAGGTCTGAAGCCGGGTAGGATGTGTTCTGCCCCGACACCCGGCATGTGACGATTATAAAGGAGCTCCTCCTAGGTTTATCCAGGGAAGTCCTGCAGCTCTGGGATTTCTGAGATGCCTTTCACTCACTAGTATTCACTGCCTCTGCTGGGGGCCTGTCCCCTGGACTGGATCCCCACAGTGATGGGGGCCTGTGAAAACATCTTCAAGAGGAGAAGGAACCGTTGGTTTGGGAATACCCCGGCTTACATTGGCATAAGGTCACCTTGGAGGCCAAAGACTGTTGGGAGGCCCTTGCGAGAGGCTGAGGGAGAGAAGCTGAGGTTTTGGTTGGGGCCCAGGATGGGGTGCAGAGGAGAAAGGGGGCATGAGATTCCCCCTTCCCTTCATCCTGGGCGAAGCTTTACACATGGTGACGGGCACGTTTTCTGCATTCTTCAAGGCCAGGGCACCGATCTCTGGGATGCTGTTTCTGAGGGTGTCTCCGGGAGCTCTCTCTAACAAGGGTTTCCTTCCTGGCATGTGGCAGTCAGGCCCCATCAATCATTCTCTGAAGCAGACCTGGGCTGGGGGCTGGGAGACCAGGACTTCTGTGCTTCCTCTGCCACTGTGAGCTCTGCACCCCCACTGGGAGTAGTAGGTACCTCCTTCCTCCGGCCCTCTCCGCCTGCCTGCTTCCAGTTCACTCTTCCTCTCCAAACTTACAGAGCGCTGCAAACTTTCACCTCAGATGCCTGGCGGGCTGCTTTATTATGCATGCTCCCCTCTTTCTTGCTGTTTTTTGGACAAGTCTGAAAATAAGCACTTTTGTAATACTGACTTGCAATTCACACTTTCCTGACAAGTCACTCAAACTGGAAGCCACAGCTGCTTGAAGTGGGATCTGACTCAAGCCTTCTTTAGCAGGCACTCTCTAAGTCAGAAGGTCCCAATGCAACTGAGCTTGCTCCTCCTTAAACAAGTGGAGGGTGGAGGGGCCCAGGAGGGAATCCGGGAGCCCTGGGCCAGAACTCACCACCAATTCCAGCTTTTGAGACTGCTAATCCTCAAGTAATGTTGGGGGAATTCTTTCTTTCTTTCTTTCTTTCTTTCTTTCTTTCTTTCTTTCTTTCTTTCTTTCTTTCTTTCTTTCTTTCTTTCTTTCTTTCTTTCTTTCTTTCAAATATATTTTATTGATTTTTTACAACGAGGAAGGGAGAGGGATAGAGAGTTAGAAACATCCATGAGAGAGAAACATCGATCAGCTGCCTCCTGCACACCCCTATTGGGGATGTGTCTGCAACCAAGGTACATGCCCTTGACCGGAATCAAACCCGGACTCTTCAGTCCACAGGCCAACGCTCCAGCCACTGAGCCACACTGGTCAGGGCTGGGGGAATTATTTAAAACCTCACCTGGAAGGGACCAAGGAAAGCCGTTAACTCAAGACCCTCATTCTATAGGTCACAGGAGTCTTTCCTGCTTAAAGCGACCAGACTGGTTAGTGGAGAAACAGGGAATGTAACCCTGAAAACTGTACTCCCAATCCTCTCCCGTTAAGCCATGCTTTACTAATGTTTTGGATTTTATTTCGTTCACTGGCGTTTTTGTTATGGAGAAATTCAAACATACACAAAAGTACAGAGAGGAGTATAATGAATACCCACGTACCCATCACTCCCTTGCAATGATCATCTTTGTTCTGACGTTCATGTTGTATCTGCCCCCTCCCCCGCCTTGCCCCTTTGCAACCAATCAGACTTCATAGCATTTTATCTGTTAATACAGCAGTATGTTTCTCGAACAGAAAGCTTTTAAAAAGAATGTAACCACAGCACCATTATCACACTCACACAATTAACACTGTTTCTTAGTATCATAATGCCTAGCTCGGTACTCAGTTTTCTCTCATTGTGTCAAAAAGGTCTTTTTTTTTTTTAGCTTATTTACATCAGCATTCCAAACCAGGTCCATCTATTATATTTGTAGATTTTTTTAAAGGCCTTTTAAACTATAATAGTCCTTCCTCTCATACATCCCCCAGGTCATATGTTTGTTAGAAAAACTGGGTCATATGTCCTTTAGAATTCCCCGTATTCTGGACTTGTGTCCTGCTGGTATCTTTGCACATATTTCTACATCCCATCTCCTGTAAATTGGTACTTAGTTGTAGAGTAGTGGGGAAGGTTCACGCCCCGCCGCCGGGCCCCTCCCAAGGCCTGACAATGTGTGGAGACATTTTTAATTGTGGGTGGTGCTATTAGCATCTAGTGGGGCCAAGGCCAGGGATGCTGCTAAACAGCCTATATACACACGAAAGAATTATGTGTCCCAAGGGGTGAATTTTTAGTAACCCTGATGTTGAGGTTAATCAGTGGGTTCAGGAGGTGTCAGCCTGACATCCATCATAAAGTTAGCCAAACTGAAGTATTTGGCGAGTAAAACAGGCATTATTAATAGACAAAAAGACTGAGAATGTCTCTGGCAAACAGGGACATATGATTAACCTACCCATTGACTTTTGCAAGAGCTTTATTCAGCTCTAACTGGTTTTCCTTGACATTTCTCTCAGTTTTTATAAAAGTTACTCATAATTTAAAGAGTCTCATAATTCTCTTAGCAGTTCTTCCCCATTCTCCTTTCCCAAGAGGCAACCATTTCCATTTTTTTTTCCAGCTGGTTCTTTTAATATTTATCTTTGCATATCCTAATAATGGGCTTAAATTGCTGCTTTTTGTGCAGTTAGGTTTTGGGTATTTTCTAATGACTTCTCCCTAAAGAATATGATCATCTCTCTATTTTTCTAATAATGCTTCCCAGCCAAGCACCTTTTCTATTCCTGTATGTTCTAAGAAGAAATGCTAACTTTTGTTGTCTGCCATGTTTAAGAGTAGGACATTAACAAGCCCATTAGAGGCTCTGATCTCATTGGTAGGGCTTGTTGACTGCAGTTTCACTGCAGGGTTATCTGGCTATGCTGTTCCTTTAAGGAACCCTTCAGAATGCTTAAGGCTCTTCTTGGTCCAATAAAATTGTTCAGAGAAGCGTTTTCCAGTGTTGTGCCTGGAGGTTGCAGGGTTCCAGGAGCCGAGTGGGGCTAGGAGGCTTTTAGTCTCAGTGTTCAGTATGTGGACTTTCCTGGTTTTGTTATAATTCTCTCTCTGGTTTTTTTTTTTGTTTTTGCTTTTTTTTTTTTAAGTTGATTTGAGAGAGAAAAGGAGAGAGAAAAAGAGAGAGGGACATTGATTTGTTGTTCCACTTCTTTTTATATATATATATATTTTTTTTTTATTGATTTTTACAGAGAGGAAGGGAGAGGGATAGAGAGTTAGAAACATAGATGAGAGAGAAACATCGATCAGCTGCCTCCTGCACACCACCCACTAGGGATGTGCCCACAACCAAGGTACATGCCCTTGACCGGAATCGAACCTGGGACCCTTCAGTCCGCAGGCCGATGCTCTATCCACTGAGCCAAACCGGTCAGGGCTTGTTCCACTTCTTTATGCATTCATTGATTGCTTATTATATGCGCCCTGACTGGGATGGAACCCGAAACTTGGCATAGCAGGATGATGTTCTAACCAACTGAGCTACCTTGGTCAGGGTTTGATTATTGTAGCTTTGAATTAAGTCTTGACATTAGGTAGTGTAAGTCCTCCACACGTTAAAGCTGAATTGGCTATTCTAGATCTTTTGCATTTTTAAATGAATTATAGAATCAGCTTGTCAATTTTTATAAAAATAATACATTTAGATTAATATAAAACTAACAATATGATGTAAAAATATATTATGTATAATGTAAAGAGCCTCCTGGGATTTTGACTGAAATTATACTGTATTTGATGATCATATTGGGGAAAATTTATATCTTAGCAATATTTGGTATTCCAACACAATAATACGGTGTATCTCTCTAAGTATTCCTTTTAAAAAAAGTATTCCTTCATTTCCGTCCATAATATTTTGTAGTTTTCATTATATAGAATTTGCACATCTTTTGTCAGATTTATCCCTAAGTATTTCATTTTTTAAAATGATATTAAAAGTGGTAGCCCTAGCTAATTTGGCTCAGTGGATAGAGCATCAGCCTGCGGACTGAAGGGTCCCAGGTTTGACTCCGGCCAAGGGCACATGCCTGGGTTGTGGGCTTGATCCCAAGAGGGGGATGTGCAGGAGGCAGCCAATCGATGATTCTCTTTCATCAATGATGTTTCTATCTCTCTTTCCCTCTCCTTTCCTCTCTGAAATCAATAAAGATATATTTAAAAAAAAATAAAATAGCCCTAACCGGTTTGGCTCAGTGGATAGAGTGTCAGCCTGCGGACTCAAGGGTCCCAGGTTCGATTCCAGTCAAGGGCATGTACCTTGGTTGCGGGCACATCCCCAGTAGGGAGTGTGCAGGAGGCAGCTGATCGATGTTTCTCTCTCATCGATGTTTCTAACTCTCTATCCCTCTCCCTTCCTCTCTGTAAAAAAAACAATAAAATATATTAAAAAATAATAAATAAATTAAATAAATGGTATTATATTTTAAATTCTATTTCCCACTCTTTTCCCCAGTATATCTATATATATAAAAGCCTAAGCAACCATTACAACCAAATACTTGAATGACCGGTCAACCAGTCGCTATGATGCGCACTGAGCACCAGGGGGCAGATGCTCAACGCAGGAGTTGCCCCCTGGTGGTCAGTACGCTCCCACAGCCAACCTCCCGTGGCCCCAAACTCTTGCCCCCTCCTCCCCCTGGCTGGCCCGATAGGTACTGATCGCCGGCCCAGCCGAGGGACCCCACCCATACATGAATTCGTGCACCGGGCCTCTAGTAGTAATATAATTTGTTTTTTTACATTGCTCTTTCATACTGAAACTTTGCTAAACCCATTTATCAATTCTAGCAGCTATTTTTTATAGATGACATAGGATTTTCTGCATAGACAACCACGTTACTTGTGAATAAAAACAGTTTTAGTTCTTCCTATCTGATCTGGATGCCTTTTGTTTTCTTTTCTTGCCTATTGCATTGGCTAGAGCCTCCTGTTCAATGTTAGTTATAAGTGATGAAAGCAGACATCCTTTCCTTGTCCTGGTGTTAGGGGGAAAACAATCAGTCTTTCACCACTAAGTGTGATGTTAGCTGTAGGCTTTTCATAGGTATTGTTTATCAGGTTGCAGAAGTTCCCATCTATTCCTACTTTGTTGAAAGTTTTTTTAAAATCAAAACACAAGTTCGATTTTGGTAAGTGCTTTTTATCTTTTTGCACGTATTGAGATAGACACGTTTTTTGGTTTTTTTAAAGTTGTTAATATAATGAATTATATTGATTGATTTTTAAGTGTTAAATCAACCTCACAATCCTGGGATAAAGCCTACTTGGCTTATCATAATATATTTATCTTGTTGGAGTCAGTTTAGTAAAATTTTGTTTTAAGAAATTAGCATCTACATTCATGAGGAATATTGGTATGTAGTTTTCTTTTTTTGCAACGTCTTTGTCTGATTTGATATCATAGATTGTTGGCCTTGTAGGTTTTCTTCCTTCCTCTTTAAATTTTGGGGAGAGTTTGTGCAAACTTAGTATTATTTCCTTAAATTTTTGGCATTATAACTAATTCCTTTCTTTTGCTTACTTTGGTTTTCATTTGCCCTTCTTTTTCTAGTTTCTTAAGTTGGAAGGAGGCTAAGGTTATTGATTTGAAACTTTCTCCTGTATTATTTTCCCTAATTTAGACATTTAGTGCTGCAGATTTTCCTCTAAGTTCTGCTTTATTTATTTTTTTTCCACACAAATTTTGAAATAGTGTGCTATCGTTTTCCTTCGGTTCAAAATACTTTCAATTTCTCTTTTGATTTCTTCTTTGACTCATTGTTCAGGAAATGTGTTATTTAGTTTTCAAACATTTGGAAATTTTGAGATATATTTTTCTTATTGGTTTCTAATTTAATTTCCTTTTGGTCTCAGAACATCCTTTGTGGGACTTGCATCCTTTTAAATTTATTGAGACTTATTTTGTGACCCAGAATATGAACTCTTGGTAAATGATCTGTGTGCACTGAAGAAGAATGTGTGTTCTGCCATTCTCGGGTGGAAATGGAAAGTCTCTCAGGACAGTACGCCGCGGCAATCATAGAGCTTGTCTTTATTTCCTGTCTCTCAGGGATGGCTGTACTTTGCTGCTTAATAGCCAACGTCTTGAGAACAACTCCTTCATGCATTCCATCTGCTTTATAAATTGTGTCTAGTGGGAGGATAAACCTGGTCCCTGCTGGCCCATCTTGGCCAAAGTGAAAGTCTCCTCAAACTACTTTTTAAAAAAAGATATATATATATAGTTTTAATTGATTTCAGAGAGGAAGGGAGAGGGAGAGAGAGAAACATCAATGGTGAGAGAGAATCACTGATTGGCTGCCCCCTGTACACTCCCCACTGCGGGGGTCGAGTCTGCAACCCAAGCATGTGCCCGGACCAGGAATCAAACTATGACCTCCTAGTTTATAGGTTGATGCCCAACCACTGAGCCATGCCAGCCAGGCTCAAACTGCTTTTATTTTATATCCCAGTTAGTTCTACCTTAACCTCCCACTTCAGAAGTTCCTGGTTCTGACAATTCCTGAGCCTTTTGGGAGTTCTGAGATGTCAGTTGTGTTGTTTCTTGGCTTTTCTCTCTCATGGCTCTGGAAGGAAATAAATATTCTAGGAGAGTTGTTAAAGCAGAGCTGGGACTGTACAGGGGATACAGAAGCTGGGCAGTCTGGCTGAGCTTCTTTTCCCATGAGGCTACATTGCCTGGACCTGGGCCTCAAACTCAAATACCAATGATGGTCCTACAGGGAGGCAAAAATGAATGCAGAGCACTGGTGCAAGCTACAGGGAGGGGTGGGCGCCAACATAACTCACCTTGTTTACATATCTCTGCTCTCTTCTCTTAGGACCACGCAACAAAGAAGGCCCAGTGTTATCAGACCTTCCCCTAATTCAGAGAAGCTGAATATTGAGAATTTTATGCAAAATTTCCCATTTTTAAAAGTCTTGACAATTAACCTCAATTAAAAAACAATGTTTTGGGCCAAATGAAAATCCAGTGAAAGATGTGCCTTGTTGGGCTGTCAATTGGTACCTTTGGCTTTTCATGTCTGCTTCTCCTTTGCGTGTTCCTGATCCATTATGCAGGCCACTTATCCTGCTTCCTCATGTGCCTCTGCTCTGCAAACATTGCTCACACGTGACTCTGGTTTGCCGTGGCACCCACCCTGATCACCATTCCACATGAACTTTACGTTCAAGTTCCCAGCACCATGTAACTAACTTAGTGTCTCAATATTCCAATTTCAGGTTCCCAGAAGAGAGAATCTGATCATCTGGCTTTGGTCTTATCAACTGTGATCGGAGGGGGTCAATTAGGGTCCTATTTACTAGCCTCCGGAGGCCGAGAGTGGCATAGATTTCTATGCGTAGTGAGAAAATAACTGCCTTTATATGGAAACCAACTGAATCATGCATGGAGAGAGCTGGAAATGACCTTACAAATTTTGGTCTAACTGCATCATATTATATATAAAGAAACTAGAGCTTAGAGAAGTGAAGTGGTTTCTCCAAGTTCAAAGACTTTATTAGTTAACAGTAGGGCTGGGTCTGGGATTAGTTGCTTAGCCAAGTTTCCTTTCTTCTGTGTTCCATGAGAGCAGAAAATACAGCAGTATCCCTAAAGCAATGCTTGATGCATAGTGGGTATTCAGTGACTATTTGTTGAATGAAATTATGTACTGACTTGTTTTCTGTAATGTTAGCATACTTTGTTTATAAGTTAGGAGAAGGTTTAACTATATATAAGACAATCCTCAAAACAATGGCTCATACCCAATAAAGGCTTATTCAGCTCTCATGTAAAATAAGTGTGGAGCTGGGGGGGACCTTTAGGATATCAACAATATCTCTATCTGCTGATTTCTATTTTGTCATCCTCAGTGCATAATTTCCATCTTTAAATGTGTCTTATGGTACCGGAGCTCGAGTCATACACTTGAATTCCAGGATGGAAGAATATAGAATGGGTCTGTGGCAAAAGATTTCCTGGAAGTTCCACCCAACTTTGCTTATATCTCACAGTTGGAAACTTAAACATTTGGCTATACTTAGTTTTAAGGAAAACAAGAAAAAGGAAGTTTGATGCATTGTCTCCTTTAATAAGTCTGGGTTTTGTTAAAGAAATAAGATGAAATGGCTATTTGGTAGATATCTAACAGTGTCTGCTGGAATTAAAGACGTAATTGGTTGATTGAAATGTTTCCTGGAGTTTTGATATGCCCAATAATCAGAACAAACATATGAAGGCCTTTAAAGATATTTATCAGAAGAGATGCAAACAGAAAAAATACTAGTTTGGTTCTGATAATATTCTAATGTTCTGGTTCAATTGCTTTAGAAAACAACAGTTCAGCTATAGTTCAATAGAGTTTTATTGGTTGTCATAGAAATTGTTTTTGGTAAGTCCACAATTTAAAAAACGTTTGGTTTCAGTTCAGTATCGAGTTTCACAAATTAATGTGATCCCTCCAATTTCTGGTTCATAGCTTGGGTCAGTGCCAGTTTCTAGTTGTAATGTAGCCACAGTAGGAATTTTGCCTAAGACTTAACCTATATATTTCTTCTCATTGTCTAGGCAAGAATAATTCAATGAGAATATGATGATAATGAGGCAAGGAATTTAATCCTGTGTATGATCATATGTTTCTTACGCCATTGATCATCCTTATAAAATTCATCTGGTCACTTTGCACATATGACCATTGGTCATAAGTTAAAAAAAAAAAAAAAGAGGATAGAAACAATGCATTACAATCTATTCCACATGACCAATCAAGGTCTGCGTAATTATATGCTACTTACTTATTTTCCAAATTCATTCAATGAGTGTCAACTATGTGCTAGGACCAGTGGTTGGCAAACTCATTAGTCAACAGAGCCAAATATCAACAGCACTTCTTCAAAATAGACTCGCCCAGGCTGAAAACCGACTTCTGCGCATGGGCCACGAAGTTTCAATCTCACTGTACGCGCGCCCGCACGTGGTATTTTGTGGAAGAGCCACACTCAAGGGGCCAAAGAGCCGCATGTGGCTCGCAAGCTACAGTTTGCCGACCACGGTGCTAGGCCTATAGTAGGCTGGCAAATGGAATGTAGAGTGGGGGCATGCCTTTCTCTGGCCTTTACTTATTTATTGTTAAGGGAATTAAGGAGAATTAAAGGGAAGGAGGGTTTTGCCCTCTGGTCATAAGCTGTGAGATGTGAGCCTTGAAGCTGCCAGCAAACATTGTTTCTTCAAGAGGAAGCCAGTCTGAGAGAATAAGATCAGTTGCATTATTTTTCCTCTGGATATGGAACAGCTTCCTGATTTGTCTCCTTGCTTCCACCCTTGGTCACTGATGGTCTGCTTTTAATGCAAGAATTGGAGTGATCTTGAAAAACAAAAGTCAGATGTCACTCCTTTGCTCAAAACCCTGCTTTAGGCCCCTGCTGTGGCACATAGAATAAAAGTGAAGTCTTCGCCATGGCTTATGGTCCCTGGGACTGGCTCCATTTGCCTCTCTACCCTCACCTCTCACAGGAATCCACCTCACTCACTCTAATCCAGCTCCTCCTCCCAAATGCTTGACAGGACCTCTGCACTGGCTGTTCCCTGTCCCCAGAACATTTCCCATAGATTTTTTTAAAGTCTCATGCTCCCTACTCCTCCAAATGCTCCAATCTCACCTTCTCGCTGAGGCTTGGTTTAATTGGTCTGCCCTCTGTGTAGGCCACACCATTACTTGTTCTTGCCTTTGATCTTGGCCCTGAACAACTCCAGCTCCATGACCACTAGGACTGGTCTTGTAGGAGAAAAGGACTTGGAGGGTGACTGGGATGGTTGCGGGAGTGAAGCTTCCTTGAAATGGCAAACTCGCTGACTAGAGGAGCCTTGTCTCTGTGGGCTAGTAGGACTAACTTTAGGCTGTTAATTAACCTCCGGCAATTATTTTTCACTAGAGAAACTCCCCAGTTTTATGTACACAGAGTGACTTCGCCTTTTCACAGACCACATCATCTCCTTATTTTTGGATCTGTTTATAAAAAACCACCAGCCCCCAAAGCCTCCCAGAAAGCTGTGCTGGAAGCTGAGGCATAGCCCAGGGCTGAGTGTCTGCAACTTCAAAGACGAGGAGGGTCTAGAGGCCGGAAGCCTTCCTCTGTTCTTCTTTCTTCCCTCCCTCCTTTCCTTACTGCTTAACCCCTCCTCCCTTCTTAATTTGCTTGGCTTATAGTCATTAACAGTTACTAAGCATCTATTAGAAGTAAGACATTTTAAAAAGAGTTAAAAGAAGGGAAGACATGTTCTTACAATTTACTTTTAAAACATTCAACATAGACAGAGACTCTTAAGTTTGTGTTGTTTGGTTTAAGTTCCAACTCCAAGGGCAGCTGCTCTTGCCAAGAACACAGAGTCCAGTGTGTGGCCAGCTCCATTCCAATCAGGAAGTTCAGGCAGCCACTAAAAGCACTAATGATACTCATATTTTGATCAATACTCTATGCTTTGCTAATTAGCATAGTGAATGTCAGAAAGGGGTTTATTGCTAAAAGTAGAAGCTGGTAGCCTGCATAATGAAAGTGGGCTCTCAATTTGGTGAAATTGAACATATGTGAGATATCTGGATGGGCTAACATTTCAGAGCCACTTGTAGAAAGAAGGTAGAAGAATATAGCAAGATTCTGTAGTTAGCCTGCGCCCTTAGGGAAGGCAACAGACCCTTGACCCTTAAATGATCCCCTATCCAGCCACTGCTTTAGGAGGATGCCTGGTTACTTAGTGCCACCTGTGTGGGTAAGAGAATCTTGTTTCTGGAATGTTGTCGTGTCTGTCTGTGATAAACTTTTCATATGAGGCGGTGGTCAAACATTAGTAGACAGCTCAGACTCCATGGGACTTAGGGAACAGGCTTTATACATGGCTTTGCGTTTGCTTATTAGTAAGTTGTTTTGAAGTAAATGTTTGCATGTGTGGCAGAATTTGGTTTGAGGTTTCCATTAATGTAACGGGGTGGGGAGAGTGTGGGGAAGCAGCTAATTCTCTCTCACCTCCCACTTCTTCAGTGGCTACTATTTTTACCAGAAAGGACCCATGTTGTGGATAGTCAAATCGGCTTAGGCCAGTTTTCAATAACTCCGTCCCTGCAGGGAATCTGAATTTTATCTAGAAAGGTTAATGATTGGAGTAACGATTGGAAAAAAACACAGCTCAGAGGAAGATACCTCGTTCTTCACACACTGCACAAGCAGGAAGAGGGGCGCGTCCAAAAAGGCAGGAAAGAGTGAGCAGGGTTTGTTGTTGTTGTTCTTTATTTTTGTCAGCATTATTGATGTGTAATTTATAAAACAAAATTCACAGATGTCAAGTGCATGATTTGATTAGTTTTGACAAAGGTATATACACCTGTGTAATGGCCATCATGATATAGAACAGCCCAGCCAGTGTGGCTCAGTGGTTGAGCGTCGACCTAAGAACTAGGAGATCATGGGGTTCATTTCCTGGTCAGGGCATATGCCTGGGTTGTGCCTCGATCTCCAGTGTGGGGCATGCAGGAGGCAGCCGATCAATGATTCTCTCTCATCATTGATGTTTCTATCACTCTCTCCCTCTCTCTTCCTCTCTGAAATCCATAAAAAATATATATATTTTTAAAGATAAAGAACGTATCTATCATCCCCAGACGTTCCTTTCTTCCCATTTATAGTCAATTCCCTTCTTCACCTCTTGGCTCCTGATGACAACTGAGCTGGTTCTATCACCATAGTTTGGCCTTGAAAAAAGAATTTTATATAAAGGAAATACAGTTTGTAGCCTTTTGGTCTGACTTCTTCCATGTGGCAGAGTGCCTCTGAGCTTCGTCTATGTTGGCAGTGTATGTATATATATCACAGTCCATTCCTTTTTATTGCCAAGCAGTATTCCATTGTATGGCAATGCCACAAACTGTTTATTTTTCCCCAGATGATGGGCATTTTGGTTCTTTTCAGTGATGATTATTATGAATAAAGTTGTTATGAGCTGAACCATTACCATGACTTAGCCCCACTCTACTTACCCAAGGAAGGCAGGCAGGAGGGGAGTAACAGTGCTGCATACCTATTGTGGGCCAGATACTGTGCCTAGTAGTTTACATGTCTTTCTCATTTAGCTCCATGACAACCCCGTGGACACGAGTTATCACTATTTTGCGAAAGAGGATATTGACCTCTGAGTGGATAGAAGGCTTGTCCATGGTCACACAGTCAGTAAGTGGAGAAGTTATGACAGTAAGTCTGTCTGATTCTTTTTTTTTTAATCCTCACCAGAGGATATTTTTCCATTGATTTTTAGAGAGAATGGAAGAGAGGTGGAAAGACAGAAATATTGATGTGAGAGAAACACATAGATTGGTTGCCTCCTGCATGAGCCCCAACCATGGCCTGGGTCGGGGAGGAGCCTGCAACCGAGGTATGTGGCCTTGACCAGAATCGAAACCGGGAAGGCCGATGCTCTATCCACTGAGCCAAAGCGGGTAGGGCTTTTTCTTAAAACACTGTGCTACTGTAGCAAGCTTACTCCTAGCTACTCCCCAGTGTTCACCTTTATATGGGAGATTCATATTTGTTGACACCAGTTTACTGAAATATTTTATAATATTCATCCTCCAACAATTACCTAAATAGTATTCAACTGATCCTATAATTACTTCTTATTTGTGTGCCCTCAAACCCCCTTGTCCATCCCTTGAAGCAGCCATATTTTTCCACGACCCTGCCACCCTGGTCCCGATGGGCACCTGATGGTTTGGGCCAATGATTTGTTCCCTGAGTTTTTTAGACTAGAATGGAGATAGGCTGTCACTTGTTGGTTGAGGGCAGCTGCTGGTGGGAGTGGTGGGTGTGAATAACCTGGCAGAGCAAGCTCCAGCAGGCAGCAAAAGCCTTTGGGCAAAGACATGCGGGTTGGCAGCTGGAAGTTGGGCAGTTGCCCTGAAATGAAAGAGAGAAGGAAATGGGTGTGGCATCGACAGCTTCTGCTAGAGCACACTTATCATCACACTTTCCCTGTCTGTGGGCCTGTGTGAGGCACCACTTCCATAATACAAGTACCACGTGGCAGTGATATGTTTATATTAAGGTGGATTCACATTGATTTGGGGTTTAAGATCCATGGGAGAAAAAAACGAATTCTTTGTGTAATTATTGCTTAAAGCCCATCTCTTCTGTTTGACTGTAAGGTTTACGAGGGCAGAGACTGTGTCTTTCTTTGATTGCTGTTTTACCCTCAGGTTCTAGCATGGTGCCTAGCACATAGCAGAAACTCGATGAAGGGAAAGGGAGAGAGAGATAGAAACGTCAATGATGAGAATCATTGACTGGCTGCCTCCTGCACACCCACACTGGGGATCGAGCCCACGACCCAGGCATGTACCCTGACTGGGAATCGAACTGGGGACCCTTCAGTCCACAGGCCAACGCTCTATCCACTGAGCCAAACCGGCTAGGGCTCAGTGCATTTTTATTGAATGAATAGTGCATAATTAGAAACAATGTGAAGTATTGTTAGATGTGTGAAATTTGGGAGAATCTGAAAGTGTACAAGAGTGTCATTGTTGGTTTCAGGATACATTTCTGTGTGACAAGCAAGTTAATTTGCTTATAAAATTATCAATCGGTATGTTTAGAGGTCTAAAGACCTTGAAAAACATTGGAGGATCTCTTTTTCTTTTTTAGCTTAAAAATGTCTAAGGAGGGGCAGGGAGAGAAAAAGCTGGTGTTTCAGCTGTTTGTTTTCTTTTCCCTCCCAACTCTGGGGCTTCTATATGCTATTAACACCGGCCAAATATCCCTGGCTTGGATTCCGTCTTTCCTTGGGGGTGGGGGGAGGTGCAGAAGTTCTTGCCTTAGGCCTCCAGTCTTTTCAGTCTACAGATTCTTCAAAATATGGGCTGACTAACCCAGAAATGGTCTTTTTTGTTGACCAACTGCAGGCACATGTGTTATTTCATGGAGGAGTATTTGTTGAAAGATAGGACAGACAGTTCTCATTTGCAAGAGAGGAGGATATTTTCAGAAGCTACTATGGAAGGGAGCGTATCTTTGCACTCACATGGAGAGCCTTCATTCTGGGTTTTTATGAAGAATGTCAATTATCCTTCCTTCCTTCCTTCCTTCCTTCCTTCCTTCCTTCCTTCCTTCCTTCCTTCCTTCCTTCCTTCCTTCTTTTTTCCCCTTCCTTTGCTAGGTTTCTCTGTTCTTTGGGTAAATATTTTTTATTGAAGGATTTTACAACAGGGAGGAAAAATTTTTGTTGTTGAAAGAACATCTCAGGCTACTTCGAATCCACTCTGGCCCAGGGAATAAAACGTGGGAGTCCAATTTCCTCAAACTGTACAGACATTTTACAACCCCTATTTCGTGTACTTTGAAATGTGCCATGTATGTAAAGCCACAGAGGGAGTTGAGCTAATTATTAAGTGAGGTGTTCCAGGCAAGAAAATGAGTTGGAACTACCACTAAAACAGTTGAATATAAATGTCCCTTCTTCTGCAACTAAAGGCAACACTGTTCCTTAAGTCTCCCCCCACCCCCCGTCCCCCGCATCTGGATGCTGCAAAAAACCCTGTCTTGTCCATTGGGAACAATGGTTGGAATGATGGTGTAGTCAATGGAGGTGGGGGGAAGTGTTTGAAATAAAAAAATATTTTAAAAAGATGTTTCATGTGGTGGATCAGAAGCTGACCAATAAAATATTGCAACATTTATATCAACCAACCCTATGGTTAGGGTGGTAAGCATACATAATTATATCTCATTTTCATTTATTTTTAAAGAGATCAGAGATCCCTCTTTCAGCTAAAAACAGAACAGGACATTTCCTTGATGATAGAGGGAGGGAGGGTGAAGGGTGGTAATGGAGTTGCTTTGTAGTAGGCAATCAGGATATAGACTTTGGTTGTGAGAGCTAAGTACAGAACTGACCCTCATTCAGGAACACATACTATCTGAAGATTATTGTCTAAGAAAACCAATGCTATGTACCCTCTAGCTTTTTTAAAATAAACACAACTAAGGGCTATAAACCTCAATATGTGTACAAAAATGAAAACCTACATGAAGAGAGAAAAAGCTTCCTCTTCATAGTCTGTCCATTTAGGGCTCTCCCCAATGGAACCCCAAACTCCCTTTTTAATCCTACTGACCACACTTCTCCACATGGAACCACGTCAGCAAATTTGCTCAATTGATAAATACTCCTATCCTGAACTTTCGAATGATATTGTACAGATGCTGCATTTTTTTTTTTAAATTGATTTCAGAGAGGAAGGGAGAGGGAGAGAGAGATAGAAACATCAATGATGAGAGAGAATCTTTGATTGGCTGCCTTCTGCACATCCCACACTGGGGATCGAGCCGGCTACCTGGGCATGTGCCCTGACCAGGAATCGAACTGTGACTTCCTGGTTCATAGGTCCTTGCTCAACCACTGAGCCATGCTGGTCGGGCCAGATGCTGCATTTTGATTTGTTAATATGATGTTGAAGCCCATGTGACATCTTTACTCTCAGTAACTCAGCATATTTCTAATCTAATTTTATAAACTAAGCTATAATTGTTGTTATTAAAAGTCTGTGGATCAGCCTGACTTTAAAGGAAATCAATGGATCAGACCTTTATATACCTTATGAACTGATCACCACAATAAGTCTAGTACCTACGTGGCATTACACATAATTATTACAATATTATGACTATATTTTCTATGCTGTACTTGACATCCCTGTGACATTTTTATGACTGGCAGTTTGTACTTAATTCCTTTCACCTTTTTTGCCCATCTCCCAGCCCTTTCCCATCTGGCAACCTTCAGTTTTTCTCTATCTATGAGGTGTTTGTTTGTTTTTTTTTTTGGCTTGTTCATTTATATTGTTGTTTTTTTTTTTTTAGGTTCCACATATGTACAAGTGAAATCATAGGGTATTTGTCTTTTTCTGTTTGATTTATTTCACTTAGCATAATACCCACTAGGTCCGTCCATGTTGTTACAAATAGAATGATTTCATTCTTTTTTATGGCTGAGTAATATTCCATTGTATATATGTACCACATAATCTGTATGCATTCATCTATTAATGGACACCTAGGTTGCTTCCATATCTGTCTATTGTAAATAATTCTGCAATGAACATAGGAGTACATACATCTTTTCAAATCAGTGTTTTCTATTTCTTGGGCTAAATACTCGGAAGTTGGATTGCTGGGTCATATGGTAGTCTTATTTTTAATTTTTTAAAAATATATTTTATTGATTTTTTACAGAGAGGAAGGGAGCGGGATAGAGAGTTAGAAACATCGATGAGAGAGAAACATCGATCAGCTGCCTCCTGCACACCCCCTACTGGGGATGTGCCTGCAACCAAGGTACATGCCCTTGACTGGAATCGAACCTGGGACCCTTCAGTCCGCAGGCCGATGCTCTATCCACTGAGCCAAACCAGTTAGGGCAATTATTTTTAATTTTTTGAGGAATCTCCATACCGCACCAATGGCCGGTGATTTTTTATTTTGAATGAGTGAGACATTTGATGGACAAGTTCCCCCATGCATGTTCCATGAGATATACTCAACTCTGGTGCACTGGCCCTTACCCTGCACCTTTTGCTCCATTCGCTCAGAACAGTATACCGCGTGGAAGAATGCTTTCAGACAGAAGAAAACCTTGAATCCTCTCTACTTTGTAATGAGAAAGGTCAACCTTCGCAAAGCATGTATTCTTTCTGCTATGGAGTCACAGACCAGTGTGGGGAGGCTACAGATAGAAGCCCTGAAGGGTCTAACTCTACACTGGCCTGCTGTCTCACTGCCGACAGCAGGGAGACTGCCGGTTTTGGTACAGAGTACATCCTGGCTCTTTGTGAGGAGATGCTCAAGTACTCAGTCTTCTGTCTACTAGTACATGGGTGTGCTTTACATTGAGAGAAAAATCTTAGCATTTGCCCTCGACTTTTCATCCTCGTTTGCACTTTTAATATTATTTGTGGTTATTTTTTTTTAAAGTTTCCATTTTCTAGTGTAAAATAAATATACTTTTGAGAATAGAAATCTGTGTATTGATTTAAGCTTGAAATAAATTAGAAGGATGAGTTGGGAGTTTGATTTAATGAAAAGAGCAAACGGATCAGAGTCAGATTTTTAGCTGTGTTCTCAGTACTTTGCCTTTCTGGGACTTAAATTCCTCATTTGTTGAAAGGGGATTTTTGCGGAGTTGTTGGGAAGATTAAAATACCATTTGGAGAACACCAGCCAGGGCCTGGGTCAGACAACATCAACAGAGAGTGCCCTCCTCCTTCCCACTGTCTGGTGGGGTGCCCCAGAGCAGCACAAGGCTCAGCTGCGGACAGATGGGTGCCTCCGAGTGTAAATTCTCAGGGACTCTTACTTGCCGTTGACTCTCTAGCTGGGCTGTGGGAAGTGCTGGTGACAGTGCCTGAGAGCCGTGTGTGTGTGTGTGTGTGTGTGTGTGTGTGTGTGTGTGTGTGTATGCCAACTTTTAGGGATCTGGCGGGAAGTCACACAATTTAGTTCTGTTCTTAGCTTGTTCTTGTACAATATCCTTGTGATGTCAGAGACTCGGGTTCCAAGATGATAAACCAGCACAATCCTCAGTGCTTTTAAAAGAGATGGAATGGGATCAATTAATAAGAAGTCATAGCTGGGTGTGGGGAGGTAGAGGAATGATCACTTATGCTGGTAGTGGGAGGGATCCTGGGAAGATCCCTATGTCCCTAAATGTTTCTTTTCTCACGTACTGATCTGAAATGCTTGAAACATCACAGGGTATTTTTTCCTTATCTTTGCCTCCTTCCTTCCTTCCTTCCTTCCTTCCTTCCTTCCTTCCTTCCTTCCTTCCTTCCTTCCTTCCTTCCTTCCTTCTTTCCTTCCTTTCTTCCTTCCTTCTTGCCTCCCCTTTAACTATACATCCACGTCATTCATCCTGGCCAACTTGTTTGTGATCTAATTTGAGTCATTTTATCCCTCTGGGACTCTTAAAATTAGGCATTTATCTATCCAACCAGCTCCGTTATCCAGAACATAGAAAACTGTTACCAACCTGGGAGTTGACTCTGGTTGGGCCTCTTCAGCAATCACAGGGTGCTAAGTGTTCATCTTGTGGGTGGGGAAAGGGTTGCATGGTATGCTGAAGACAAAACCCAGTCATCTGAAGGCAGGCCCCGGGCTCACTGTGGAGTGCCTTTAAGAGAACAGTGCAAAGGAAGTTCCTCACAGTTTGAAAATGAGTCCTGTGGATTTTAGACTCAAGCTGATGAAAGCAAAGGCTTCCTCCCTTGTCCTATGAATCCAAACTGTAGGACCAAGGACATGAGAGAAGTAAGTGACACAGTTGATTTGCATGTCTCTTGGTTTTAGGCAGCGTGGGAACAGGAGTCACGAGTTCTGGTTTTGAGGCCCAGGCTTACCCCTGATTAGCTGGGTGAACCTGACATCTCTGTGCTTTGCTTTTTTCGGCTAAGTGGGGGAGCACACTCGACCTGATGGAGACTGTGTTCGTTCACTCACTCACTCGCTCGCTCACTAACTCATTGTCCAAATACCTTTTGAGAGCTGCTTATTATGTTCTCATTGAGGATAGCAAAATGGACAAGGCTCTCATGTCCCTGTAATCAGTGGGGGAGATACACAGAAAACAAAATCAATGAGATGATTAGGATTGTGAAACAGCCTTGGAGGCACTCTGGTCACAACAGCAGGTGAAAGCAGTTTGCAGTCAGAGCGCCTGTGGGCACTGTGGCCCGTAGCTGCCTGTGGTCACCATTCTTGCTCTGTTGCCTGCTTTGGAAGTGCCTTCTTCCCCTTTGGTCCGATTCATTGGAACAGCGCGGGAGAAGCCAGGGAGATGGCCTTGCTTCGGTTCTGGGACAGTTCATTTCTTTTTGTGGCTCATCACTGAACTTCCCCATCTGTATCTTGCCCCCCGTCCCTCCAACACTCTTGGCTTGGGGATGCATAGCGTGTATCCTGGGGTCTTCTTAGGGGTGATGGGCTGTTGCCATAACAACTGTCTCCTAGACTTAACAGTAGGTTCTGTTGGAGGTTTTTCATTGGCTTTTCAGTCAATTCTTCTTTCTCTTCAAATACCAGAGCGGATCTAACTCCCTTACTGCTCAACTTGAAGCTGGGGAAAGCCTTGACTGTCAAGGAAGTCAGGCCTGCACAGGTTTCCTTCGTGTGGAAGAAACAAAAGCAAGAGCCAACATGGGCGGGCCTCCTTGCCGGGATGATGGAGGGTGTCCCGGGCCCTGGGAGAAGCTCTCCTTCTCTCTTGCTCCTCACTGTGCTCTCCAGACCTCCTGGGGGATTTCCCAGGGGGCTTTGGGGGCCACATATCCCTCCGTGTTGGGTAGTATTCGTTTTCAAGTTTCCCTGCTCTTTGGATCCCGGTGCTAGATTCAAAGGCCAGGTTTATAAGGTCAGGAGAATCAAAGACGGCCAGTGACTCACACACTTTCATGTGTCTCAGCCTTTGCCTGTTGGCAGTTTCTGGATCCACTTGTAACCACTTTCCTGGAGCCAGTGCAGGTTAAGGAGAGGAGCTTCGCAAACAGGGAAGGGGTGGGCGGCCTGCCTGAGCCGGAGCCCGAGCCCTGGCCTGTGATGTGGTCAGGCCGCTGTGCACCCAACTTGGCAGGCCCGCCAGCCCTGGGCAGACGGGCCAGGGCTCACCGCAGGCGCCTGGGAGCGCTGCTGGCTCCCTGCAGGGCGGGGCTGGCTGGGTCGGCTGCTCCCGGGGCTGCCTTGGGGGTGGTGCTCCTGGTGGTGGAAGCAGCCTGGGAGGGAAAAGCAGCAGCGTCCACAGCTTCTGTAAAGATGCGCTGGGCTCCGGGACTTCATGCGCACCTTTCCCGCTGGCCAGGATGGACTTGCTCTGGTGTTTAAAGATCTTTTGGCCCTGGCTGGTTTGGCTCAGTGGATAGAGCTTCGGCCTGCGATTGAAGGGTCCCAGGTTTGATTCTGGTCAAGGGCATATACCATGGTTGCAGCACAACCCCAGTTAGGGGGGGAGGGGGTGCAGGAGGCAGCTGATCAATGTTTCTAACTCTCTATTCCTTTCCCTTCCTCTCTGTAAAAAATCAATAAAATAAAAAAAGATCTTTTGGACACAGTTATGTTCAGTGCTGTCATCCTCCTTCCCTAATCTTCAAACTGTAGGTCATGACCCGTACATGGAGCATGAAATCAACTTAGTGGATTACAAACAACATAGAGGAAGGAGAGAGATACACTGAGCGGACATTAATTGTTTAGGTGCCACACGGAGTTGCGGCTGTGTATGAGAATGGCTTTATTCTTAGGAGGTGCATGCCGAGCTGTTGCGGTGTGAAGTGCTATGATGTCTGTCATGTACTTTCACATAGTTCAACCCAAAATTCTGTCTCTGTGCGCGTGCATGAGTGTATTGAGAGAAAAAGAAAGTGATATGGCAAAATGTTAACAGCTGGTGGGTCGAGGTCAGCGGGTCTCAGTGGAAGTGACATTGCCTATCGGGGGACATTTGGCAATGTCTGGAGATACCACAGGTTGTCATAACTCGGTATATGTGTGAGGTGCTAATGGCATCTGGTAGGTGGAGGCCAGGGATGCTGCTACATATCCTACGATGCACAGGACAGCACCCACAACAGAGAATTATCCAGCCCCAAGTGTCAGTATCACTGAGGCTGACAAACCTGCTCTCACCGAGGAGTGTTTACATGTCATTCTTTCAATTTTTTTCTGTAGGTCTGAAAATTTTCAAAAGTAAATAAAGGAAACACAATAGATGAATGAAGGATCAGGTCTCAGAGTGTAAAGGTCAGTATTGTTTGGTAAAACTTGTTTTGTTTAAGCCAGGTGTCTGTTTGTGTGTTCTGGGGTGCAACATACAAGTATTTCCTATGATGATGGTGCTCAAACACTTGAAAAATGCTGCTTCATCCATACTGTTCTGGCTGCACTGGCTGCCGGGGCGATAGAGAAGCTTGTCAAACTCCCCAATTTTGACCCACCCATGGCGATGTTATAATCTTATGTTGTGTTTATCATGTGTCATGCAGTCTGCTGGGCAGTTTACACACATTATTTAATTTTCACGAGAACCCTTGTCAAGTGGGCATTATTCCTACCCTCATTTTACAGACAAATTGAGGCTCAGAGAGCTTAAATCAGCGGCCCAATGGCACTCCACTGAAAAAATGCCAGCAGAGACTTAGCTCTCTCAGACGCCAAAACCCCAACTCTTCATTAGTGTGCCATTCTGTCCCAGCCGCCTCTGTGCTTCCAACTCCGCATTGCTCGGCTGGGAAGGGAGAGGAGTTTAGTTTCTGGGAGGATGGAGTGGGTGTGTCAGCACGCACCCAAGCCCTTTACTCTCCTCCAACCCATCTTCTGATACCAGCACATGTGAGTTTGGGCGCTGTTTTCAGCCCTGAAGAAAGATGGTGCTCATCTTGAAGTGATGAAACTTTGATCAGAAAAGAATCATTAGGGCTGGATGGCAAAAAGGCGACAAGTGGTCATGAAAACATTTGAACAAATTGCAACCTAAATACAAGTTTCCAAAAAGCCCCGAGCACTGTGTTTGAAGGACAAAAATGAGGAGCTCACATTGTCCTTCTACCGGAACTATTTAGAGTGTAAACGAAGATTCAAAGAGTTAACTGAGGCCCAGCTGGCGATCAATGATGCTCTTTCATCATTGATGTTTCTATCTCTCTCTCCCTCTCCCTTCCTCTCTGAAATAAATAAGAATATATTGAAAACCATATCTCATATAAAATCTACCATTTTAATCATAAGTACAATTCAGTGACATTAAGCACACTCATATCGTACTTACCATCACCACCATCTATCTCTAGAATGTTCCTAATCTTCCCAAACTTTTTCCCACCTAAAAATAAAAATAAAAAATTGAGCTATAATCACACAGCATAAGATTCACCCCTTTCCGAGGGTACAAGTCTGGGGTTTTCAGTTTACTACATGGTTATGCAACCATTACCACTATCTAATTGCTAAACATTTTATCCCTGATCACTTTTTAATTCTTGTTTCCACACAGCATCACCCTCTCTGCCATCTGGTTCTTTGGGGATAGTACTGCATTTCTTAAGAGTGCACCATTATGGTCTCTGAAATTTTCTCCCAAGCTGGTCACACCTATTCTGCAAGTTTTGTTGCCAATGCATTCCTGATTGTGCCTGATAATGCCAGGCAATGACAACTATGACACGATTACCCACCTTACCTGGCCACCAGCAATGGTATGACACATACTGATGTGGAGGTGTGAAAATGTGAAAGCGTGTAGTCTTAGAATGGGTGCACTCAGTATCTACCCAGCTTTAACCCCAAAGTTGCTGCATCTCCAGTGACTCACTCCCTTGCCAAGTTCTCTGGGTGGCATCCTTTGCACCACCGTGAACTCCACAGTGCTTTGGACGAAACCCCATTATTGCCCCTATTGTAGCTGCACGATCTATACTTGTTTACATAATTGTCTCCCTCCTGGGCCAAGAGCCCCCTCTGAACTGAATATTTTATTTATATTTGCATCTGCTGTGCCTAGGATCATTTGAGGAGTCAAATAAGTGCTTAGTAAATAGTATCTGACTCAGCATGTTAAAAAGAGCTCACAAATTATATCTGAGAAGGGGACAGCTTATTTGGACGTTCCTGGGCAGTTTGTTGGTGAAATAAAGAGAACTTAATTAGGAGTCATCCAGCTCAAAATGGAACTAAAGAAAAATATTCTGAGACATTGGGAACGCACAACATGCTATGAAAACAGGGAAACAAGGAAGAGTTGGGGTGTTAATGGCAATGAAAACAGAGGGCGTGTGGTCGTATTTAAGTCTAGGAAAGAGACAATGGTTTGAATTTCCTACGTGGCCAACCAAGATCCAGGGGCTCTGTCCTGGCTGAGGTGTGAGTTCTGGGGGCTTGGCAGAGCTAGGGACAAGCTTGACTGGACCTATGCAGACCCCGAGGACCTGGTCTATGCAGCCTTCTCAGGATACTAGCTCAGCTTCCACCACCAGGAAGAGGATGTGCTGAAGGCTTGCCTGTCACGGTGGGCAGTGATGTTACTTATGATAAACTATTTGAGATGGCTTGCAAGCATGTCAAACTCAAAGGCTAACACGGGCCAAATAAGCGACGCATGCGGCCCACGGGCCGTGAGTTTGACATGCTTGGCTTACAGGATTCCACTTGGCATTACCTGATGGCTTCTGTGATAGTTTCTGCCAGTCACAGCTGTCAGCAATAATCACCTACAGCAGCTGGATGGAGGCCAGACTGGACTCCTGGATGGCAGTGTGTTAGCTTCTTCCCCACTAGTGTGTGGATCTGGAGACTGTCTCTGCGTCTGTGCTGGTGTCCCAAGGGCCATGGGTGCCTGTCCTCCTCAGGGACAGTCCCCCATGTGTGGCCAATCTGCTGACTAGCCCAGGGCCCAGGGCCCTGCTTTTTGGATTGCCTTGGTTTCCCTGTTCTCTAGTACCCGTCCCTGACATCTCTCTCAACAACTTCACTGGCCTCCCTATACTCTGACTTATGCATCCATCTGCCCCAGAGAGCTCTGGCTCCCTAAATCAGGAGGCCTGGGTGCCCTTCCTCCCCTGGAATTGAACTCCGGGGTAGCAACACTGGGCTCTGTCTTTGGAGTTTGCTCTGCTCCTCGAGATGTGGCCACTTGAAATGCTGGACTCTCTCTGGAGCGGAAGAGGAGGAAAGAGCAGTCTGACCTGTCTTGGTCGATTCCTTCAGTCTGCCTTTTCTTTTTCAGTAGAAGCCTCCAGAATGCTTTGTGGTCAGGATAGTCTCGTTATGCCAGAAGGACTGACTAACGGAATTGCTAGATCTGTAAAACAGGACCTAATTCTGGGCCACGAAGGACTGACTGTACAGGTGGGGTTCCCTGTGAGGCCCATCTTGACAGGGGTTTCTTCTCTTGCCCAGCATCACTCAGCTTCCCAAGGAGCAGTGGGCAGGTGACTGAGGCTTTGGGAAGGCATGTAGTGCTCAGTTGTTACCTCGGAATCAGCATCCCCTGAAAAGGCTAGACAGAGAATCTCGGGCCTCAACCCAGACCTCTTGAATCAAAACCTTAATTTTAATATGAAGCCCAAGTGATTCCAATTTATATAGGACTTTGAGGAGCACATTTCTAAAGCACTAGTTTGTTTTGTACAGATGCTAAGGCAGTGGTCCTCAACCTTCTGGCCCTTTAAATACAGTTCCTCATGCTGTGACCCAACCATAAAATTATTTTTGTTGCTACTTCATCACTGTAATGTTGCTACTGTTATGAACCGTAATGTAAATATCTGATATGCAGGATGGTCTTAGGCGACCCCTGTGAAAGGGTCGTTCGACCACCAAAGGGGTCGCGACCCACAGGTTGAGAACCGCTGCGCTGAGGAGACTCGTGTCTATGAAACACCTACTATGTGCCTGCACTTTTTTCATTACCAAGCTGCAGTGCCTGAGGATCCTTTCTTAGCTTATAGTTCATTCATTCATTCATTCAACTCTACTTTTGAGAGCCATATGTGCTGGGCACTGGGCCAGACATTGGAAATACAAAGTGTACAAGACACGGGCCCTGATCACAATGATATGAGGCTGCAATAGCAACCCAGTGCCTTGCCCACAGTGAGTGCTCAATGGGTGGTACCAGAGTGGCTGATCCCAGTAGGTTGGTGTGGGACCCACATCCACATAGCCTGGTGGGGTGGCCCTTGCTATGTGGACCCTAGGTTGAACGTGGGTAAATCAGGAAGTAAAGGGCATCATTATTACTGATGTTGAACAGGAAGAAGTATTATGTGGCAACCCAGAAACATGGACATTGGAACTGCAGCTGATGTAAACATGGAACAGGAACCAAATAAGCTGTCTTCTTTGGCCAGCAGGCTCAGAAAGTTGGCATTTTGTTTGTTTATTTGTTCACCTAAGTCCAGGGGTCTGAAAACTATGGCGCATGAGCCAAGTCTGGCCCACTGCTTGTTTTTGTAAATAAAGTTTTATTGGAAAACAGCCATACTCATTTGTTTACATATTATTTTATGGCTGCTTTTACACTATAATGGCAGCATTGACTAATCTCCAATAGAGACTGACCACAAAGCTAAAATATTTACTATTGAGCTTTACAGGAAAAGTTTGCAGACCTCTGACCTGGCCTTCCACTTTAGCTAAAATAAAAAACAAGTTTTCAATTACTTTGAAAAGTGTACATATATTTATATAGAAAAAGTCTACAGCGATATAACAAAATTATTTGTGATTTCCTATGGGAAATTTGATTTCGAAGAATTAGGGGCATAGAACACTTAATTTTTCCTTAATTTTTAATGATCAGATTCTATTACTTTTATATTTAAAAAGACTTTTGTTATATGAAGCACTTTTGTTATATTAAACTATTTTCATTATGTTCAAAGTAATTTTTAATTACAAAAGCTATACATAAATGTTTTAGAAAACAAAAGGTAAATTTAAACTACCATCATTATACTACCCAGAAATTTCTTACTGTTCCTTTTTGGTGCATATTCTCCAGTCTTTCATTTGCATGGGTTACTATTTTGATGTACAATCTTCCAGTCTTTTGAGTATATACTAGTATAAGTGCATGTGTGAGTATGTATATGCACATCCACACGCATACATACACATTTAATATACTCATTATCTTTTGGGATTTTTTTTTTAATTTAATAATGTATTGTAAACACTTTTCTGGGTTCTTAAATAGTCATCTACCCAACATTTTATTTTATTTTTTTAAAGGAAAAATAAGCTCTTTAATCGTTTGAAATCAGAGGGGCTATAACAGAACACTAATCCTGTAGAACAAAGGGTCAGAAACACTGGCCAAAGCAAATTTATCTTTATAATCCAACCCTTAATTGGGCTGCTCTCCTATATTTCAATTGAATGTCTGTTTTTAAGCCTCCCTTCAGCAATGACCGTCTCTCTATGATTGCTTCCAGAAGTCTATCTGTGAAACAATTCACAGTACTATAATTTTTCTCATGGCTATCAAGACAGTACAGCACCACTGAGCCGTCAAGAAAGGGCAAAGGAAAAACACCGCTTTTGGGTGAAGCGGCAGTGTGTTGTGTTGCTTTGCTTCAATCGGTGGTGTGACAAGGTGTTCCGAAAAAAAAAAAAAGAGAGAGAGTACAGCAGTTTCTTCGTTTACTACACTGTCAAGAGTCTACATATCTGCTTGGTGCATTCAAAAGCAATCACTAAATTTTTCAATATAAAAAAAAGGGAAATAGATACCTATCCCAAATTAATGGGTGTAAACAGCCCGCAGAGCTGACATTACGAAGGAAGTTACAGATTTTTTTTTTGGGGGGGGGTGGTAGATTTATTGTAGAAGATATATAACTTTCATATATCTTTGAAAGGGCCAGTGATACAGCTCTGAGCTTGACCTTGGGTTTCCACAGTCTCTAAGGGGAAGAAAGTCTGCCTAAGAACAGAACGTTAGTTGAGGGATTGTGTCGAATGAAAAAAATGAATGGATGGTCGGCCACAAAATTTTCAGTTTCTGGCATAAGCGCGCAACCCACCACTAAAATTCCGGCTGTGGCAGCTGCTGCCTCTGTGCCGTCCTCACTAACTTCCACAAAAGACTTGTGGATACTTTTTGATATAAAAAGATCTCTGGCTCTTGCCATGCCAGACAGATCAGCCTTGCTATTAAAGAGATCCTCTATACCCAGGCTGGCCAGGTGAGAGTTGAGGTGGTAGCTCTCTTCCAGCTGGAACCTGGGCAGGTGGACGTTGACTTTAACGGAACTCAGATTCTCAGGTTTGGTCCACTCCTGCAGTTTTTCCAGGGTCAATTGTTCTTCGATCTTCTTCGGACCCGTGGCCTCGTCCTCGATGGCATCTGGCAGCAGGATGACCATGCGGAGGTCCCTGCCTTGGTAAGGCAGTTCCAGCACCCAGCACTTAAGGTCCTTGATGTAGCCAAATGGAAATTTGCTCTTCTGATACATCCTTTTCACTGTTTTTGTGTCTTTCTTATTCAATCTGAACGGTGTATCAGTTGTGGCCTTTTTACTGAATGTCTCCTGCCAGTTTCCTTTGAAATAGATGGCATTAACTAGCACAAGTTTGGTCATATTATCAACCACGCCTGCAGCCAACAATTCTGGAATTTTCCCTTCCGTCTGCCCTTTGACCCACTCGTTTATCACCTTTCTTGCATCTTCAGAGGCTCGCTGAAAATCTACACTGGCCAGTTCAGCACCATACGTTTTCTGGGTTGAAGCTAAGAACTCAGGGAGGAACTCATAGGTTTTCTCTCCGTATAACCTATTAGCAAGTTTGAGAATGTAGGGAGCTCCACGCTTGTTGATATCAGCATTCAGACTCTGAAAACTGGAATCTCCTTAACAGCATCGAAGTGAAGAGTCTTGGACATCCGTGCCTCGGTAGTGCCTCTGGCCCCAGAAAGACCATGGCCAGCGCTGAGGAAATGCTCATGGGGGAGATGATGTTCCCAGAGGGGTTGCTGTCCTTCAGGGTGCGGAAGAGGTCCACGGCGAACCGGGTGTTGGCCAAGCTCAGCTGCTTCATGGTGAGGCTACAACACAGGACAGAGGCCCGTTGCTAGCTGCCTGGGAGGGGCTCTGGATCTGACGATGTACCCAACATTTTAAATGGCTGCATGGTATTGCATTCTATGGAGATATATGTTTACCAATTCCCTATTATTGGACATTTACATTGTTTCCAGTTTATTACTCTTTTAAAGAAAGCTATGAGAACATTCTTGTAAATAAACCTTGGCAGATATCCATTATGACTTTTATAGGCTACGTTTGTGTAAGCAGAATTGCTGGGCTAAATGAGCACTACAATTCTGATTCCAATTCTATTCCAGTGTGTGAGTCCCCTGCCCCCCACACCCCCCATCAGGCAATTTTCAGATACCAGCTGGGTGCCCTGCATTTCAACTCAATTCTGACATTGTCTACCTAGAGTTAACGTCATATCCCACAGGTTAAGGGCTCAGGCCCACCAGACTGTCCCCCACTTCAGATGCCAATCCCAGGTCCAGGTTGTTACCTGTGCTTCTGAAAGACTCGCTGAACATCAGGGGTCCCCACAACCCTCTCCTTGGGTTAATTTGCTACAGTGGCTCACAGAGCTCAGAGAACATCATACTTACTAGAGTATCAGTTTATTATAAAAAGATGTAACTCGGGAACAGCCAGATGGAAGAGATGCACAGAGAAGCCGAAGGAGTTTCCAAGTGCTCGCAGCACCTCCACACGTTCACCAGCCAGGAAGCTCTCCGAACCCCGTCCTCCGGTTTTTACGGAGGCCTCATTACAGAGTCATGATTGGTTCAATCTGTGGCCCTTGGTGATTGAATTCAATCTCCTGCTCCAGCCTCCTTCCCTCATCCTGGAGGGCGGGACTGAAAGTTCTCCCTTCCAATCACAAGGCTTATCGCCCTGGCAACCAGCTCCTATCCTTAGGTGACCTAGGGGCTTTCCAGAAGTCGCTTCATTAACATAACAAAAGACACCTTTTCCAGCCTCTTCACTGAGGAAATTCCAAGGGTTTTAGGAGCTCTGTGCCAGAACCAGTGAAAACCATATATACTTTTTACTAAAATCACAATGTCACATGAGCTTTTAAGTTGTTCTTCGGTGACTTGTGGATCAGGTTGTGCCAATTTAAATCCTCAGCAGTAGTGTCGGAGATTGCCTGCTTTCCAGAACCTTAAACTAGGAATTATAAAAACGAACCACAACACTTTCACTTTCGGTTTTGTGTTTTCTTACCAGACAGTTCTCTTCTTATTGGCCATTTAAGTCTCAATATCTCACTGTACTGCCGAGCAGTTGTCTTCACCCCACATTTCAGGACCATTCAAGTCCTGAACTACTAATGCTTGGCAAAGCCAGCCATCGGCATCGACATCAGCCACTTCTGGATGTTGACCTCTGCGTGTACACACCCTGTTCTCCTGCCTCCCTCAGACACCCGAGGGAAGTGGTGGGTCTGGCGGGGTCACGTGCCTTGGCAGGTACTAGATCACACACTACAGAAAAGCAAAAACTTTATCGTGAGGATGGGTGGCCTCTCCTCCTTCTGCCCTTGGCCAACATTCTTGGAAGAGTCGCATAACTTTCTGTCTCCACTCCCAATCCCATGAGGTTCTCCTGCAATTGAAAAGTCAGTCAGGAATTTCTAACTGCCTGATCCAGGACCTCCTGTTGGCGGCAGCCAGGACTGCACCAGGTGTTAGACCCATAGGGTCAGATGGGACCTGGGGCCAGATGGGACCTGGGTTCAGCAACCTGGGTACTAGAGTTCTAGCAAAGAAAGAATTCAGAGCCAAGACTCACACTATAAAAAAAAAATTTATTTAGAAAGTCACAGAGGTAGAAGAAGTGAGCAGTAGAAGAAACGAGCTCAGGAGACAAGTTACAGAGGCAAAAGAAGGGGCCTTGGAGGTAAGAGAGAGAAGGGTGAAGGTAATGCGCCTGGGGGAAGCCTGGGGGAAGGAGAGGGGAAGATGAAAGGCGTGGGCCTGCTCCCGTCCTTAGTCCTAAGGGCTTTCGAGTGTGGGGATTTTAGGGGAGGCCCTGGGGAGGATCTCAATAGAATATTCATCAGCTTTCCAGGTGTGTCCTCTCAGGATCATGATCTCCACTGATTGGCCCGCACCAGGGCAGGCTGTCATTAGTCAACGCAGCTGGTCCTGAGGTCAGCCTTGGTGTTGCTTGTCTGGTTTTGCTGCTTTTCTGGTCCTGGAGCTGAAACACAACTGAGGTCTAGATGTATTTGATGCGGATCAGAACCTCACTGTCCTGGGGGCTTAATGCTTAGGGCTATTTTCCAGGCCCCTCTAAAGGGGTGGAACCTGCATGACTAGCGACATGCCAGGGGAGGAAAGGTCAGGGGAGAATGCGAACTGCATGACCAGGGTCATGAAAGGTCAGGAGGCCTAGACCGCATGACCAGAGATATGATAGGGATGAAAGGTTAGGTTACCCTGGGGGCGAGGTCCTTGCTTCCCAGTTTTTTCAGTTGCTAGGACCTGGGGCTTTCCACCCTGGTGACCTTCTGTACTGGCCCATTGCCCTTGCTCTGCTCATGTCTATCTAACTGCCTACCACACTTCTCCTCTCTTTGGATTTTTTATTTTTAATATATCTTTATTGATTTCAGAGAGGAAGGGAGAGGGAGAGAGAGAGAAACATCAATGATGAGAGTGAATCATTGATCGGCTGCCTCCTGCACACCCCCTCCTGGGGATCTAGCCCACAACTCAGGCATGTGCCCTTGACCGGCATCGAACCCAGGACCCTTCAGCCCGCAGGCCGACGCTCTATCCACTGAGCCAAACCAGCTAGCGGTCCTCTCTTTGGCTTTTGATATTTGACTCTCCTTCTTGGAAGGTGTCTTGTCCACAGCCTGCATTTAGTTGTTCATATTCAGTTTCCTTTACGAGCTCTTCTTCCTTAAATTCCCTTTAAATGCATGCATCAATATTCCTCAAGGTATATCCGGTTACATTTCACGTCTCTTTTTGTTCATGCTGTATGCTTGCAACTCTCTAAAGCTTTGCTCTGCAGACCATTCACCTCGGCTCCTTTGGCCTGTCCAGCACTCACCTCGTCGCCTCTCTGTCTACCCACCGGAACCAGTCCTTCCTCCCCGGCTTCCTCTCTGAACAGAATCACCCTCTACCAATTACTCAACTCGGAAACCTCAGAGGCATGTCTTTTTCTGCTTTCTGCCTCGTCTGTCAACATCCAGCATGTCGTCAGACCCCGCTGGTTTCTGTGCATCCGCGAGGGCCATCAGAACTGAAACGCAGCCCTGGCTTAAATGAATGAGGCTGTTTTCTCTCCCATTTCCTGCTTCCTGATTCTCCAGGCAGAGTCTACCTTTCTGCCGCTGCTGCAGCGCTCTCCTAACAATGCAACGCAATTGAGTCCTCTGTCCCTGAAAAGAACCTCTCAGTGATTTCTCGTAGATGACAAAGGCCTTCCTAATCTGGCCACCGCCTCCCTTTCATGGCTCACATCCTGCACTTCTTCCTGCCCGGCAGCCAGCCCTCATTCCCAGCAGGGCCCTCTGCCCACCATGCCCTGACCCAGCCCCTCTGCACCCCCAAGACCTTGCCTCCCCTTTCCCAGCGTTACTCACTTCCTGCTCTCTGGGGCTGGGCACCGTGGTCCTATCGCTGGTAAAGCAGTTGTTAGTCACATGCCTGCTCTTCCCCTGCCCATGGAGGAGTCCGAGGAGTTCGTTGTGGACAGGAGGACCCTGCCTCACTCACCTGTCTCTCCAGGGCTTAGCACCGTGCCGGGCACAGAGGAGTCACTCCGTGAATGGGTGGTCCTCTAGTGACATCACCACGCTGGCTCCCCAACCCATATTAAAAAAACAAACAAACAGATGTTAGGCTCCTAGTGTTCTTAGTTTTATGGGACTACAGTCAAGATGATACTGTATCAGCGATCAATTTCCATATTGACCTAAGTTCCTGTTGCCGTTCATCAGACACCCCCCTACCCCCAACCCCATATCAGGGTGTTTTCTGTAGTTTCAGAAAGAGTGCGCCTCCCAAAGGTGACACGCTCCTTTTCCTCTCCACACAGGAAGCCAGAAGGCCGATGGAAATGCAGGCAATCCCAGTTAGCAAACACAGTGAGCCAATATTTTTAGCAACTCTTTCACCAAGGGCTTTGGGGTGTCAGCCCCTTCCTACCAATTTAGAGAAAGGCATTTGCTCTTGGGCTGTGCCGGGAGCAAGCAGATAGGCCCCCGGGCATGAGCAGTCAGGCCTGGCAGCTGGTGGGCCTTGTGGGGAAGGGAACTTGGCCTTTCTGAACCTTAGTGTCCTGATCGGTAAATGTAAACCTGCCCCTGAATGACAGGGTTGTTGTAAAGGTTGAAGGATGAGATGCTTTGGAGCACTGCTGGGGCCGCTCAACAAAATGCAGCTGCTGAGAGGTGCTGCCCATTGCGGGACACGGAAGGGAGGGAGCCAGGACGTTCCTGCATGGCAGGCTCAGCCTTGGCCAGTCTAGATAATACTACTGCCCCCCACCCCCACCCCAAGAGATGGCTAACTTCAGGTACCCGGAGTTGGGGAGGTGTGAGGTGCTTAGTCACGTGCAGGGAATGCCCTCTTGCCTTAGAGTTTAGTGACCAGGGAAGAGGTTTTTAATGGTTCAGGGATGGTGTTCAGGAGCTCTTTGAACCCCTGAAACTGGATAGTGAATTTTGTGTAAGAGCACATTTTTCTGAGGAAAGAGGCGTTGGTTTTATCAGGTTCTCCGAGGGGTCTGGGACCTTAAAACTGTTAAGAACCACGGGCCTGGAGTCCTGCAGACTCCAGACTCTTGAAGGTGCATTGTTTCCATCTCCAGGGCAGGGGTTCTGGGAGCAGAAGCCAGTCCTAGCGCAGATCCACCGTCAGCCTGCAGCGCCCGCACTGCCTGTGGGAGGCTGTGGCAGGCTCTGAAGGATGCTTCTGGGGGGTGTGTGCCTGCCTGCATCTGGGGTGGCAGATGTTTGCACCAGCTGCTGGGGTGGGAGGTGCAGCCTGTAATCCAGGAACTTTATAAGAGAGACATCGCCAGTGATCCTTATGTAAACGAAAGGCAAGCCTCGGGCTTCTTAAGCTGGGGCTCTTACCAACACCCTTTAACCAAGCGGGGAGCTCGGGCGGCTCACTAGCTCTTACAGCAGATGTGAGGGGAGGGGCCCAAGATGACCTACCTGTCCAGGAGGAACAGCCTTGGGCGTGAGGTCAGGCTCGTAGGTGGAGGTGCTGCCAGGGCGGCGTTCCTCCCATCTCCTGTGGGGACATTCAGGACACAGACACCCGGCCCCGCGTTCCCCTCAGAGACTGAAGGAGAGTGTCTGTCCGCTGCAATTGGGTGTGTTCAGTCTGTCCGACTCGCGTTTTGTTTTGTTGTTGTTATTGTTAATCCTCACCATAGGATATTTTTCCATTGATTTTTAGGGAGAGTGGAAGAAAGAGGTAAAGACAGAGAGAAACATGGATGTGAGAGAAACACATCGATTGGTTGCCTCCTGCATGAGCCCTGACCAGGGCCAGGGCCGGGGAGGGGCCTGCAGTCAAGGTACGGTGCCCTTGATTGGAATCGAACCTGGGGACCCTTTGGTCTGGAGGCCGACGCTCTATCCACTGAGCCGAACTGGCTAGGGCCCATTTCGTGTTAACACCCTGGGTTTGGTGGGATGGGGCTGTCCGGGGTTACTCCTGGGCTGAAGAAGGTTCGCTATGGGACGGGTTTATTCAGAAGCAGATAGCCGCTCCCTGGACAGGCTCTCGCTGCTCCCTGTTCTTAGGGCACTTCTGCCCCGAATGACTCAGCCTTCCCGGCCGGCCGGCGAGCGAATGGCAGTCCCTCGTGTTCCTGCTGAAGGAGAAAAAGATGATGCTGTGCGCTTGCAGCTCGGGCTTGTCATCGTGCACATTACATTCAGGATTTTACAATGAGTGTTTGATTTGCCGTGGACGGATATTTATCTCCAAGTCCACCAAATGCTCCTCGAGGCAGCCTCCACACAGACTGTAATTGCTAAACCCACTTATTCTGACTCAGTGTCTGTTTGGCAAAATGTCTAGAGAGACAAGAAGTGGGGAGAAGTGAGCTGGGCCCAGATGCTTCCCTATGACTAACAGAATGTCCACCCCAAGTTGGGAGCTGAGCAGCCTGCTGGCGTGTCATAGGTGGGTGGGTTTCTCACAACTCTTATTTAAAGCTGTGCCCTATTGTACTGAAATTGTAATTTGTGAATAAGCGTGGAATTAGAGTTGTTGGGCTGAGCTGACTCACTGCCAGTAACTGGGACAGGGTCTGAGGATGCCTTCATGTCACATGGAGCTCAGGCAGGAGGAGAAAAGCAGGGAGAGCTTGCTGGGGCACCTGCCCATGGCTTTCCTGATGTCATTTCTGCAGACAATCGGGGCCACTGGCTTATCTCTCCACTCATTCCCTCCATCCATTTAGAACAGTGGGTCTCAACCTTCTGGCCCTTTAAATACAGTTCCTCATGTTGTGACCCAACCATAAAATTATTTTCGTGGCTACTTCATAACTGTAATGTTGCTACTGTTATGAACCGTCATGTAAATATCTGATATGCAGGATGGTCTTAGGCGACCCCTGTGAAAGGGTCGTTCGACCGCCAAAGGGGTTGCGACCCACAGGTTGAGAACCGCTGCTTTAGAAGACGAATAGGGTTGAAGCACTCACTGGCGGATCCAATGGCTCTCAGTGGAAACGCTTGGAAATCAGGGTTTGGGGCTTTGAGATCGATCGCACAGCCTGCATGCGATCTCCAGAAGGGCCCTTGCAGCAAGAGGCGTGGCAGGGGACACACAGAAATTGGTTTCAGGACCAGACTTGGGTGTAGCCTCAAATCTCAGCATCTTCAGTCACAGCCTTGGGGCTGGGGGAGGAGATGAGCTTTCCAGGTGACATGGGCCATTCCGCTGAGCTCTGTGTTTCTGCCAGGTGGGAGCAACCTGGGGTTCAAGCTCTAAAGTGTTGTTGTGAGGACCACTGCCATCAAGTCTCGTGAACAATTTGATTTGAATTCACTGATTATATCATATTGATCAACATTTTGAAAAACAGAGAATAAGGTTCTGGGGTGACAGATTTCATGAAGCATAATTTCCATAGAAACAGGGTAGAGAAATCCCACAACACTGGGCCCCCGAAAAAGGATGGGGGTAGTGTGAGACATAAATGCTATACCCCAGTGATTCCCCCAGTGACTCCCATTGGGGGCCACATTGCTCCTGGGAACATTGGGCAATGGCTGGGGACATGTTCGGTTGTCACTGAGAGGGGAGGTACCATTGGGTTCTACTGTGTAGGGATCAGAGATGCTGCTGAAGACCCTGCAATACACAGGACAGTCACAACGAAGAGTTATCCGGTTGTGCCGAGCTGGCATGGCCATGGGTGAACCTGAGAGGGGGCGGTGAAGGATTGAGAAAAGACAGACAAGAGAAGAAAGCTGGGTCTGGGTGGGATGCTGTCCTCTCTGATGGAGAGGCAGCGCCACAGCCTTCCAGCTGAGTCTTTATTTTATAGCCAGTTTCCACAAGGCAAAGTAAGGGCGTGAATCTACTCAATCACATGCACCTGATCAAGCTTTGTTTCCTTGCTGCACCTCCCGCAGCCTCTATCTCTCAGCCACGTGGGACCACAGGTTCGGACCATAGGGTCAAGCTTACAACGATAGCCATTGGCTATCATTGTGCTGGGAGGGCTTTGCCCTCCAAGCTGGGACTTGCACGTGGCTTTGCCACGAGAGGACCGTGACCTCTCATTAGTCCGAGGCTTGAACCTGTCCAAACACGGTAGCCGCTCTCTACATCTGGTCCAAAATGTCAGCAGGGCCACTCCGGAGAAACCGCTTATAAATGGACCCCAGAGCACAGCAAGTGCCTGCACACGTTCTCTTCCTCCTACAAGCTGCCTCCGGCATTTCATGTGTAACGATCACCAAACATCATCTGTGTGCCGGACACAGTGATTGGCTGAGTGGGAGGCTAAACGATGAGTAAGCCCAATTAGGCAGAAAGGGCACGATCACTTCGTCTCTCCTCTCCTCGACAGAAAGCTCTCCTTGGACTCTGACAGAATTAGCGATGGTGCCTATAGTGGTCTTTGTTCTAAAATTAAAAAAAAATAATAAAAATTGCCTCCATCCCTTTGGGAGTGGGGGCGGGCGAGGCACCCTTCCCCTGCGGGCTCTGTGCTATGATTTGGTTCTGGTGCTATGAGTTGCCCTGTGATGCCGTCCCAGAGGCTTCCTGCTTTCTCATCCATGCAGCTTCCCACTCCGAAGGGCAGACTTGTTTCAGTAACTGAGATGGACTCAGATGAGACTGGGGGTCTGGAATTCATTCCCTCGCTCAACAGTGATTATTCATGCTCGACTGCAGATTTCTGCTGAAAAGCCCCCACATCTGGCCTCAGGAAACCCTGCTTTGGGGGGGGGGGAGTTCTTATGGGAAGGTGTCTTGGCAAAGGAACGTTGGAGAAGGAGAAAAATCATCTGGGTCGCTCACAGTTCCATCGTCCCAACCTCCCTGGAGCCACCAGAGCTCCGTGGCTACGAAGGTTTGTTCCCCAAAAGGGATTCAGGCTCGAGGGAGATGGAGAAGTCAGAAGATATGAACTGGACTGGACCTGCCCCAACCCCATCCCACCCCATCCCATCCGGGCGCATGTCCCCACTTGCCCTCCACTGGAACAAGAATGCCAGGGCCATGCCTTTGCTGATGACCGTGTAGCATCCTGTCTCTTTACCATCAGGCATTTAAAGTCCTCACAGTCTGTGTGGAAGAGCCCAGGGTGCAGAGTTGCTGTCAAATATGTACCATGTCACACATGCATATTCTACTGTTTGCTAAATGCACGTGACGTGGCCAAGTCTAAACAGTGGGGATTGACCGAGGTGCTGAATTCAGTGAATTGTCATTCCCCTGCTGCTCCTCCCTCGAACCACAGCCAGTTTTGAGTCTGTCTCCTCACTTGCTTCCAATCCCTTCCCATTTCCACCTCTTCAATCAGGAGCCAGGTCTTGCTAGTTCTTCCTTCGTAATCTCATGAATGTTTCCTTTCTCCCCCCTTGTCACCCAAGTCTGCCCCCTGCCACTCCATCACTCAAAGCTGCCCCCCCTGGTCAGTCTCTGAGGCACTTTTCCAGATCATCTCCCACACCGCCACCAAGTAAATCTTCCTCATGGTCCATAATTTCCTTGGCTTAAAAATATTTAGGACTTCCAGTCTCCTTAATCTGGTATTCAAAATGCCTCACAGTGTGGCATTAACAGCCATCTCTTGAGCACTAATTTCCATGCACTAATATTTTAAAAATAACTTTAAAAATAAGTTGTAAGTTTCCTATTAAAATACCAATCCTATATCATAAAAAGGTAATATGCAAAGTGACCGAATGGTGGAATGACCAGAACGCCTGTGGCCCCTCACCCTGCCTGGCCCTGCCCCTGAGTGGGCACCCCCACCCCGATTGGGGGAGGGGCCAGCTGGCAAACCACCAACTGGTCTGCCCATGACGGCCCCCATCTGGGCGGCCGGCTGGACCCCACCAGTGCACAAATTCGTGCACCGGGCCTCTAGTTAGTTTATAATTACCATGTAGAATTAATTATTATTTTAACATACCCTTCAGAATAAAACTGTTCAATAAACATATATCTACATGCAATGGTATTATGGACTGCAATGAGTCGAAAGCTTTTTTTTCCATTTTCCTCAGATTTCATATTTTTAAAGGACAGGTGTCCATCTCTTATTCGCTTTAAGTTGCCAAAAAATCCTAGTGCTCTATAGAAAGTTCAGGAACTGCCAGCTGGTTTAGTGGCACCAGGCCTGAAATATTTTGCTCTCACTCTGCTTGGATGAGGAGGTTTGTGGGGCAGGGAGAAGTGCGTCCAAACAGGACCTGCGGCTCCCCCTTGTGGAGCGCGGTGAGAAAACATGCGGGAAGAAGTTGCTCTGTGACATGTTGGGGAACGCTATTTTAATGAAACAGCCCCAGGAAACAAGATTCGTGAAATCTGTATGGTTTTAAACTGGATATTGTTGTTTTGTTTTTGCCTATTGAGGGTAATTAAAATATCAACGTTTAGCCCATGGGTTCATTGTTTGCCTGCAGTTTTCCACCTGAGCACTTTACAAGGAACTAATTGGTTTGAGTATCACACCCCTCCACCCTCCTCCCCCATCCTGTTACTCCCAAGCCCTGTTTTTCCACCTCATGGTGAAAAGAGGAGCTGGGTAATCCAAACCAGAACCCCTCCTCGCGCGCTCCCCCCCACCACCACCCCCACTATCCGGAGCAGGCAGGCAAGCAGGTAGGGGTGATCAGGCCCTGGCGAAGGTCTCTGCTGGGGATCGGGTGGGGGTGGGGGTGGGGGTGGGGGATCAGGCAGGCAGGTGAGTGGTTGGGGGGGATCAGGAAGGGTTCTGGTTCCCTTCCTGTCAGCTCTTTCTACTGACTGGTTAACCAGCTGTCTGGTCCGTGTCCTGTCAGCCTGGCTCCAGGTCACTCTCCAGTCCACACACTGGCCTTTCTTGCCTTCCCTACTTCCAACTAGACACAGGGGTGTGGAGGACAGGGACCAGGGTTAGGGGTTACTCCCCCAGACAGGGGTGTGAACAGAATGGGCAATGATTACATTGTCCAATACAGCTTGTTGTGTGTGAAATGCATCAAGCTTTTGTCAGGGTCAGCGTCTGGGATCGCACCACGTGGTCCTTAATTTCCATGGCAGGGAGACAGTGAACGTGCCTGACTGGGAGAACACTGGAGAAGTCCCTGCTAGGGCGCTCCTCGTTGCTTGGCTAAATCTGGCCTGTCTTCCTGGTCTTACCTTCGGGGTCATTTACTCCAGGTGGCCCTCCTTGGAATCCCCCAAGGCAGGGCGGGATGATTCTCCCAAAGCCCAGCACCCCCTGACACCCTGATTATGGCCCTGATCACTCTGCACTTTCCAAGTTTACTTGGCTGTCACCACTATTAGGCTCCCTGTCTCGGCAGCAACTAATTGTGTTTTACTTCCCTTGTATCCCTGAGGCCTAGGACCCTGCCTGGTGCTCTGTGGGGGGTGTCAGGGAAGGCATTCCTTCTGTAATAATAAAAGTGTAATATGCTAATTAGATCGGACAGCTGAATGCCCTTCTGGACAGCTGAACGACCTTCCGGACGTCCTTCTGGACGAAGCCTATGCAGTGGGGGCCGAGGCAGAGGCGGTTTGGGGTGATCAGGCAGGAAGGTGAGCAGGTAGGGGTGATCGGGCAGGAAGGTGAGCAGGTAGGGGTGATCGGGCAGGAAGGTGAGCAGGTAGGGGTGATCGGGCAGGAAGGTGAGCAGGAAGGGGTGATCGGGCAGGAAGGTGAGCAGGTAGGGGTGATCGGGCAGGCAGGCAAGCAGGTAGGGGTGATCGGGCAGGCAGGTGAGCAGTTAGGGGCAATCAGGCAGGCAGGCAGAGTGGTTAGGGTTGATCAGGCAGGCAGGTGAGTGGTTGGGGGGATCAGGCAGGCAGGTGAGTGGTTAGGAGTGATGAGGCAGGCAGGTGAGCAGTTAGGGGTGATCAGGCAGGTAGGCAGAGTAGTTAGGGGTGATCAGGCAGGTAGGCATAGTGGTTAGGGGCGATGAGGCAGGCAGGCAGGCAGATGAGTGGTTAGGAGCCAGTGGTCGTGGATTGCAAGAGGGATGTCCAGTTTAGGCCTGATCCATCCCCCAAGATGTTCTGGATTTCAAGAGGGTGCAGGCTGGGCTGAGGGACATTTCCCCGTGCACAAATTTTGTGAGCCTTTAGTATAATGTAACTTCTGAGCTGTGTTTTCTAGAATGAGTAGGGATTGTTCAGGGAAATAGAAACTATTACATGTAAGTGGTAAAAAACTAAAATCCTACAGCAAATGTATGCAACGAAGAGTGAAATTCTGAGTCCCTTTCATCTCATACCACTGGTTCTTGTCTCTAAAAGTAACAATTATGATCAATTTCTTATGTATCTTCCAGAAAACAAATATTCATACCTATGGAATTTTCTCTCTCTTTTTTAAAAATATATTTTATTGATTTTTTACAGAGAGGAAGGGAGAGAGATAGAGAGTTAGGAACATCGATGAGAGAGAAACATCGATCAGCTGCCTCCTGCACATCTCCCACTGGGGCTGTGCCCGCAACCCAGGTACATGCCCTTGACCGGAATCGAACCTGGGACCCTTCAGTCCACAGGCCGACGCTCTATCACCGAGCCAAACCGGTTTCGGCCTCTTTTTTTTTTAAAGATGAGAGGGATTTGGCCGAGTTTAGATACTGATAGGAAAGACCATGTAGAGAAAAAGGTGAGACAGATGGAGTACTGATGAGAGAGAACCGGAAGCCTGGACCACCCCAGGGGGCGGGGATGGGATCCAGAGGCAGGGAGAGAAGTCTTGGCTGCACTGGCAGGATTGCAGGTCTTCTGCTGAGAGCAGATGGCGGGGCAGAGAACAGGGCTGGGGGAAGGGGGGAAGCAAGAGAGGTCAAAGGGCAGGAGGCCATGGTTAGCGGTGACAGAAGTGACACAGGTGTGGGTGCAGCGATGCGTGTGGGTAGCTGAAGTACAGGTGAACGTCCTGGGGTTGAGGCACTTGAAGCCTGGGGTTTTAAATTTGATCGTGTACATGCGTAACTTTTATCCATACACAAAACAAAAGTATAATTCACTTTTCTCAAGTGTTCACCATGTTTATATTGGTATGGAAAAGTGCTCAGGATATTTTATGTGAAGAAAAACAGGTCACGAAACAATATGGTTCCTTGTTTTAGAGGACGCACACATTCATAGGGAGAAAAAGTCTTGGACCATATTTAACTGTTTTTATTGATTTCAGAGAGAGGAAGGGAGAGAGAAACATCAATCGGCTACCTCCCTATAGGGACCCAGTGAGCCTGCAACCCTGAGGGGGAATCGAACCAGCGATTTCCCCAACCTCTGTGCATGGGATGACAGCCAACCACCTGAGCCAACGGGCCAGGCTTGATGGGTATATTCCAAGCGTTACTTTGGCAGTGGAGTATTTAAAAAAATTTGTTTTTCTTTAAAATTGTTAATCCTCACCTGAAGATATTTTTTTCCATTGATTTTCAGAGTGGAAGGGAGGGGGGAGGAGAGAGAGAGAGAGAGAGAGAGAGAGACAGAGACAGAGACATGGAGACATGGATTGGTTGCCTCCTGCAGGAGCCTGACTTACCCTTCACGGGGAATCAAACCTGAGACCCTTCGGTGCTTGGGTTGCAGCTCCAACCACTGAGCAACACTGGCCAGGGCGGTAGTGGAGTTTTTGATAACTTTAAGCAATTTTTTGTATTGCACTTTCCAATTTGTTTTCATTGAACGTGCGCATTGCTTGTGTTGTAAAAAAAATAAGAATGAAAATGTACTTTCCTACCACACACTAACATTACTCTGATCTCTTTCTCAGGATGTTGCTTCCCCCACCCCCCGCCACCTTTTTTTTTTTAGCTCTGGTGTCCCAGTTCAGGAAACAGGGTTAAATAACCGAATTTATATTTTAATTTTAAGTGTGTGTAAACTACTTAGAAAAACTTTGAATTAAAACCGAATAACAGGTATGGCCTTTGAAAGGAGCTTAAAATAACTCTCCATTGCTATCACCCGAGAGAGCTGTAGAGCTGTGGATGGCTGGGAAACAGCTCTTTTGCAATTAATGAACCAACTGGGTTGGTTTTGATTTCTTGGTGTTATTGTGTCCTCTCAAAATGGGTATGTTGAAGCCCCAGCCCCCAGTACTCAGAAATGTGACTGTATTTGGAGATAGGGCCTTTAAGGAGATAATTAAGTTAAAGAGGTCTTAGAATGAGCCCTAATCCAACATGACTGGTGTTCTTATAAGAAGAGATGAGGACCCAGACAACACAGACAAAGGGACAGCGCTGTGAGGACAGTGGCCGACCGTCTACAAGGCAAGGAGCGAGGCTTCAGAAGTCAGCTGACACCTGGATCTTGGACGTGCATCTTCCAGAATCGAGGAAACACATTTCTGTTGTGTCAGCCACCCAGCCTGTAGTATTTTGCTATGGCAGCCCTAGCAGACTAATACGCTTCGGTTTCGTGTAGCTTGTTTCATTCAACCCAAGGAGAAACTGAGGAATATTATTGGGCTTTTCTGTGGGTCCAAAACCTGACAACAGAAAGCCTGTTTATGTGGGAGTTTAGTCATTGACAGCGGGAAGCTGGTTTCTCTTCAGACCTTTGGGGACAGCGACATCTCGTGGTCATTTGTTTTATATAACCTTTTCAGCAGCTCTGGATCCCCAGGCACATTATAGTCACCTGAGATAAAAAAAACAACAACAAACACACACAAAAAACCCAAAACAAAACAACAACAAAAAAAACTCTACTCTGCACTCTGTTCTATGCGTCCAACAGAGCAGAATCTCAGAGGAATGGCGGTGGAGGATGCGTGGTGGGGGGATTGCAACCAAAGACCTTGTGTGCATATATGCAAAACCCATGGACACAGACAATAGGGTGATAGAAGGCCTGGGGTAGGGGGCGGGGCAGGCTGGAGAGGATCAACGGGGGAAAAGGAGACATATGTAATACTTCAACAATAGAGACTTATAAAATAAAAAAAAATCCTTATGCCCATGTAGCACCCAGACACATTATGTCAGAATATCAGGGAATGGGATCTAGGTATTACTATTTTTTGAATCTTTCTACATTAGTCCAAAATGCAGCCAGGGTTGGGCAGGAAGGAAGACGTGGGATTATTATGGTTTAAAACATGCTCCCAAATTCAATCCTCCCTTCAAGAGATGATGCTTAGTTTCCCTTTGCTTGAGTGCGGCCTGGACCTAGTGACTTGCTTCTAATGAATATAGACTCTGGTGGCAGTAAAAGAGTGGGACCTCCGAGACTAGGCCATGAAAGGGGTGGCTCCCCCTCCTCTCTGGGATCGCTTGCTCGCTCTGGGGAAGCCGCCACCATGTTGTGAGGATGTTCAAGATGCGGTTGGACTGCCTGTGAAATGCAGGATGCCCAGTTGGCATTTCAGAGAAACAACAAATACTTTTTTTAGTTTGAATATATCCCAAATATTATTCAGGAAAGTAGACCCCAAATGCTAACCTGGCCTCCGTATTTTGGAGCTGAGACTGTGTTTGGGATTTACAGTGACTTAGGATTGTCTCTGGCCTATGGGTAGGCAAAACAACTGGTGGCATTTTCATCTGAGGAAGGGGTGATAACTTCCTACGTAAAGTTTAAAGGGATGGTGGGAGACGACAAATGATGCTGTTTTGACCACTAAAATCAGGGCATCTTGTTATTTAATATACTGGTGTCGGTGGTCTTGTACCAGCATCTAGAAGGGTTCAGGAATCTGGAGAAGGGCTGTGTGTAACTTAATAAAGAGTCCAGAGACGAAACATAATTTTGAAAGGCATTATGGGGAGCCAGAGAAGACTTAGCTAAAGGAACTAAGTTCTCTTTGTCTCAGGACCCCTTGCTATTCGTTCACACAAATTGTCCTAAGGCGAGATAGATATACACATCAAAGGGTAGGGTTAGGTAAACAGAATTAATTGTCAGATTGGGGAAAAATTGCCCACGGCTGTTTAGGTGTTTGGTCAGTAGGAGGCAATAACATTTAGATTAAGATGCCCTTAGCTGTCTGGCAGCAAGCAATCATTTTATGCATCCTTTTCAGGTTTTGGGAAATGTACTCAGCCATCTCCAGATGATTCAGCCCTTGCTGACATGCTGGAATTAGCTTCCGGCAACTGGTTGACCGATTTGAGGGTTATCCTGATCATCTGAGCCCTTTCTTAAAATGCTCCATACGTAGTCTGGGTCTTAATTAAGTCCTTTTTGTTAATTTCAAATAACAGCACCCTCCTTAAATCAGCTTAAACAGAAGAAATGTGCTATAAGTATACATGGGTGGCTACAATAGTAGGCATTCAATATTTTTAAAATAAATGAATGAGTTGATTCGGGGTAGATGTATAATATTAACTCAAATCTGTCTGTCAGAGTTTCCCCTGATTACAGAAATTGAGGTAGGAGAGGAGAAGAATTTAAGTTAGCCCAGTTTGAGTGAAGTCAGGTCTTTGCTCAGTGGTTGGGGAAAAAGAAACTTGGTTTTTCTGGTCAGTGTATGTGGTTGTGAGGTTCTGAGCTGCTGTAGCCACTTTGATAACTTGAATAAAGCCAGATGTGGGATGACACTGACAAAGGGAGAGGCAAGGGATGGAGGAAATGCAGAGAAAGAGACAGAGCCCTGATCAAACCACTCCTGAAGCCCTCACTACTTCTACATTTTACTGTACACGTTTGCTTTTTAACTGGGGGGGATTTTGCTCTTGAAATGACATTTGGCGATATCTGGGGGCATTTTTGGTCATCACAACTGGGTGGGTGCTACTAACATCTAGTGGGCAGAGGCCAAGGACGCTGCTAAACACCCTACCAGTGGTCGGCAAACTCACTAGTCAACAGAGCCAAATATCAACAGTACAACGATTGAAATTTCTTTTGAGAGCCAATTTTTTTAAACTTAAACTATATAGGTAGGTACATTGTTATTAACTTAGTTAGGGTACTCCTAAGGCTTAGGAAGAACCACACTCAAGGGGCCAAAAGCCGCATGTGGCTCGCGAGCCGCAGTTTGCCGACCATGACCCTACACCACCACCACCAAATCATTGGGATTATATATATACTAGAGGCCCGGTGCACAAAAATTTGTGCACTCGTGGGGGGTGGGCGGTGAGGGGTGGGTCCCTCAGCCTGGCCTGTGCCCTCTTGCAGTCTGGGACCCCTTGGGAGATAACGACCTGCTGGCTTAGGCCTGCTCCCGGGTGGCAGAGGGCAGGCCCAATCCCTAGGTGCAGTCCCTGGTCGGGCTCAGAGCAGGGCCGATTGGGGAGTTGGGGTGCCGCCCCCTGTCATGCACAGAGCAGGGCGGATTGGGAGGTTGCGATGCCACCCTTAGTCACACTCAGGGTAGGGCTGATTGGGGGTTGGGGCACCGCCCCCTGTCACACTCAAGGCAGGGTCGATGGGGAGGTTGCGGCGCCACCCCCTGTCACACACAGAGCAGGGCCAATCAGGGGGTTGGGGCGCTGCCTCCTGTCACTCACAGAGCAGGGCCCATCAGGGGGGTTGGGGCTCTGAACCCTGTCACGCACAGAGCAGGGTCGATCAGGGGGCTGAGGAGCTCCCCCCTGTCACTCACAGAGTAGGGCCAATAGGGGAGTTGGGGCACTGCCCCCTGTCACCCACAGAGCAGGGCTGATCAGGGGATTGTGGCGCCACCACTGTCACACTCAGGGCAGGGCCGATGGGGAGGTTATGGCTCTACCCCATCACACACAGAGCAGGGCCCGTGGGGGGGGGGTTGGGGCGTCACCCTCTATCACCCACAGAGCAGGGCCGATCAGGGGGTTGGGGCGCCGCCACTGTCACACTCAGGGCAGGGCCAATGGGGAGGTTATGGCTCTACCCCGTCACACACAGAGTAGGGCCCATGGTGGTGGGGGGGGTGGTTGGGGCGCCGCACCCTGTCACACACAGAGCAGGGCCGATCAGGGGGTTGGGGCACTGTACCCTGTCACACACAGAGCCGCAGGGCGATCAGGGAGTTGGGGAGCTCCCCCCTATCAGACACAGAGCAGGGCTGATCAGGGGGTTGGGGCACCTTCCCTGTCACGAACAGAGCAGGGTGGATAGGGAGGTTGTGGCCCCGCCCCCTGTCACATACAGAGCCACAGGGCGATCAGGGGATTTGGGCGCTGCCCCCTGTCGCACTGATCCTGGTGCCGGGAGGCATATTACCCTTTTACTATATAGGATAGAGGCCTGGTGCATGGGTGGGGCTGGCTGGTTTGCCCTGAAAGCTGTCCTGGATCAGGGTGAGGGTCCCGCTTGGGTGCCTGGCCAGCCTGGGTGAGGGGATAATGGCTGTTTGTAGCTGGTCACACACCCTTTAGGGTGGGGGTCCCCACTGGGGTGCCTGGCCAGTCTGGGTGAGGTACTGAGGGCCATTTTCAGGCTGGCGGGTGACTGAAGCTCCCAACTGCTCCTTTTTTTGTTTTTTCTTTTTTATTCTGGGCCAGCTTTAGCTCTGGCTCCAGCTCTGAGGCCTCTGCTGCTGAAAGAAGGTATCTGGTTTGTTTGTGTTCTATAATCGAAACACTGTATCAACTCCAGCTCTGAGATCCTGGCTGGCTGAAAGCAGGTTTCTGGGGTTTTGTTTAGCTTCTATATTTGTAACAATGTTTCAAACCGCAAGCTCAGAGGCCGGCAAGGCAGGCGGGGAATGTTGGAGTCCTCCGTCACTGAAGCAAGCAAGCCTCATGTTAGCTTCAAGCTGCCTGGCTGCCGGCTGCCATCTTGGCTGGCAGTTAATTTGCATATCGCCCTGATTAGCCAATGGGAAGGGTAGCAGACATATGGCTAATTACCATGTTTCTCTTTTATTAGATAGGATACACATACATACATAGACTGCGGATGTCAAGAAACTCTGACTAGAGATTTCATTAGATTCAAATATTTTTTTTGCAAGAATAGTGTGCTGCTCTGCTGCCAGGCCCGGCTGCCATGGGAGGAAGGCTAGACGCCCAGGGCTGGATCACAGCCTGGGGTCCAGGGCTTTGGTCTCCAGGCAGCAGGCAGCAGGCAGACACTGAAACGGCAGGTCAGGGGCCGAAGTTCCCCGTGGTGAGGCAAACAGCTGAGGGGAGCCTTTCCTTGTTCTTCCGCAGCCTCCTGCTTTTTAGCTAGGAGACAGGAGGGTCCCCGGCTCCTCAGCCCAGAGCGGTGTAGCTCTGGGCATTTTCCCCTGGCCCATCGGCCCATCCGAGCCACCTGCAAATGACTCTTCCCGGCTCTGTGAGGGGCCTTCGCACCTACTTTGTCACCCTCCCGCCTTCTCTGTGTCTGCCTTTCACCCGGGCCTGCCAGCCAGTTAGCACCTCCCAGAACAGAAGGCCTGGAACAGAAGGGGGCCCTGTCTGCTCCTCATCCAGCTCCCGGAGCCAGGCTGGAGGACAAAGGAAGGCCATGCCCTCCCTCCTGTCTCCCTGTCCTCTCTCCACAGGACTCTCCCCTTTCCCCAGAGACCGGTCCCAGAGCTGGCGGCGGAGCAACCCAGAAGGATACTGTTCCCTCTCTCCTGCCTCCTGCTCCCTGCTCTCTGGGAGGACGCTGTGTTGGGTATGAGTTCTTTGTTGTTCTTTGTTTGTTTTTTCCTAGTAATGTTTAATGTCACTTTCCCCCTAACTCTCATTTCATATTACTTTCATAACAAAGAAAAATTAGCCTTGAAGATGTGACTATAAGCTTGGGGGCAAAAGATTTTTAAAAATCATGAGAATAGCCCGGCTGGCTTGGCTCAGGGGTTGAGCATCAACCTGTGAACCAGGAGGTCACAGTTCAATTCCTGGTCAGGGCACATGCCCGGGTTGTGGGCTTGATCCCCAGTGTGGTGTGTGCCGGAGACGGCCGATCAAGGATTCTTTCTTATCATTGATGTTTCTATCTCTCTCTCCCTCTCCCTTCTTCTCTGAAATCAATAAAAAAAATTAAATAAAAAATTATGAGAATAGAAAGTGTTTGGTGTAGGAATGATTAGAATATAGAGAAAAGGGAAATAAACACTAACCATAAAGATGTGCCCCTCAGAGAGAGTCCAAGGTCAGCCTAGGTCTCCCAGAAAGAAGACCCGGAGAGGAGGCAGTGAGGAACGGGGTGGGGCTGAGGCAGGGAAGGCAGAGCCAAGGGAAGGAGGCACCTTCCCTCTGGCCACTGCTACAGGCAGCTGGGTGCCGGGCCAACCCGGCTGCTCCAGAGCCCAGAGCTGTATGAGATGCAGGTCAGGACGTCCCCACTACCCGGGATTTAGCCCACAACCCGGCCCTGTGCCCTGAATGGGAATCAAACCGGTGACCTTTCAGTGCACGGGACGATGCTCAACAAACGAGCCACATTGGCCAGGGCTGGTACAGCGTTTTGGGATACAAACATAACGTTTCCTGCAGTTACCTTGAGCCGGCCCAGTACAAAGTGTTCTACGCAGATGATCTCATTTCATCCTCTAGTAACTCCAGGAGGAAGCACTATTGTTATCCCCATTTTGGAGATTAGAAAACAGGGTCAGAGAGGCTGAATTTACCCAGATGACCCAGTAAAAAAAGTGGCAGACCCAGGACCCAAGCCCAGACTGTCTGACTCTAGTCCCACTCTTGGCTCTTCTTTGTAATCAGTGCACATTGATCATTAAGGTTGGTTTGACTGAGTGACTCTCCGCTGCTCCCTCTGTTCAGCCTTCTGTGGTGTCAGCTGAATTTTAAGCTAGCCGACAACCCCAGAGCCATGTGCTTCTCTGCCCACACCCAGGGAAATGGGTGCAGAAGCTTTCCCCCAGCATTCGAAGGTACCACCTGGTTGGCTCAGCCCAGACAACGTGAGGATTTATGAACTGTGGACACGGGAATGCGATGGGTCAATGGGCTCAATTTAAGATAGGACCACCCTAGCAGAGACGGCATTGGACTTGGTAAGACTCCTGGCCCACAGGCAGTGAAGACCATGTGCTCACTGCAACCAGATCACACCCAGGAGTAAGAAATACACCTCAGCTATTCCGCCCAGACCTATCAACCAGATGAGTCACTCTTCCTTCCCTGAGATGGAATGAGTTAAAGGGGATGGAGAGAGACCAGGATGGTTTATTGATAATCTTTCCTCAAGGAAACTTGTTGTAGAGAAGAGGTATTCTCTTCTAACAGATATGTAGCATCTCCCAGTTATTTCTATCTACCCATCTATCCATCCATCCACACACTTACTCATCCACTATCCATCCATCCATCCATCCATCCACTCACCTACTCATCCAACCATCTACCCATCTGTCTATCTACCTTTCTCACAAAAGTGACTCATACTGTATATCCTGTTTGTGCCTCCGTTATTCATCTAACAACATGCCATGACTATTACTCTATCTCAATAAATACATCATTCCCATATTTCTCTGAGTAGCTATATGGTATTTCATTATTTAATGTATTTAGTAATTTTCTATTTTTTTAATATTTTAGGTACTTTCCAATTTTTCACCATTATAAATGTCATCCATATCTTTGCCCACATTCCTGATGATTTCCTTAGAATATATTCATAGAAGTGAGATTATTAGTGTTAAAGTGATTACTGAGTCAAATAAATAAATATATATTTAAAAAAATGAATATCTTAAGGTTTTCATGTGTTTCCCAAATTTCTTTGCAGCAACATTGTGTTAATTTATATTTTTACCAGTAGTATGTAAGAAAGTCGCTGGTCATTTTTAAAGTTGTACCTGATGGAAAAAACTTATTGCTTTAATTTGTACTTTCTGATTAATAAAGTTGAATATTACTTATATATTCATACTAGAGGCCCGGAGCACGAAATTCGTGCACTGGAGAGGGGGTGTCCCTCTGCCCAGCCTGCACCCTCTCCAATCTGGGACTCCTAGAGGGATGGCCGACCCTGCAGGCCTGGTCCCCCACAACTGCCCTCCCCTGCCAGCCATCTTGTGACAATGTGGGGGCGGCCATCTTGTGATGACATGGATGTGGCCATCTTGTGAGGGTGTGAGGGTCAATTTGCATATTACCTCTTTATTATATAGGATTGTTATCATTCATTTTCCTGATTTTGTCCCTTTTACTTACTTTCCTGGTGGTGTGATTTTTTTTTTTTAATTTAGTAAAGAGGTCTATGTATGTTAAAGACACCAACCTATTGCTTGTCAATTATTCTATTTTCCCTATTTGTGGTGTATATTTTAATTTTATGTAATATTGTTAACCTACAAAATTAAAAAAAATCTTGTATGTGGTCAGGTCTATCAATTGTGTCCTTCATGGTTTGTTATCTTTGATAATGTGACTGAAAGGCCCACAGTTTTTAAAGAAGATAATATCAGATCTCTATGAAGCTCTAACTCTGGGGCAAATATTAGTTGGCCATATATACCAGGGTATATTCTGGGCTCTTGATTCTGTTTCATTGGTCTATGTGTTTGTTTTTATGCCAGTACCATGCTGTTTGGATAGCTACAGCTTTGTAATATAGTTTGAAATCAGGAAGTGTGATATCTCCATCTCTATTCTTCCTTCTCAGGATTACTTAGTCTGTTCAGGGTCTTTTGTGGTTCCATATACATTTTAGGATTGTTTTTTTTCTATTTCTGTAAAAAATGCCATTGGACTTTTGATAGGAATTGCATTTAATCTATTGGTTGCTTTGGGTAGTGTAGATATTTTAGCAATATTAATTCTGATCCATGAACACAGGATATTTTTTCATTTGCTTGTGTCTTACTTTTAATCTCTTTCATCAAAGTTTACAGTGTATAGATCTTTCAACTCCTTGAATAAATGTATGTCTGAGTATTTTATTGTTTTTGATGCTATTGTGAATGAGCTTAAAATTTTTTTTCAGGTAGTTTGTTAGTGCAACTGACTTCTGTATACTGATTTTGTAGCTTACAAATTTATTGAATTTGGTGATTATTTTTTTTTTATTATATTTTCCTAAATATGTTTTTATTGACTTCAGAGGAGGAAAGGAAAAGGAGAGAGTGACAGAAACATCAATGATGAGAGAGAATCATTGATTGTCTGACTCCTGTATACCCCCCACTGGAGACTGAGCCAAAACCCAGGCATACGCCTTGACTGGGAATTGAACTGTGGTTCATGGGTCAATGCTAATCACTGAGCCACACTGGCTAGGAGAATATCTTAAGATTGTTTTCTAAAAAATATTTTTATTGATTTCAGAGAGGAAGGGAGAGGGAGAGAGAGAAGAAACATCAATTAAGAGAGAGAATCATTGATCAGCTGCCTCCTGTACACCCCCAACTGGGAACCGAGCCTGCAACTCGGGCAGGTGCCCTGACTGGAACTCAAACTGTGACCTCCTGGCTCATAGATCAACATTCAACCACTGAGCCATGCCAGCTGGGCTATCTTAAGGCTTTAATAATTTTTTGGTGGAATCTTTTAGTATTTTCTCTATAAGTTGGGACAAAAGTAGATTTGTAGTTGTTTGTGTGGAAAAGAATATAATAATCTACACTAATAAAAGGGAAACATGCAAATTGGTGTCACTCCGCTATGCCCACCAGCCAATCAGAGCGACTATGCAAATTAACCCAACAAAGATGGCGATTAATTTGCATACACAGGCGTGGAATGAAGACTAAAGACTGAAGACTGAAGAGGCTTGGCTTCTCCGCTATGGTCGGAGCAAAGGCCTGGGTCCCGGGTGCCGGAGGAAAACCGGTGCCGGCAGCCAGGGGAAGGAAGGCCTATTGCACGAATCTCTTCATGCAACAGGCCTCTACTTAATAAATAATAATACAAGAATAAACTGTTTCCCATACCCACAATTGTAAACCTACTTTTGCCTACCCCGTATATGTGTTATATATAATTGTTATATCTTTTTGATGAATTGACCCCTTGATTACTATATAATGACCTTCTGTATCTCTTGTTATAGTTTTTGGTTTAAAGCCTTTTTTTTTTTTTCTGACATAAGTATAGCTACCCCTGTTCTCTTTTAGTTTTCACTTGTATGGAATATTTTTTCCATCCCTTCACCTTGAGTCTATGTGTATCCCAAAAGCTGAAGTGAGTCTCTTATAGGCAGCATAGAGTAGGGTCTTGTTTTTTAAACCCAGTAATGTCTATTTTAATTTACCTTAGATGGTCTGTCTCTTCCAGTGTTGCTCCCTCTCTTCCTCTTACTACAGCTTCCTTTATTGAGAAAGCTTTGAGTCCTTCCGGAACTGGGCAGTAAATTTGGTGCCACACCCAATACTGTGCTGTGTTTCTTCCACAGAATCTGTGATTCAAAGTTAGATCCTAGATCCTCTTCTCATTAGGGCAAATTCCAGGACTTACTAAGGCAGCCACTATCGCCATGTATACGTGTGTGCACACGCTAGGCGCGTGCGTAGTGTCTTGATTTCAATGTATAGCTCTCTAATAATAAACCTTCAGAGGCCTCATATAAATAAGATGCCTCTCTAATTCCTAAAGTGCGCACGCAGGGGTGGCCTGAGTATGTCCTTGTGATACGCAGTTACATGGATTGCCTCATGTAGACTTTATCTTCCATTTTCCCATTCTCTTGCTTGTGAACAGTTCTTTTTGGCCTGGTATGTTTACCTCTGCCTATGTTGAGTCTAATCTTCTCAGGGGATGTGGAATTTTTATGACAATCATGTTTTAGAATCCACGTGGGTGAGGGTGCTCTGAGTATACCCCACTGTGGAAGTAACAGTTTAAGTCAAGAAGTGAGTGGATCTTCATTAGCATTCTTTTTCAATCCAAAAGTTCCCATGAATTGTGATGGAGAGAGAGCAATGTGGGGACTGTTACAAGCTTTGAGAGGAGTAATTGCAAATCCCTTTTTGATTGGCCTTTGCTGGCAGCTGTGCCATTGGCTATTCCCCAAAAGAGGGAGGTTCTGTTAAGGAAGGAGGAAACAGGTATTGAAGAATTTCCCTTTTTATTATTCCTGAGCCTTTAGCTTAAAGAGGGGGGACATTTGTATGCTGGTCACAGGCCCAGGCAGATGGCAACTTTCTGAGGCACCCGTTTTCCAGCTGTTTGCACCCCCTGTAGAGGCCAGAATAAATGCGAGTAAATATAAAAAATTCTACAAACTCTGTTTAGGGTGTTAGTGAGTAGCCAAGGAGAATACTTGTTTAAACAAAATCAGTGCCAAGGGATATTTATACATATGTCATATTCTGCCCAGTGTGCATGTATTAATCTTGTAGTGGACGTAGTGAATTGGTATTAACCTGATATGATGCCATACTCAGAGTTCCTTAGGCCTATTTTCCATTTGGAGTGAAATCAAGAAGATTAGGACATGAGCCCTGATCCTTTTTTGTTTTGTTTTTGTTCCGCATCTGAAAAAAGACAAACTCCTTGTGTTTTGAAGTGATGTCATTTTCTCTTTGGGAGGAGAATATAAGATTAGGATTTGTTCCTCACCTTTAAGCCTGGCTTTTGATTTAATTATCATGTAGAAGTAATCTTTTAGCAGGATGTTCTATCATAGCTTTAATGCCATTTCTGATTCTGCCTGAGAGGATAGGGCCTGAGTCTCCTCCAAGTGTTCAATTAGGACGACTTACAAGAACAAAGTGGGGGAAATGGCATTGGCTATCATACCAAAGCCATTTGTGCTATCAAATAATGACGTCTCTTTTCTAGAAACACATAATTATATTTGGAATTCATGATAACATTCTCCTGTATTTCAAAATCCAGGCCAAAAAACAGATAAAAATATCAGAGGAAGGAAAATGCTTTTGATGTGTCAGAATTCATTTATTTTCCAACTTGTAATTCTTTGTCTTACGTATGTGAATGAGCACTTATCAAAACATAAGAAGGTTATTATTCAAATATTCCATTCTGAACATTTGTCCAAATGTAGTTTAATGTGCCCTATTAGCATGAGGAATGTTGAGAAATGATCCCAAATAGACTTCAGGAGGTGATTAGAAACTAAATTAGGGTTTATTTCTAAGTTTTTAAAATATTTATTTAAGTTATGAAAATAACACATGAACAGATACTTAATGTTAAAAAGCAAACAATACATTCTTAAATACTTAATAGCATTGGGTCAAAAATCCCTCTTATGGAAGAAAACTGGGAATGTATCTTTTCATGGCTAATATCCTTAATTTAGCATTTTTTACAATAATATTGCAGCTGCCCATTAAAATACATAATTTATTATTTAGGAGTCTCTTTAAAATAGTTTGCATTTTGGCTTGCTCTCTTTAGTAAGAGGGAGATTTATAATGCATTCTTCTAAAGTGTAGCATTATTTTCTTCCCATTAACTTGTCTGTTTTTATGCTTTGCTTTGTTGAACTAATCACTGTGGTGCTTTTTTATTTCCATGGGCCTTATCTTCCCAGCAAAATGTAAGCTCCTTGAGTTAGTGTAAATCTACATCCTATATTTTGTGTTCTATGTAACTCAGAGGGTATCATACACAGTAGATGCTCAGTAAATACTTTTCCATATGAGAAATGCAGATTAGCACTCGATTAGTTCAGATATGCTATACAGGGGCGAAGCCTCAACTGATGCTTTTGGGGAGAGTTGGTGGTGGTATAAATCTTTGCCATCTCCCGGTTCACCTGTGGTTTGACAACTTCTTCAGAGGGAACTTAAACAATTCCATTAATTTAAAGTGCTAATTCACACTTTCAAGTCAAGGTTTCATTTTATGAAGACTTTATTTGGAGAAGGGGAAACTAAATTTGAATATTTAGATTTGAACGAGGGGTAAAAGACAAAGTTGCTATTTCTTTTATGCTTCTCTTATCTATCTCACTCTGCCTTATACACACACAGCCACTTACGCAGGATGGCTTCACCATTTTCCTCTCTTCTGACCAACGTCACTGAATACCAGGTGAAATGGTAAGCAGATTGGTTGAATACAGTGACAGGGTAGTTTATTCACAGCCCGGGCACTTCTCAGTTATTCTCAAGCATTCGTCTATTCATTCTTCCAACAAGCATGTTATTGATCACCTGTTATATGGCAGGAGCTGTGCATGTGCAGCCCTTGAGTTATAGTGGGGACAAGACAAGCATACCCTGACCCTCAGGGGCGTGTCTTGTTGGACTCTGTCAAGATCCTATGTACACTCCTTTGCAGATAGGATGTGACCTGCTTCGAGTCTGGTGGTGTTGGAGGAAAACCTGGACCTCTTCAGACTGACTTACAGAGTAATTGTTTTATTATTCACTTGACTTACACAGACTTAGTTCAGGTTATGTAAATAAACATAACATCAGTTTGGCTTTTCCATTCTAAGTAGAAAATGCTTTAATGTTATTAAAAATAAATTCCAATAAAATAGAAAGTTACATATAAATTATACTCCCCATGTGAGAGTTTCTAGGAATTATAGTTTCCTAGAACCACTAAGTAACCTACCAATGACTGATTTTTCCCTTTTCAATGGAAGCGGATACTGTGTTGAGAGTGTCCTGTGGAATGAATGAATGAAACAGAAATATTTGACTTGTTAGAAACAGCAGAAAATGGGACCATGATTTCAAGGATGGATCCATACAGCTTGGCAGAAGTCCTTGATAGCTCTCCTGCTGCGTTTTTTTGGGTAACACGATGGAGGAAAAAATGAAGATGAAATTTCTAGGAAGTAACCCAATCAGGTGTTGCTTAATGGAATCTACTGTCATTAAAATCCAATTCGATTCATTTGGAGAGTGAAATATCACAATTGCAACTACACCTTTGTGGCTTTTGGAAGATGGAGTTTGTATAAACTGGGTTAATCCCTTGATCACCAATTCAAATAAAAATAGATAAAACATGAGGAGGTTGGCAGTGGTAAAGGACTGGGAGTAGAAATGGTGATGCCAGAAGGCATCTTTCCTGCCAAAGGGAATTGGCATAGGGGAGATATCTGAGCCCAAATCCCGGGAACCACAAGCTGGTAGAGACAGAAGACAGATTGTCCACATCCAGGTGGGCGCTGGAGCTCTGCTGGCCCAGCTAGATCCCACGTGAACTGCCTCTCTGACCTGCGCATGTGGCCTTGTGTACAGAAATGTGCATTTCTTTCCACTTAGGGCCTTGCTTTCTATTAGCCTGCAAGAAGTTGAACAAGTTATATCTTTGGAAAACACAACAGGGAGGTGAGCTACTCCTGTTTGTAGAAGAGGCTATTTCAATGTAGTAATTAGAGAACTGTTCAGTGAATTTCGGCTTTATACTCGGAAATGACACCCTGGAGGTCTCACCACAATGCCCCGGTAGACTTTCAGAGCATAATTTCTACACTCAGGCTGGGTGTGTGATATTGGATGGATTGCACACTAGGTCACCTCAATTATGAGGCTGTTAACCTTGGACTTGAAATACTTTGACAATCCACAGTAATTAGTATGAATTGAGGTGAAATTTGTTTCTGCTTGGCAAATTCTTGTGAAATGGGATTTCAAAGGTATGCTTATATTGCTCTTGGTGACAAACTTTTAATTATCTAACATAAAAAAATTGGCACAGTATTTATAATTCTTTAGGTATTCATTAAAATAGACCTTACAAAAATCTCTATGAGGCTATGCTTGAATGCCTGTACACTGGGTAGGATGTTTTGACTGCAAGTTACAGAAAGCCCAGGTCAGAATTGTTTAAACAATATGGAGAATTTGTCATCCTGCACAACAAGAAGACCTGACACATAAGGTAACTTCAGGATTGGTTCCCAAATCAGTACTTCAAAAACATCACCTGGGTCTCACATCCTTCCTATTTTGCCCGTCTCAATGAACATGGGATCTTATCCTGGTACCAAGATGGCCACCAGAGTTCTGGCATCAAAATGGACACAGCCATGTCTATTGGAAGGAAATTCCCTGTGTATTGCTCTTTACTATTGAGGAAGCACTTCAATAATAGGGACCTCTAGAGACTCATTGGGCATATCTGTCCCTTCAAGAAAGTATTTGAATCAAGGAATGAATGAATGAATGAATGCGTGACTTAACTTCCTGATTTCCTATGGGACGCAGCTACAGTGTTTTGGACAGGCTCAAGCCTTGGACTGAGGAGAGGGCACAGTCCTCTCGTGGCCACGTGCAAGTCCCAGCTGGAGGGCAGAGCCTTCCCAGCACAATTAGCCAACAGCTATAGCTGTAAGCTTGAACCTGTGGTCCGAACACGTGGCCCCACGTGCCTGTGTGATAGAGTTCAGGTGCATGTGGTTGAATAAGGATCGAAACCAATGAGAATGTTGTAAACATCTTGATCACGCCCCTACTTTGCCTCGTGGCATCTGCTATAAAATAAAGACAGGGCTTGTGGGCGGTGGCGCTGTCCGTCAGGGGAGCAGCGTCCCACCGAGACCCAGCTTTCGTTCTCACGTCTGTCTTTTCTAAGCCTTTCACCGCCCCCACTCAGGGTCACTGAACCAGGCTGAGCTGGCATGGCACAAAAGGCGCCCTGGGGCTGAGTATGCCATGGCCGTGCCGGCTCCCCACAATTTCCCCCACCTGTAAAATAGGGTTAACAGTTCTTACCGGTGACAATAGGCAAAATTGTGACCTAACCTAAGTTTCCCTCCACTCCCTTTGGGTGGCTCATTCCTGTCCCCTGTTAAAATGTGCTCTCAGGAAAGGCTCACCTGGAGTTTTGCCTCACATTACACACCGGCCGAGGGGTTATCTTTGGGCCCATGCGTATTTACTTCTTAGGCCTTATCTGCATTGTGAAATGGAACGGCTGTCTCTGGGAGAGGGATTTTCAGGTGCCGTTTGTTGGGAGGGCTTCTGAGGTGGTTGGTCCCTTCCTGGGCCCCAGATCCGCTGAGTACATAATCTGCTTTGCTCACTCCGAAGGCTGGCCCCGATAATCCCGGCTCCACCTGCATCGCCAGGCTGTCAGGAGGATAAAGTGGGATGATGGATGGAGGCATAACTTTGAAAAGTTAAAAGCTGCTCACAAATGTGAGTTGTTATTGTTATTAATCCACAGCGTCAGAGAGGCACTCCTCTTGAAAAGAGTCCATCTCTGAGAAGACTGGGGGCAATTTGGAAGGAGGTATCATTTATTGGTTCCTTGTTCTTAGAGCAACAAAATCCCCCGGTGAACGCAGAGTGAATAGGATGAAAAGTTGTTCTTTAAATCGGCATGGATAAGGGGCTTCCCCTCTCCCCCTGCGAAGCCTCTAGAAGCTATAAACTTTGTTTTGGCAGGTTCGTTGCCAAATGACAGGCAGCCAATAGCCTTAATTTTTCTCTCAGTTCCCACATCTCTTTCTCTACCCTCTCGCCCCCCTCAATTATTTTAGAACAAGTCACAGCTTGGAGCTGATCTTCAACTTCTGGAAAGCTGAATTGGTTCCCGTGTGTTTGGCTTGGCTGCGTGTGGGGAGGAGGGCTTGCTTCTGCAGGAAGAGGACAGGCGTGCGAGCTGGGGAAAATCTGGGGAGCCGGGGGAGACAGGAGGCCTTCGTCCAAGTTCCAGCGCTCTCTCCCAGGGCCTGCTCTGCAGTCCTATTCTGCTTACGCCCGGCCTGCCGCCTGCGGGTGGGGCTGGGAGCCGGTGGGGGCGGGGCGGGGGGCGGACTGAGGAAGGGTAGGGGCAGCTGGGAAGGTAGGAGGGAGGGTTTGAGGCAGCCAGGTCCTGGGGCTGATTAGAATTCTCGCTGCTGGTCAGATCTCATTAAATGCGCGACCAACGGCTGGAAAATAATCATGAAGTGGGGGAGAGGCGGCTGTGGGTATTTATGGTGGTGATTTGCTGTCTTACAGGCAGGTAGCTCTTTCCACTACACCAGTGGTTCTCAACCTTGGCTGCCCATTAGAATCACCTGGGAATCTTTTTAAAATCCCGGACTTCTGGGCCTCACCCTCCGGAAATTCTGTTTCTTTGTTATGGGGTGGGGCCACATCATTAGTAACAAAGAAACAGAATTTCTGGAGGGTGAGGCCCAGAAATCAGGATTTTAAAAAGATTCCCAGGTGATTCTAATGGGCAGCCAAGGTTGAGAACCACCGCACTACACTTTCCAGGTGGAAGGGGGAAGGCCCCCTGCCTTTTTCTGGTCACTGGCTGTTTCATGCTTTTCCTGGGGGAGGCTTGCGCGTGCTGGGATACAAGCCGAAAGCCTCATATAGGCAGAGTTCCTGGCAGGGGCTGGGCAGCACGGGAAGACCCTTCTGCTGAGGCGTTGAGATCCCACCCTCTGCCCGTCACCGTTGGTGGACACATTGAGCCCTCCTGATCCTCGAGCAGCTGAGAGCGTGAGGCCTGGCACTGGGGTGTGGGCAGGCTGGGAAACAGTGGCTTTGTTCCAGTGTGGGGGACAGCAAAGGCTCTAGAACAGTGGTTCTCAACCTTGGCTACACATTGGAACAGTGGTTCTCAACCTTCTGACCCTTTAAATACAGTTCCTCATGTTGTGACCCAACCATAAAATTATTTTCGTGGCTACTTCATAACTGTAATGTTGCTACTGTCATGAATCGTAATGTAAATATCTGATATGCAGGATGGTCTTAGGCGACCCCTGTGAAAGGGTCGTTCGACCGCAAAAGGGGTCGCGACCCACAGGTTGAGAACCGCTGCATTAGAATCACCTGGGAATCTTTGTAAAATCCTGATTTCTGGGCCCCATCCTCCGGAAATTCTGTTTCTTTGTTACTAGTGATGAGGCCCAGCAATCAGGATCGTACTAAGATTCCCAGGTGATTCTAATGTGCAGCCAAGGTTGAGAACCACTGCTCTAGAACCTTCAAGGGATTTGCTGGGCATTCCCAGGACGTGTGGCTTTGTTCCTCTCAATCTTCTCACTGAGTGAAAAGCCCTCCCCCCTTGTTTCCCATCTAAATTCAACTCACCCTGGGGGCTCTGCTCAAACCCCGCCTCCTCCAGTCCCTAAAACACCTGCTCCTCACCTCACCAACGCCCAGGAGTGGTTGCCTGAAAGTCCATATACACTGGGCCGTGCGCGTTGATTTTGATCTTCCCAGTTTACTCCACTTTGCTCCCACCAGCTTTACTGGGATCACAGCACAGAGAGCCAGAAGTGCCTGGGCTTTACATCTACCCTGAGGTGGCCCAGAGCAAACGAGGGTGGCCAGCCAGCGCCACCTCAATGAGACCATTTATGCTCTAGAACGCTCTCGAATCAGGCCAAGGCTTAGTTGGAATCGCACCCGTGCCCAGCTCTTTCTTTGTTTCAGTCCTGCTCTCTCAGCTACCTTCTCGGTTTCTCCTGGAAACACTTCATTGATAGATTCATGGCAAGGGAATCAGAGTCTCAAGGTCTGATCCTGGGAACCTGATTTAAGAAGAGGGCAGCAGAGGGGGACGGCGGCGTGGTGAGCAGGGTGTAGATCATGGGCAATCTCAGTCATGGGTGAACAAAGCTTCCCTCAGGCATGACCTGGGGGCACAGGACCCATTTGTCAAGCAGAGCAGGGCTGCTTGGAGGATCTGTTTACCGGCAAAGCTTGGTAATTGGCAGAGCTGGAGCTGCCAGTTGTCCAGACGGGAGGATTCCAGATCAGGGCTGAGAATCTGGGTGGGCAGGAGTCAATTTATGTAGCTCGGGCTGAAGCGCTTCTGGGAGACAGAGAGCTTTGGTTGTAGCTGACTTTCTGTGTCTGAGACTGGAAGTTGGCATCCGCCAGGGAACAGTCAGGATGGCCTCCGTGGGCAGAGGGGAGATAGCTGTGTGGTCTGATCTCTGGGTGCCAAGGTGAAGGGATGGAGCCTTGGAGAGTAAACACTTCCTTCCTTTACGGAAAATTCAAATTCACTGCCTTTCACTGCGGTCACAATGTGGATGTACGTCTTCTGTGTGAATGAAAAGAAAACAAAGGCATACATTATTTTCCAGAAATTCTAAGTTGAGATGAAAAACTTATGTCTTGTTTAAGCAGGATTTTTTTTTTCTCTTTCCTCCTTTTCCCACCCTCCTTGGATTTTTTTTTTTTTATAACACTATTGTATGAGTCAGAGTGGGTGTATCACTCTTAATTATTGTTGATCACCATTCATGTTGGAACAGCTACCTTGAAACGCCACCTCCTATCAGGAAGTAAATGCCGACTTAGTGACCTGCGTGAGCTAGCTGGTGACCTATCCCACTGGGGAGATGGCAGGCAGCCGCCTGGCGCTTGTTGAATTAAGAAGTGTGACTACAGTAATTAGCAGCGAGTTTCCAGTACAGGAGAGAGTAGATTCAGGGCAGGGCACCGTTGTCATACAGGTCGACCTCTGTGCGGGAGAAATGAGGGATTTGGGATTGGAGCCGGGAGGGTTGGGGAAGGGGTCATGAGAAAGAAGGTCAGTAGCAGAAACCAATTTGACATCCCTGAGCTTGTAATAGGATTTACCTTGGCCCGCAGACCTTGGAGCAGAAGCTGGTTGGCAATGCTGCAGCCTGGGAGTGTGTATTTGGGACCAGAAGAGTTAAGTCTTCCCTGCTTTGTCTCTAGTATGTGCTTAATGGAACACAAACAAAAAGGAGGAGACACAGTGTTAAAATAGAGCTGGGGCCCAGAATGAAATAATGCGTGATTACTAGCAGTTGTACACTTTATGGAAAAAATGTGCACGCAGGTCTTTTAGGAAGTGTAAATAAAACAGATGGATTTATGGAGGGGGAAGTATGCTTTACACACCCAGCTCCTATATCAACAAATGTTGCCCTCAAGGTAAAATTAAAAAAAAAATCTTCTAAGCGTGTATTAGTCACACCCATTTATTTTTGGCATAATTTGTGCGCTATTTGGAAGTTGGCAAGAACGGGAATGTTAGGGCCAACATTTGGTCTTGCTTCAGGGGTTTCTATGAATATGAATGCCTGAAGTTTACATAGGCTTATGCCGTCTCTATAGCAACATGAGTTTGTTGTGAAAATCAAGCCTTTTAAAGTCAAGAATCTGTGTGTTAACCTCAAATTCAACACGCTATCTAATTCTGGTGTTTTGAAACACTTTAAAGACTGTTGCATGTTCAATATTGGATTGGATTAGGTTGGAGGGTGAGTTGATGGCGGTCCTTGGAAAAGACTCCCCCCTCACCCTCCACACTCTCATAGTTTTTTCGAAGGGAAGCCCTTGCTGATGGAAGTTAACCTTAACATGCCTCCAAATGGAGCCAGATGAGAGGATCTGCAAATCATGGCGCAGTCCAGGCAGATCCGAGAGACCAGTTTGAAGGACCAAAAGAGAAAATGACCTGTTAGAGCAGCGGTTCTCAACCTGTGGGTCGCGACCCCTTTGGCGGTGGAACGACCCTTTCTCAGGGGTCGCCTAAGACCATCCTGCATATCAGATATTTACATTACGATTCATAACAGTAGCAACATTACAGTTATGAAGTAGCAACGAAAATAATTTTATGGTTGGGCCACAACATGAGGAACTGTATTTAAAGGGCCAGAAGGTTGAGAACCACTGTGTTAGAGTGTGCTAGTTCCACTCGCAGGGGTCCTCAAACTTTTTAAACAGGGGGCCAGTTCACTGTCCCTCAGACCGTTGGAGGGCCAGACTATAGTTTTAAAAAAAACTATGAACAAATTCCTATGCGCACTGCACATATCTTATTTTGAAGTAAAAAACCAAAACGGGAACAAATACAATATTTGTATTTGCCTGTGGCCCGCGGGCCGTAGTTTGAGGACCCCTGTTCCACTGGGTGTTTAGAACTTGCGGGAGATCTTGCGAGTGCCCCTCTGGCTGGCTCTGGTCTTTTGGAGCCTGGAGGGCAGAAAGGGGGGTGCTGGCACGAATGAGGCAAAACAGCTCAAATCTTTTTGTCTGCCCCGAGGCCCCGGGGCTCGACTGTACAGATTTATCCCTGTTGGGCTTATGTGTGCATGGGGGACTGTGCTTGCACTTAATGGGATTCTTGGTGGCATTCCAGTCAGATACCGGTTGTGTTTAGGAATTTGAGTATGTTCACCCCCCTCGCCAACGCCCGCTGGCTTTTGGCAAAACTATGGTATGCCATGTGTTCCAGTAGCCTGCTTGTCTTTGGGATGCTCTTTCCTGATCCTCGGTGCTTCCCAGGGCCCTCAAATTCTCCTCTCTTGGCATCAGGAGAGGAAAAGGTGAACTGTTTAGTACTGCTGGTTAAGAGAGGGGTGCTCTGAGAAAGAGCCATGGGCCTGGAGGTAAGGTTAGGTTCCATATTGGAATCTGGGACCCGTCTCTTAAGAGTGGCATGTCCATGAACCATTTGTGGAAACCCTTAAGTCCTCCATTTTGGTGTAAGGGAAACGAAAAGAATGCCTGCTTGAATGGAATAGTGGGTGTGGCAGAACTTTGTAGACTTCTCAGCTCTGACGCAAATGCAAGTCTAATACTCTCACGCGAGTAAGGGATGGCAAATAGTTTTCCACTCCTGTCCCAGCTTTGCTCATTTGGCGGTAGCTGCTGGCAGTGCTGTGCGGAGAAGGATTCTGAGCTGATCCCACAGGGAGAAGGGCTAAGGTTGGTGAGTGATGCTGTCATTGGCACAGGGAAGCTGGAAGGGTGCCCTGCCGTGTAAAGTGTTGGCATTTCTGGGCCCATTTGTTTTCCAAGAAGAAAAGAAAATATGAAATAAGTGGATAAACCTTTAACAGTAAATTTCAGGTATCAGTACACGGAGAAAGCATTATTCTGAGGAAGTGGACCGGAATAAACCATGTGTATAGTTCTGGCTCTGGCTATGGAAGAGAATTCCCTTTGGATGCCTGGCTGGGGAGATGCCAATCATTGGGACCAGTCTTTTCTTTCGGGTGTCCCATCTATCATGCTGTCTCTTCTATACATTTTGACACTGGATAAGTTTTAATTTAGCCCTTGGCTCTTTGTTGCCCTATCTGGATCTCTAGTGGTTTTTACTATACATTCTCACATCTGTGAAATTGGTAATTTGTTTGAGGGAGGGATTACGCCCCACATTTTCCCTCCTTTTGATTCCTGTTCGAGTGTAGGATATAAAATAATTTGCCTAGCAAATTTTGAATTGGTCATTAATTTTTTCTGATTATATATAATATTAATTTTGGAAAATTTGAAAAATAAAAAAATATAAATAATCAAGTAAAAAACCCAAACGGGTTATAACATTATAACTAGAGGTTATTATCATTACCATTTTGATGTGTTTCCTGCCAGCATTTTTTCTTTGTGTATATTTAGATATTATTTTTAAGATAGTTGAGTGTATACTCTCAATATAATCTGTTTTTTTCCTAATTATACTACATTATAGTTACTTCTCTGGATCTGTCAATGAGTCTTGATAATTATTAAAATGCTTAAATATTAAAACTTTAACTGTTTATTAGTTGTGACTTAAGCAATAATGCCTGTTTATTATTAAAAAATAACCCACAAAAAGGTACAGAAAGATATTTAATGAAAAGTAAACACCTCCCTCTTCTTATCTACTTCATTTTCTCACTTCCTGTAACCCTATTTTTACAACTTCTTATGTTTTGTTTCAGATGTTGGTTTCACCTTCGTAGACATATAGAATATGGTTCATATTATTCAAACAATCTTTCAACATGACTTTTGCACTTACTATTATCTTGGACAACTTTCATATTACTGCACTCAAATCCATCTCATTCTTTTAACTGCTGCTAGGACTTCCACTTCATGGAAATCTTATTCTTTTAAAAAATATATATTTTTATTGATTTCAGAGAGGAAGGGAGAGGGAGGGAGAGATAGAAACATCAATGATGAGAGAGAATCATTGATGGGCTGCCTCTTGCATGCCCCACACTGGGGATTGAGCCCACAACCCAGTCATGTGCTTTGACCGGGAATTGAACCCTGACCCCCTGGTTCATAGGTTGATGCTCAACCACTGAGCCATGCTGGCTGGGCAGAAATAATCTTCTTTTTTTACATTAAAAAAATTCTTTATTGTTTAAGTATTACATAAATCTCCTTTTTCCCCCATTGACCTCTCCCCAGTCGCCCCCACCTCCCAGCACATGCCTTCACTCCCCCACCCCTGAGTCTGTGTCCATTGGTTATGCTCATATGCATGCATACAAGTCCTTTGGTTGATCTCTTACAGAAATCTTATTCATTTTTCCCCCCCAGAAATCTTATTCTTAATCAAACGTCTGTTGATAGCTATTTAAATGGTTTTCTTCACCCCCCGCCCCCGATTATAAACAACACTGTATTGAACTTCTTTGCATGTATATTTCTGTGCATAATTATGAGTGTTTATGTAGGATTAATCTTTGGAGGTGAAAATTCTGGGCTGAAGGGAAGGTTCACAGTTAAAATATTAAAGGATATGGAAAAATTGCCTTCCAAAAATGCAATCAAATGTATTAGTCTTCTTTTCAGTTATTTTATTTCATGTCAAGAGTCTACTTTATTCCAAGATAATTTAGATAATGCACCTATCCTTCCCTATTAGAAAATTTAAAAAACGTTTTTATTTTCATGTTAAAATCATGTTATTTTTATGTTAAAATAAAAAGTTGTAATGTAGGGCTCCAGTTTAACTCCACCCCTACCCCTCCAGTGGTTCTCAACCTGTGGGTCGCCAACAATGAAAATACATCCTGGGTGTGAGAACCTAGAAAGCTCATGGGGAGCTGGTGAGAATGCGAACACTCTATCCGACACTCTATCCACTGAACCAAACCGGTGAGGGCCAGCAATACACTTTTATTTCCTTTTATTTAGATCTTATTTTGTGTTTTTCAGTAGAAGTAAACATCATTTTTAAAGGCAAGTAAAACTTTGTCTATGGATTTACCAGAATTTACCTGACTATTCCCTTATTGCTGAACTACCAGATCATTTCCCATCTCTTTGTAGATTCAACAACGCCGTGGTGAGCCTCAGTGTGCTTTGCTCTCTGACCACATTTTGCTGATTTCCTTAGAATACACTTCCAGAAGATGATTAGATCAAAGGATCTGGGCATTAAAGGCTTTGGGTAGCTATTGGGATATTGCTTTTCAGAGAGGCTCAAACAATCTACTCTCCCACCAGATGTATGAGAACACCTGTCTGGTTGAATCCTCACATTAGCATTAATAAAAACTTTGCTGCACTGATGATTATGGAGGCATGTGATGGAACACAGAACTGTGTGTCTGCCTTCACCCGTGGGGGTGAATAGATCTTTCCTTCCCCCCCAGGGGACAGTGTTCTTCACTAAGACTTTGGAGACATTTAGTTTAGTAAGTTCTTAGGTCTTTTGAAAAATTTCAATTGTCCACTGACGTCTAGGGCTGAAAGATAAATTTTGAGAGGTGTCTTTCAACTTTGCTATGAAAATATTGTCTAGCCCTAACCGGTTTGGCTCAGTGGATAGAGCTTCGGCCTGCAGACCGAAAGGTCCCCGGTTCGATTCTGGTTAAGGCCATGTACCTTGGTTGCAGGCACATCCCCAGGAGGAGGTGTGCAGGAGGCAGCTGATCGATGTTTCTAGCCCTCTATCCCTTTCCCTTCCTCTCTGTAAAAAAATCAAAGTATATTTTTTAAAAAAGAAAAAAATTGTCTAATAGCAGATATCACAGATGCAAACTCTACCTTCTACAACCCGCCCCTCTCCCCTTCCTGTACACACACACATACAGAGACACTCACGGCTGAGACTCTGAAAATTGCTCAGAGTAACTTGGAGTTGGCCAAGGTTGAAAGAAGTTTTCCAAATTCCATGCCCCCAATAGGTCTTGGGTAAAGAATGGTTCCTCTTGCTTTTTAGTAGAAACAGTAATTTGATTCCCCAAGTTTAGAACCCAGTTGTGTTCATTTGTAACAAGCAAATGCCAAATGAGCTAGGCAAGCCTGAGATGGGCACTGGACAGCCCTCCTTGTAATGTTTCTTTGCTTTGGGGCTATTCTTCACTCCTGTGTACTTTGGCATGCATCGAGCGTGGGAATGAGACACTTAAAATGCTCCCCTTCCATCTGAAAACCCCTTTTGCTGCCACCACCTCGCTGTAGAACCCCTTCCATCAGGATTTTTGTGTGGGGTGGGTCATGCTTTTACAGGGCAGTTTCTTTCAGGGCGCGTCGATTAGGCTTGTAGGATACTTTAATTGAGGCGGGGTAATTGTGGGCTGCTACAAGGGTCCTGGCAAGGGTTACTTTATAAATAAGATTATTATGCTTAGTCGTGTTAATGGGCATTTATGTGCCCCAAATCCTTCAGCCAGCGGTGGGATGATAGCCCTTAAGACCATAGTTACTATTTTGGGTTGTGCTCACTTGTAAAACTGGATGTTTTTTTATTGTGAAGCTGTTTTTAGTTAGGGAGTACATAAAACCCTTTGAAAGACAGAATTTCAATTTTGTGGTTGCTGTCTTATGTAGTTTTAATGGTAAAATCACTATATATATGTGTGTGTGTTTTTATAGTTTAGAGCAAAACAGTTAAAACCGTGCTCACTTTAGCAGGATTTCTTAATAACGGAGAACTACAAAATCTTAGTGCAATTTGGCCAAACGTACCTCCTTTCCCCTGACCGGTGGTAACTTTTCACTTCGGGGAGACAGGTTCTCTTTGGCTCTGTAATGCTCGTTTCGCGGAGGTTGCAGGTCCCCGGGGAGACTTGGGTGCCACGTTGTAGTGAGGGCACGGGCTGTGTGGGCTACGCCAGGGGGTGTGAACACAGTCCTGTGAGTTGAGGAGGTTCTGCAGGTACATTTGCATCCCGGGGCCTGAGGCAGACAGAGTCCCTGGCACAACAGGAAGTCCCCAGACTCCCCAGGGGCCTGGCTACCCTGCTTGATGGTCCCCAGTAAGCAAATTGAATGGACTGTGGGCAGTTAGCTATGCTAGCTTGTAACGCGTAGCTGCAATTGGATAAGACAGAAAAGTGCATGACCCAGGAGTAGGGGAGGGGGCGGGGGAGGATGGCTCATTTCCCCCACAGAGAGGATCCCGTGCAGTGGGGCGATCCCTACCTGACTGCAAATACCCGCATTCACCCCTGCTGCTGGGTCACTTTCCCCAAATCCTGTTTCCTTTACTTACAGCGAGAGGGCTAGTCCTGCCTGTGAAGAGCATACACCTGCACACCCCCTGCCGTGTCCCAGGGAGGAGACGGGGGATATTGCGGGAAGCTGTTCTGGGGATGGAAACTGTGTCCCAGAGACCTGCGGCTGGGTAATCCGATGATGGCACACAGTTCTTCTCGGGGCCTTCCTCTGTACTACAAAACAAACTCTGGCGACGAGGGACGCTTCTTTGTTCTCCCTTGCCATCTGTCCTGTTCCTGCTGATAAACTGGTTAGTCTGAAGGACTTGCCACCAATCATGATGATTTTCATAGCATTGCCCTGGCTGCTTCAGTTCCCCCTCCTGACATAACCCCATGAGGCCCATTCCCATGTCTGCTCCCAACATTTCTCCTGTATGTGTACCCCTTGCCTGTCCTTTCCCTTCTTCTAGAGCTGCATCAGGCTATCTCTCCCTTGAAGCTTTCTCTGGGTATTGGCAGACATTAACTATATTGGTATTTGTGGTTTATATCCCCCCAACTATTGGTTATTTATAAGGCAAGGAGGCGGTATATAGAGTGGTTTAGAGTTTGGCCCCTAGAGTCAGGCAGACCTCATATCAGTCCTGGTTCTTTCCCCACTGGATGTGTAACCCTGGATATGACAGCTCAGCCCTCTGAGCCTCAGTTTCTCATGGAAGTTTAGAACCTGCCCCTTAGTTTAGTCATAAAGATGAAATGAAGGCATTAAGAGCTCTTACCGTGGTGGCAGAGGATACTGAGTACCGAGCAGTGCTAGCTGCTATGGTTGTCACTGTTATTATTATGCATTACGCAGTACACACTGGGACAGTGCCGGGAAGCCCCTCACTATTGCCCCTCCCACCTGTGCTTCTTACAATGGGACTTCGACCCTTTTCCATTGAGAGGTGGGGTGTATGTTCTCTCCCCTTGATTCTGGCCAGGTATTAACCACAGGGAAAGTAATGCTAAGTGGTTTCTGAAGATAGGTTATGTAATGTGGTTCAGCCTTTGCCCTCTTTTCAGCCATCGCAATGTGAGAGCCCCCAAACGGCTGTGATTGAAGGAACAGTGGCCCCCAGCCCTCAGCCTTAGCCGACTCCCAGCTGAGAGCCAGCATGAACTCGCCAGCCATATAAGTGAGTCACCTTGAAAGGGCATTCTTCAGCCCCAGTAGAGCCATCTCAGCTGATATTCCATGCCCCAGAGAAACTGTCCGTACATGTTTTCAAGTTTTTCGGGTACATATGTATTTGCAAAGATATATGCACCCTTATGTTCATTGCAGCATTATTCACGATGGCCAAGACATGGAAACAACCAAAGTGTCCTGCGATAGAGGACTGGATAAAGAAGATGTGGTACAGATACACAGGGGAATACTACCCAGTCATAAAGAAAAGATGAAATATGCCATTTGCAACAACATGGATGGACCTTGAGAACATTATGCTAAGTGAAATAAGTCAGTCAGAAAAAGCTCCTATGTGGGGTATAAAACAGAAACTCACGAACACAAACAGCAGTGTGGTGGTTGCCAAAGGGGAGGGATTGGGGGTATAAGGGGATCATAATATATGGTGATGGGAAAAGATTTGACTTTGGGTGGTGGGCACACAGTGCAACATACAGATCTTGTAACATAGAAACCCCCACCTGAAACCTACATGATCATATTAACTAATGTCACTCACCCCAATAAATTTAGTAAAAAGAGGGGGGAAATAAAGCTTAGAACATACCATTTCTATATATTAAAATATTGGCACACAAGACAACAAAGAATACATACATAACAATACAATAAAATGCTTGTCTATTGCAGGGAGGGAAATCGGACTGGGGATTGGAGATGAAAGAGAATTATAAAAAATTTAGGAGAGAGGGAGGGCTGTGTATGGACTCAAAACAATAATGTGAGCTGAGGAATCTGATCAACCCAACCTGCAGTCCTGAAGCACACAGACCACGCCCCACCAAATCCTCCACTTGCACTTACTTTGTGCCGGCCTTGCGAGGTGGCTCATCATGTTACTGCTCTTCTTCTGCTTGATAATACTTCCCTCCAATGGGAAGTCATAGACTCTTGGGGTTGGAAGCGATTTCCCTTCAATAGCACCTTGCTCCATGCTGCTTGTTGAGAAGGATACGAGAGAAGCAAGCAGCACTTCCTGTCTTCAGGCCAGTTTGTCTAGATGGGGAGCGAGCATGCTCAAGAAACAATTAGATAACAGCACACGTTGGTACGTAATTAAGTGTTAAATTGCGTGGGGCAAGCCTGCGACCAGTAAAGGCAGAGGTGCTGGGGAGGAACAGGACGTCTGCTCAAGATAAAAATAGCGATATGGAATTTCACTGACTTCAGAAGAGTTTGACTAAGGAAGCCACTGCCGCAGGATTTCCCTGGCCCCCCGCCCCTCCCCGAGCTCACTGCCCTTTGCCAGGAGCTGTGGATGCCTTGCTGTGCTGCCTGGAGGCCCCGAGGTTTCCCTGACCTGCCCGTGGGGAAGGCAGCCAGGCCAGCGGGAGGGGAGTGGAAATTTACCACTCACCTTGACCAGATTTGTTTTACACACAGGGCTCTAGATTAAGATTTTGCCCCAGGACACATTTCTGTGTTAAAATGTTTGAAAACCCAGAGTATAAAGTCCCAGCACCTCCCTCCCTGATCTGGCTCTCACCAGCCCATGTGACCCTCCTCTGACCCCAGAAACTGCATTTTTCTGAATTCCTCCTTCCCTCCTAGGCCTCTGTCTGCTGAATGAATTCCTCACATCTTTTGAGGTGTGGCTCAAGCATCTTTTTCTCTTTGGACCCTTTCCTCATCAGTCACCTTCCCCTAACCCAGCGGTTCTCAACCTGTGGGTCGGGACCCCTTTGGGGGTCGAACGACCCTTTCACAGGGGTCGCCTAAATACATCCTGCATATCAGATGTTTACATTACGATTCATAACAGCAGCAACATTACAGTTATGAAGTAGCAATGAAAATAATTTTATGGTTGGGGGTCACCACAACATGAGGAACTGTATTAAGGGCCTAACCAGAGCTGGTCGGGACCTCCCTTATAAAGCACTCACTACACACTGCACTGTGATTGTCTGCCGTCGGCTATGAGCATCCCAAAGGGCAAGGGCATACTTCTCCATCTTCGCGGCTTCAGCATCCAGAGGGGCACCTGGTGCATAATAAGTGATAAGGGAACATTTGCTGAGGGAATGAGTGATTGCTATACGTGTGTCTCTTTCAGTGTTCATGTGTGGGTTACATAAAAACTATGATATTTAAAACAAGGCTCTCTCTCTCTCTGCGCTCCCCGCCCTCCCCCCCGCCCCCCGCCATTGGTATGTCACAGGGGTCAGCAAACTATGCATGTAGGCCAGACCCAGCCATTGGCCTGTTTTAGCCCACAAGCTAAGAATGATTTTTACATTTTTAAAGGCTTAATAGCCCTAAGAAGATTGTGTGACAGAGACCCCATGTGGCCTGTAAAGCCCAAACTACTTACTATCCGACCCTTTACAGAAAAAAATGTGCCAACCCCTGGGGCTTTAGCGGAAGACACTATGAGAAGGTCATGGGATTCTGGAGGCCGTGAGGAGCCAACCAGTACTGGTTAACATTCAGTAGTTGACATGTAGCTAACACAATAGCTCTTATTATGTGCTGAGCATTTACATTGTTAACTCATTAATGCTCCTACGAGGTGCAAACGGATGAGGAGGCTGAGGCACAGACACTTTGGCTTGGCTCAGGTCTCGCACTGGCTTTTCTTTCGATGGGCCTGAGAATTGGCAGAGGATGGTGGTTAAGAACCAAGAGCCCAGCTGCCGTTCTGCCTGGTTTGACGACTGGCTCCACAACTGAAGTGTCATGGTGTCCAGGCTCAGCTCAGTGCCCGGTGCAGCATGGGAGTCAGGTGAGCGCTCTCTGTCACTGTTTTGCGATGCTGCAGAGGTAACATTGACAAACACCGTTGTACTGCTGTAATGGGATGGAAGATGCTATTCACTTGAATCGGAGAGAAGCAGTCAGATTGGGAGGACTGTGCTTCCCAGGGTGCCGTGCATGTTGGGGGAAGTCCTGGATAATGAGTGTGGTGTGTGAGTGAAGGTGGGTGGATTGATTGGGGCGCAGTATGGTAAGCAGGATCTGTGTGTATGTGGGTGCGTGCACACATGTGTACAGATAGGTGAGGCTGTGCATGTTTTTGGCCTTTAACATAACTATAAAACTCTGAAGACAGAATGAGAATTTGTGTTTGAGTGTCTCTTTATTTTGGGACTGGGTTGCACGGGGCCAGGATTTATGTGGGTTATGTTATGTACTGACTGCCCTGACTGCACATGGTAACTGACTGCACATAGTACGAACCTCTCCACGCACGATCCTAATGGGTATATCTAAAAACTCAGGCCCCCAGTGGTGAAACCCACTTGCACAGCCTTGCAAAGGACAATTGTGCATAGGTGCGCCCACCTCTGCCTTTCTGTGATGCCACACAGGTAGCTTAAAATTGGCCACGATGGAGGTTAGCAAATGCTACAAATCAGAGCTTTTCCCTCACTTTGAGCTGGTTGTTACATACCTACCAGCTCACCACTGCAGGCATCAGACTTATCTCTCTTCCCAGTTCCATTTTTTTTTTTTTATTATCTAAGAATATAAGGATCGTGGTAACAAGGGCAGAAACATGAGAGAAACCTTTTTTTTAATGGTGAAATTTTATTTTGAATAGATACATTGAATAGCAGTTTTTGGTTTTGAGGACTTCTTAAATGTTTTGATGCCAATCGACCTAATTTTGATATCAAACACAGTAGATGTAAAATGGTTGGGTTTATATGTTTAAATTGTGTGTGTGTGTGTGTGTGTGTGTGTGTGTGTGTGTGTGGCATTGAAGACTTTTGGGCAGGAGGGAGCTGGTGTGTGGTAAGGGTAGTTATATAAAACAGGAATATATTTTGGCCAATTATTTTGCTATGTTTCACTCAGGTTTATTTGTGTGTGTGTGTGTGTGTGTGTGTGTGTGTGTGTGTGATCTTTTTTCCATTCTGCAGTGACTTATTATCTTTCCACTAGGATATTACAGGGAAAGAGGGCATTAAAAAATAAATTTAATTCCAGTCATACCCTGGGAGGATGAAAGATTACTGAGTTGTTGTCCACGCAAGGTTGAGTATTATGTCGAGACTTTGGTTTTTCAACAATAGCTAATTTTCAATAAAGAGATTATCCTGTAAAATTGCAATATGTTTGGAAAGGAGTCAAAGCTTCGTAGCAATGTTGTAGAAATTAGCTATTATCAGAGGTTAGCTCTAATTAACACAAAAATGTGATTTTAGATGACAGTGACAGGGGGTCTGTAAGTGCCTTTGTTGTGTGACTATGTTACTGTTTGTGGAAGAACCAGCTCTTGTGGAAAATGCAGGCTTTGCAGCCCTTGCAATATAATTATGTGTGTTTTGTTTGTTTTTATAGAACAGATGCAAGACAAAGAACATAGTATGAGATATTGGAATGTAATTTTGAAACATATGTTTCCAAAATTATGGAAACGTTCTGGATGATAAATAAATCCCTTCAGCCGCAGAGGGTGCAGGCTTGGGAGGCTGCGGGAGAGCCGGGTGTTGGACGGGGAGGAACGTGGGTTAAGTAACAGGCTGAATAGTAAGCACATCAAAGCCATTAAAGCATAAACCCCCAGATTTAAAAACGTGAGAGGCAAAAGATTATGTAGCGTGGTCTGGCGGCTTTATAGAGCCCCTTTCAAACGAGGGATAGAACAAAGAATGTGCGGTTGAAGCTCTTGGAGAGATTTATTTCAGGAGAGAGGCAAACATGTTGCTCTGATGCCAATTAACCAGGAAAAAGCACCACGTCATAAATGCCAGTGTTAACAATGTAAATCCCACACCCGAGGATGTACTGAAGGCAGGTCACAGTGCTCCCAAGAGAGAACGCATGAAGGGATAACAGGCAGAGAGCGCTCCAACCCCCGGCCTACCTGCTCAGGACTTCTGTGTCTGCCCGCTGGAGAGCTTCTCAGTGGGAAGTAGCCTCTAGTTTGGGTAGTTCAGCTGCTTGACCTGCTATTATTATTACTATATTATTTATTTATTATTTTAAAAAAATATATTTTAGTGATTTTTCACAGAGAGGAAGGGAGAGGGATAGAGAGCCAGAAACATCAATGAGAGAGAAACATCGGTCAGCTGCCTCCTGCACATCTCCTACTGGGGATGCGCCCGCAACCAAGGTACATGCCCTTGACCGGAATCGAACCTGGGACCTTTCAGTCCGCAGGCTGATGCTCTATCCACTGAGCCAAACTGGTTAGGGCTATTATTTTTTAAAAATATGTTTTTATTGATTTCAGAGAGGAATGGGGAGGGAGAGATAGCAACATCAATGATGAGATAGAGTCATTGATCAGCTGCCTCCTGCACACTCCACACCGGGAATCAAGCCTGCAACCCAGGCATGTGCCCTGTGACCTGGTTCATAGGTCGACGCTCAGCCGCTGAGCCACGCCGGCTGGACTGCTTGACCTGTTCTCATGTGGGACTTTTGATTCCGTCCAAGAAAATGTGTCATGGGAACTGGAGAAGAGCCTCTTTATCACTCTGCTTCATCTGTAATAGCCTGGAGATACCCCAGAGTTTTCCTATATTATTTTGGATAACAGAGTTAATAGAATGGATGTGTAAAGTTATTTGCAAAATGCACAGTGAAAACCATCAAGTCTATATATAGCACTTTTATGGCTTTTAAAGTATATTCACATTCATTAACTTAGTTGTTCCCCACTGTAATTCTGTGCAAAAGGAAAGGCTGATAGAGCCTTCGTCTTTAGAGCTCACGATGGACTTCAGATGACTCAGCCCAACCCTTTCGTAGTGGAAAAGAGGCCGAGGGAGGTTGGGAGATCTCTATCCCCATTAGCCTGTGAGAAACACTGAGCACGGGGAGTCTGAGCTTCTCAGCCACCAGCAGCATTATGTGTGAGTGAGTCTTGGTTTTCTCTCGTGGAGAATATGGCACGGCAGTCTTCCAGGAAAAATAGACACTAAAAAGTCAAATAAAAAGTGTTGTCTGGAATAGAGATGTCTGTTGCTACAAAAATATTCAACTCATCATTACTGAACGGGGGTAATAAATCTCTTTACCTTTTGTATTTTGGTGCATGGAAACATTATCTTTTATGATCATAGGTGTTGCTTCATTATTTAAAGCATACTTGTTATTGCAGGAAAGACAAGCTCGTGTTTGATTTATAAGGGAGCGATTGTGCTCGGTGTTAAATGAAAGTTCAGAGGGAAATGAATTCTAAATAAGAATAATTGAAGAGATTCAAGGTTCATTTGAGTTTATATTCATCAAGACAATTGTCTCCAGAAATCCTCTTATTTAAAGCAACAGGACAGATCGTAACTTACAAACTTTGCCTTTATGACATCACTTTATTCTATATATCATAATCAGAAATGTTAAGCCTCAGCAGTAATTTATACAAAGCGTATTGTTACAGAGTTATAAATGTCATTAAGTGGGAGACTTATGCCTCGGTGTCATGAAAGTTGATCCCTGGATTTAAAAAAAAAATTACCCATAATGCAAGTGTTCCATAAAAATATTCTTAGTCCTTTCTCCTCCAGAGCAGCTTCATATTAAAAGTTCCGTTTCATTTTACACCTGTATTCTGCTCCGGGAAGTGCAACCTTTATTTCTCCTTCATGTTTTTAAAGTCACCTTCTTAATTCTGGTAGAACATAACTCAAACAACTGAAAATGTTAGGAATGGATTTACAGTCCCTCTGGCTACTCTCTATCTGGGATGGAAAGGAAAGTGAAGCTGGAGATAACTTTTCCTGCCACCAAGGGACACCTAGTGAGAAGAGGTGATGAATTGTAATGTGCCAACGAGTTTTGATTATTCAGGGACTTGTGATGGAATTTTGTGGATTCTTCAGGCCTCTGGTTTTTATTTTGGCTGATTTCACTGCTCAGTGGCACCTCTGGTGGTCAGGGACAACCATCCACCTCGGGTGGGTCCCCAAAGAGAGAGTGGCAAAGGAATCGCCCCCTTATTGAGCATCTACTCTGTGTCAGACATGGGGTAGAACTTTCACAAATAGGTTGTTTCATGAAATCTTCACAATAAACCAATAAATAAAGTACCAGCATCCCACTTTATAGATGATAAAGGCTCAGTGTACTTCACTCAAATCTTTATTGAATATATTCTATGTTCTAGTCCCTGGGAAAAGATGGTGAATGAGAGAGAAATGGTCTCTGTCCTCTCTGAGCTTAGAATGCAATAGGGAGAAAAGAAATCAGACAAGTCATCTCACATGTAAATTGTAAAATTACAGTGATATGTGTTAGGAGTAAAAATCATAAGGGATTATGGGAATCATAAACAGGGGATCTGATCTGGTTTGTAGGGTCAGAGAGTGTGTTCCTAAGGGCGTAACCTTCGAGCTGATGACTAAAGGATGGAGTAGAAGTTGTCCAAGGTTGCCCAGCTCAATCTCAGGTCTGCCCGACGCCAGATTCTCTCCATATCGTACGACTACATGCAGTTGAACTTATGCACTGAAACCAGCTCCTTGACTCCAGCCACCAGCCACAGTCCACCAGCCCCTGCCTCCGTGTTCTGCGTGTCTGTGGGAGTTGGTGATGGTGGATTGGAGACTGCTTCTCAGCAAGTTATACCAGCAACACAGAGCAGCCTTCGCTGTCTGTGCATTCTTTCCATTGTCTTCATCCTTCTGTCTCAACTGGACTTGGGCAATGGCGGTGGGGCAACTCCGGACATTACTCCTGATGGGGGAGAGGATATTCGAACACCTGGGATGGGCTTGATTAATGTCCGGCCCAAGCCAGAGATCAGGAACATCGCCTGGATACTCTCCTACCTCCCAGAGCCTGCCTCCTAGTCTAACTCCCTTTGCTCAACCCCACCTCCCTGATCTAAAGCCATCCTGGGGGTTGGCTACCTGCCTGAAAAACTCCCCGACCTGCTGAGGAACTGCAGCAGGGAGTCCTGTTAGCAGCTGTGGGAGGGTGGTTGGAGTCTGACCAAAACATTCCTCACGCATGTTTCCACCCACTTTGTGTCTGTCTGCAGGGTGAGCTGCCCCGTTGGACACGGCGGCCACCCCAGAGCTGCACCTTCCAGCCAGGCCCAGGAGTGGGGGCAGCTGAGGATGGAGGTGAGAAGTTTGGGAACTGGAACATTTTCCTGGGTCCTCTACTGATCCCCCCACCCCCTGCCAGAGCACAGCAAGGCTAGTGATTTGTGAAAAAAATTGAGACATTGGATGACTGTTCAAAGGCACTTCACCAAAAAAACAAACAAAAACAAAAGAACCTAAGAAAACGTCTTTCTCCTTAAGCCAAAATTCCCACCATTGGTGATTTATTCTTTTGGGTGACGTGGCATTGCCTCTCGCTTCAGTGCTTTTGTTAAAATGCATACAGTCTTGGGAGAAGGGAACGTTTTAGTCCTGGTCACCTTATTATGAATGAGTTTATCACTTTCCTTTCCTTTGCCTGGTTAAAGGGCAGCTGGAGGACACCTAGGTGTCTTGGGGAATAGGTTGCTGAAGTGTGTGTGTGTGTGTGTGTGTGGGGGGGGGGGGACGCGTGGGGGGCAGGCACTTTTCACTGGTCTCAGCTCCCCAGTCTCCCTTTTGCAAAAAAGCAGCACTATGCTATGATCACTAGGGGGCAGAATTAGGCCAGCAACTGGCCCCTAGTACTTGTTACCAATTCTGCAAACCAAAGTTGGCAAACATGCATTATTCGTGCTGTTTTTCTTAGAAATCTGGAGTCTCTCCGAGATGGTAGGAATGTGTGGGGCGGGCCACGACAGTGCAATGCAGCGACTACCTGGAAAAGAGAAGCCCTGGAAGGGTAAAGCAGACGCCCCACAGGTTCCACCGACGGACTTTGATATTGTTCTGCCACCGGGTTTGTTATGAAAATACACTGAACATCTCTCCGAGCTAAAATTCAGATGAGAGCATTTGAAGCCAGACTGGCTTCTCCAATGCATGTTGGTGCCTCCGACTTCACCCAAGGGTGAAAACTCACATATGGATCAGATATATTCTTCTGATGCTGGAGAACAGACTCTCTTGAGGAATGGTGGAAAAAATCCCCCTCACAGCCAAACGTATATTGTACTGTTACGAATGGCTCTGTTCTTACCAAATAAATCTTGCTGAGCAACTTACCTCCAGAGTCAAGGATAAATCACTGCAGGAGCCCCAGGCATTTCACTCTGCCTGGGCAGTAAAACTTAGCGATGGTCCTGACAGCATTTTGTAAAATCATAATTGCTGAGGGAAAGTGATTCTGGATGTCTTAAAATGTTCAGAATGAAAGAGTAGCTGTTCCTTTGAGGAAAATTATCCCAATGCTGTGTGTGTGTGTGTTATCTTTTATATGAATTCTAGATTATAATCTACAGACCCTCATCATTTTTATTGAGATTGTGCAAGAATTTTACTAGAAGCATAGTCACACGCAGCAGACTCAAGTTTTATGGGAAACTTTGGGACGATAGGGTAAACATCTGTCTCCTAGCTAACATACATGTAGGCTGAATTGTGCCCCCCTCAAATTCATATGTTGAAATCCTAAGCCCCAATACCTCACAATGTGACTGTGACTGTATTGGGAGTTAGGATACTTAAAGAGGTAAATGAGGTCATTATGGTAGGCCCTCATCCAGTGGCTCTCAACGTTGGCTGCCCATTAGAATCACCTGCGAATCTTTCTAAAATCCCGATTTCTGAGCCTCATCCTCCGGAAATTCTGTTTCTTTGTTATGGGTGGGGCCACAACATTAGTAACAAAGAAACAGAATTTCCGGAGGATGAGGCCCAGAAATGGGGATTTAAAAAAGATTCCCAGGTGATTCTAATGTGCAGCCAAGGTTGAGAACCACTGCCCTAATCCAATATGACTGGTCTTATAAGAAGAGGAAATGTGGACAGACACTGCAGGAGGAAAGACACAGGAAGAAAGCAACCAAAGAGAGTCCTCAGAAGAAACCAGTCCTGCCAATACTGTCATCTTGGATTTTTAGCTTATGGGACTGTGAAGAAATAAATTTCTGTTGTTTAAGCTTCCCAGGGCAGCCCTAGAAAACTAACATTATGTATACAATTGTTTTAAAAGGTCAGTGCATTAAAATGGAATCTCTACATATTTAAAATAGAGCTCATGATTTGAATTCAAAATTTTTTTAAAAAAATATTTTTATTGATTTCAAAGAGGGAGAGAAACATCAATGATGAGAGAGAATCATTGATAGGCTGCCTCCTGCACACCCCCTATTGGGGACTGAGCCCACAACCTGGGCATGTGCCCTGACTGGGAATTGAACTGTGACCTTCTGGTTCATAGGTAGCTGCTCAACCACTGAGCGACACCAGCTGGGCTGGATTTCAATTTTAATATCAGTGATTTTGAAGTAGAATTGTATAAAGTGAAATGAAATCTTTATAGAAAGTCATATCATTGAGCTGTAAATTGCAGACAAACTTAGCCAATAGCATTTGTGCCTGGATTCAATATAACTACTTGGCTGTTTCGATTGCTCATCTTGGGAAGGAGGAAGGTTCATTTAGATATTGCTCTTTTCTATCTTCCCCCCAAATTGTCACAGCACATTTAATACCAAGTCTTGCAGAGTAAGTGAAGTCTACTTCTTTGACTTATTTTATCCAGCGAGACAATGGTGCCTTATTCCCAGGTTCACCTTCGGGGTGGGGTGTGCAGGAGAGTAACCACTCCGGCCTCCTCACCGCAGGCAGCACTCTGAGAAGTGCCAAGGATGTCATATCAAAAACGGAGAGAGGGGAGAGACAGGGCTCCATGGTTCAGAACATTTAGAGCATAGCATTGAGCTAGTCTTTCAAACTGAGAATTTGGTTGAGAGTTTTTAATCTCATCTTGTTTTGTTACTTGTTTGCTGATGGCTCATTGGATGAGAGGTTGAACCAGCAGTCAGGAGACTGGGTTCTAGTTTATCCCAGGTACCTCACCCTGCTCCCTTCCAGCACTAACATTCTCTATAGTAACACAGTTTTTGAGGCCAGTGGACAAGTGCCTGGCCTGAAATAGCCCTTGTCAAGACTGACAAGTTCAACATTCCTGCCCAGTCCGGAGGCCTGGTGACTACTTTCCAAGGCTGTTTTTGCATCCTCAAGACCCTCTCACTTCACTTATAGGTACCATAGGCCTGCTCTCTGGGGTTTTCTTCTTTGCCATCTCTCCTTCTAGAAAAAACTGGTTCTCTAGAGCAGCGGTCACCAACCGGTGGTCCGTGGTCCACTGGTGTTCTGTGAGGTCCGAAAGGTTGGCAACGGCTGCTCTAGAGAGTGTTGAATACAAGCTGTTTACAACTTAGTGCAAACTTAATAGGTTACCTTACCCCCTGTCAAGGGCATTTAAAATCACATTTCGTATCTGTATCTGTAGGACTTTCTCCTTCTGAGAACAGCTTCAAACATCCAGCTTTGGGGAGGCATCTTTGAGGGGCAGAACTTTTCTGGTGCCTCTGTCAGGAATGCAGTTTTCTTCTTTGCTGGCGGCGAAGGTCAGATATGAACAAAAGAAGGTCAGATATGTTAAGCAGTTGTTCTAATGAACAAACATTTGTGCCAGGATTGGGCCCTGGGTCTGGCTGACTGCTTTTGTCTTCATCCTCTTAGGAGGGGCATATATTGGATGTAGACTTGCTCAGTCTGGCAGCTCAGTGTTCTACACCAGCTATTTGAGCCATGAGGCAGCCTGAGTCCCATGGGCAGCAGGACAGGGCAGGGCAGGGCCAGCCTCTGAAAGATGCCTGTTCCATTGTCTCTGACGCAATTTGGGCAACAGAGCATGGTACACATGAGATCAATAAAGTCCTTTTTTTGGAGGGATGGATGGATGGATGGATGAATGAATGAATAAATGAATGAATTCTAGTATTCTGTGGTGGGGAACCCAATTTTGGGTCTTTCACTTTATTTTCCTGCTGTCCATTGCAGTTTAGGAGTGAGCATTGGTGCCTTAGCACCCAGAGCAACATACCCCTGTTATATCACGTAGCATCTTATACTATGTAGTACATGCTACACATACACATACTTACTACATATGTCACATCCATCATAAGATATATACCAAAATTTAAAACATTTAAAAGGTTGAGAAAAACCTGAGTATCAACAGAAGTTCTAAGATTTCTCCCTACAGCCCAATGGATGTAAGTGCAGACCTCGTTGGGGGGGGGGGGGGCGGAATTGGACCTCACTATGGAGACCACTTGCTTAGTGCATCATTTTATGTCTGACATGGACCAGAATCTGTTATATCCACTCGGCGAAGTAAAACCAGAATTCAGTTAAGTAAGTATTTGCTGAGGGTCTGACTTGTGGTGGACAGTCTGCTGAATGCTGAGGGGCAGCGACTCGATGCCTTGGACCCTTCCAGGTAGAACTGATTTATGACACTCGCTCTCCTCTTCTTGCAAATACACTCACACCGGCTGGTTGCGTGCCCATATTTTTAGCACCGGAAGTATTGTGACAGTGGCTGTGGAAGAAACAAAGATGTAGCAGACTGTTTTTGTTGCTCAGGTCTTAGTTTGGGTTATGTTGTTAGGAGTGCCCATAGTAAAAGAAACACAGAGCCACCGGAGAGGGGTGTCCAGGAGCTTCTGATATTTTGGTAACGTTTGTTTCTGAACCCCAGAGGAGGGGTGAGCAGGTTTCGTTTGGTTATTCACATGTAATCCATACATATATGCGATAAGAACACTTCCAAACGGTGAGCTATTTTATTAAAAACAAAAGGAAAGAAAAGAAGGCATTAAAGATCGCAGGGCCCTTTGGGACTGAGTACAGGTAGAATGGAGTACATTACGCAGACCCACGGGGCTGGGCAGCTGGGGAAGCTTTGATAGGGAGGGTGTCCACTGCAGGACCTGGATGCACAGTGGAATGAGGGCTGCGGGAGAGGAGCCACAGGGAAGTGAGAGCTGAGCATGGCGTTGGGGCTGAGCCTGGAAGCTATGAACAGCCCTGGAAGTCGCAGGGGTCGCAGGGAGGGTAGCAGGTGGGCGTTCCTGTTGAGTTATAGTGGGGGTTCTGTGGAGAGATGGGGTGAAATGGGCTGTAGCATGTTTTGAGAGCCAGACAGAAGAGTTTCAAAATTATGTTGAGAGCACTGAAGAGCCATTGACCAAATCAAATTACTTTTGGGAAAGTTAATTTGAAGCTGTGGAGAAATAATACCTATGGATGGTATCTACCTCATATGTCCCGATTCCATCCATTTCTCTGCAATGCAGCAGTAAGTAGCCTTCTTATTGGCCTCCCTCCTGCCTGCCCATCTTAACCCTTGCTGGCTCATTTCCTATACTTTTGGCTGAGAGATCTTTTTAAAATGCCATTTGACCATATCTCTTCTGAGCTCAAACATTTTTAAAATAATATATTTTTATTGATTTCAGAGAGGAAGGGAGAGGGAGAGAGAGATAGAAACCTCAATGATGAGAGAGTATCATTGATAGGCTGCCTCCTGCACGCCCCCTTCTGGGGATCAAGCCCGCAACCTGGGCATGTGCCCTTGACCTTAGGACCCTTCAGTCCATAGGCTGACACTCTATCCACTGAGCCAAACCGGCCAGGGCCAAAGATATTTTAATGGTTCCCAATGCCTTTTCCAGCATGTCCAAGTGCCACAACTGGACATACAAATGCCCCTGTGCCTTCCCCTTGCCTTCCTCTGCAGCCTTTCATCCCACTTCCCACTCAAGCCACACCGAAGCACTTGTACTTCTCTAAACCTTCGACCCCTCACAGTGTACCTGGGCCATGAGGCCCCCATTCACCCCAACTTCCTCTTACCCTAGTAGATGTCTATTCATTTTTAAAGATCCAGCTCAGCTATCAGTGTCCTCTAAGACTCTTACCCAAAGTGTGGTCTATACACCAGCAGCACCCTCAGCATCTCAGAATCTCAGCCCCACCTTAGACCCACTGTGTCAGAAAGCCGCATTAAACAAGAACTCAGGGAGATTTGGGTGTACCGAGTTCTCAGAAACACTGGTCTGGGCAGCCTGGTCTGCCCCCAGCACCACGTCCAGGGGAGGAGTCAGGCCCCCAGGCACTCCTGAAAGCCTTCCTAACAAGATGTTATCTTCTGTATATTTCTCTCTGTTTTCTTCATTTAATTTTGAATGAACTCCCTGAGGGCCAGGGCCCATTTTATTCAACTTTGGTGACTCAGTGACTCCTCTAGTGCCAGTACACAGCAGATGCTCAATAAATGCTTGTCGCATGAGTGAAAATCAGTAATAAATTCACATTGTGAATAAATGATGGTCTGCTCCTCATGCACCATCAGAGATCAGCTTAAGGTGGACCCCGTTTCAGACACCTTGTTGGGACTTGCTTTAGCTTCCTCCCTTCAAGCATCCTATTTACTTCAGGTGAGCTGCGCGGCCCCTGGCACCTGCCAGAGCCCAGGCCAGCACTCGTGATGAGGACACGTAAACCCAAGAGTACTCCCCCACTGGTAGACATGCTTTAAAATGACCGCCCCTCGGGGAAACTCCCACTGTTCCTGAAAAGCAGCCTTTTCAATTAAACAACATTTTCATTCTGATCAAAGATCCACTAAATTGGGTTAAAATGAGGATTAAGAGACTAGGAGGCACGGGGCATCACCTTTGACTCCCCCTTACTGGGGAGCCCTTATCAGGACTCTTGGCTCCGTGTAAAGAATGGGGAGGCCACCCTAGCCCCAGAGCTGGCTCTTCTCTCCTTTATCTGGCAGAGGGAGATGAGTGACACTCCTGCCAGAGCTTCAATGGCTAGAGACCCTTCATTCAATGTTGGATTCTAAGAGACACGTTTAGCCCCTCCTCAGTTCTTTCACAGCCCATTGATAAGAGCTTAGAGCACCATGCTAAAGCGGGTGGGGGACTCGAAGGTCAAGGTTTGACCCAGACCTCCTTGGAAGGCTTCCTTACTACTCTCTGCCACACAACAGATTTTTGAATTTTCTCCTTCTCCCTCTGACCCCCTGAATTTCCCTTTTAGCGTATTTGGACTCAGGAAAGTGTCTTCTATTTGTGATAAAAGAGTGTCTTGTATTTGCAAAGTGCTTAACACTTCGCTGTACGTTTTAACCTTTGATCTCACTTGGCCCGTGGGAGGCAACAGAACAGTTGTCATTTGGGACCTGTGGGATTAAGGTACAGAGAGGGGAAGAGACTAACCCAAGGTCCTACAGCTAGGTAGCGTTGAGGTGTGGAGTCAGGGCTTCTGACTCAGTGCAGAGCTCTGTGTCGCCTGCTTCCTGATTTGATAACATGGATTTTTGCATATGGATACCACATGCTGGTTTTAAATACACAATCTCTTTGAATTCTCACATCTCTGAGAGAGAAGCACCCTATGTATGTCAAGATGGACACCCCCATCTTGGCCAGGCAAACTTCTGCAAGACCCAGCTCGATTGTGACACTTAGGATTTTCCCTGCTTTCCTGGCAGCCATGGGTGCTCCCTCTTTGGAACTTGTCTGTTTCTCCTCTATGGCATCTATCCTATGGGATGGTAATCATTTGGCCTGTAAGTGGTTTGAAGGTAACATTTTTTTTTTGACAGGATCCAATACTGGGTAATAATTTTCTTTCTCCTTTGCAATTTCATCTAAAGTTTTGTTTCTTTGGCGTCCTCTGGAGTAAAAGAAAGTGTATTATACATCAGGCACATTTGACAGATGCAAGTGATTATACTAATGGCGAGATTATTTTCCTATGTGTCTAATGTATTCAGACTTTTTTTCAAATGAAACAAATTTAAAATTCATCCTAAACATGAAATGAGGTCTTTACAATTTTTCTACCTACCTCCTTTTATCTGGATTTTAAAGCCTTCTTGTCTTTAATTTGAGGGGATATTATGTTGCCTGTAATTTACTTTAAAATACTTTGACACAGACAGACTGATTTTATCTTTTTGTATATTATACATCTATATATATACACACACACACTTATATATAAGTATATATTTCTATATATAGATATACATACACACACATATATACATGAATTTGTGTGTATACACACACATATATGTACAGTTACATATATACATCTGTATTTGCCTATCACTTCTGTGTGTGCCTGCACACACAAATGCACTGTCATGTTGGTACATGTGAGGTGTGTGTAAATTTATTTTGACCTATATCCCAGCAATAGTCCGTTAGCCTAGGAGAGAGCGTACACTTCTGGGGTAGGTAGATAGGTAGGTAGGTAGTGTTTTGAAAGCCTCTAATCCAGCGGTTCTCAACCTGTGGGTCATGACCCCTTTGGCGGTCGAACAACCCTTTCACAGGGGTCGCCAAGACCATCCTGCATATCAGATATTTACATTACAATTCATAACAGTAGCAACATTACAGTTATGAAGTAGCAATGAAAATAATTTTATGGTTGGGTCATAACATGAGGAACTGTATTTAAAGGGCCAGAAGGTTGAGAACCACTGCATCAGAAGTCCACATTTCAGAGGTGGACCTCAGCTACCTTTATATCTGACCAACACCGGAGTGGTCTTTGTCCTATTAGATTATTTTATTTCCATTATTATGATATTCAGTTATCAGCCTTCTCAGTTTTGCAAGGGTGACTAATGAAGTATCCTTCAAGTGAGCAATGATAAGAACATGCCACCTTTAATGATGTCTTAGCTTCATCACATCATATCTCCGAAATTTAGTTTTAAAAATACAGTGTGGGGCCCTGGATGAAATGGACAAGAGAGGCAGGAATACTTGACCATGTGCAAGAGGGCAGTGACGATGGCAGCGCTGCTATCAATCCAGGGCCACTGGGGAGAGACACTGCAGCTACTTCAGCACAGTTTGCCACATGGGGCCTGTTAGGATTGAGGGGAAAAGATTGCTGTGGATTTTGTGGGAGTCATCCTTAACATCCAGGGAGCTCAGCGTGGTACAGCTTTGGTGGGTAAATCCTGCATTGCCAGGATGGGGTTTCCTCTCTTTTCTAGGGTTGGAGGACATAACCTTTATTTTTTTAATACAATAATAATAACTCAGCCAGAAGAGTCTGTACATAGAAGAGAACTCTGGGATGAAATACGCCAGCTGTGGATTATGGTTATCTTTGGATGGTGCACATACTGACAGTGTTTTCCACTCATCTTTTGTTTGTTTTCCAAATCATTTTGGTGCCTGATGATACTGTTTTGAGGCATTTAGTATGGAGTCCTCTGGCTTTGAATGAGTTGGGGAAGGGATGCTTGAGCTGACCCCAGGGTGAGAGCAAACCAGGCTGAGCCCTTGGGCATTGCCAAGCTTATTATCGGAGGAAGGACGCCAGAGAGGGAAGAAAGAGGGTTTCTCAAGAGGGAGATGGAGGCTTCCATCTTCTCAAATTTCAGTATTAGAAGATGTGACCTTATTTTATATCCCAAGCTTCTAAAACAGGTCATGGTAGTTACAGAAGCATTTTTTCATGTTATTACACATTTTTCATAAATATATATTAAAGTTCTACAATACAAACATACTCACTAAATTAAAGGTTACATATGATGTCATTGAATGACTATATTATTGTTCATACAACAGCAGTCGGAAATTCAGCCTTTTTCATCATATATTAGAACAAATATGAATGTGCATAAAGCTTTTTTTTTGGTTTCTGATAATAATGCCGGTTAGTATTTATGGAGCACTGCCTATATGCTTGACTTTGTGCTAAGCATTTTACAAACATTTTTTTTCCATTTAATCTTTACATACACCCTATGATTAGACACTGCCATTATATTCATTTTGTAGATGAGAAAATTAAGACTCACAGAGCCTAGTATTATTTTGCCCAAAGCCACCCAGCTAAGAAATGCTAGACCCAGGATTTAAATCTAGGTGAATCTGACTTACAAAGTCTATACTCCTGGTCACTATATATCCTTCTCTGTCTTTGGGATTATTTCATTGGCATAGGTTTATAGGAACAGAATTACCGATCCAAAGATCATGTTACCTTGAAAGGTTCTTAACACCTTTGGCCATCAGTATGTTTTGTCTCATCCTCATGAACATTGGCTATTATTATTTAAGTAATAATTAAAATTTTGGCTAATTTGACATATAGGAATAGCATCTTGTATTTTATTTGCATTTATTTGATTACTGGAAAGGGTATACATTTCCCTACATTTACAAATTAGTTGTAATCTCTCTTTTCTGAATTTTCTGCTATGTCCTTTGGTTTATTTTTCTAGTGGGGTGTTGGTGTGTTTTTTGCTATCTATTTACATAAGAAAGATTTTAACCCTTTGTTATATTGCTGCAACATTTTTCTCTCTGTTATTTGTCTTCCAATTTCTTTTCTTTTTAAATATATTTCATTGATTTTTTACAGAGAGGAAGGGAGAAGGATAGAGAGTTAGAAACATTAATGAGAAAGAAACATCGATCAGCTGCCTCCTGCACACTCCCTACTGGGGATGTGCCCACAACCAAGGTACATGCCCTTGACCGGAATCAAACCTGGGACCCTTGAGTCCACAGGCCGATGCTCTATCCACTGAGCCAAACTGGTCAGGGCCAATTTCTTTACTATATCCTTAAGCACACCAAGGAAATCTTTATCAGCATCCATTTATTCTGGAGCATTTATAACCTACTTCGTGTAAAACATTGTGAGGTACCAGAGTGCATGTGTCTGCAGAGATGGAAGAGGGGCAGGGGGAGGCTGCTTACCCTTTAAGAACTTCAAATCTAGTGGGGAAGTAGGGTCAGGCCCACGTGTAAAATAATAAAATGACACAGGACAAAACCCTATAATAATGAGTGACAAATAAGTCGTAAAGTCGGTGCCAGAAATTTAGGTGAAGTAGGAATCCGAATATTACTCACGAGAGTCTACCAAACTCACCTACTCTTTGGTTTCAGAGAGAGCTAAGTTCAAACACAGGTACAGACACTTATTTACTGTGTGATTTTGGGTAAGTTACTTAACTTCTGACTCTCTTAGAGATAATTTTTTTTGGGGAAAAGAAATGCCTCATCTTACATTTAAATCCATTACATGTATGCCAATACGGGAGACAATTTTAGGTGGCTGTAAGTTTTAGGGAAAGATATTTTGTTGGGCCCCTCTGCAGTCCCTAAGTCATACCAAGGATGAGTGTCCATCCTCCTCTGAATTCAGCAGAAGTCAACTTTAGAATGCAGCTCAGACTGTCCCGGCCACTTCACCTCACTTATTCATGTAGCTAATATTTACTGGCTCTTAAACCATGTGTCAGGCACTAGTGACTATATATATATATATATATATATATATATATATATATATATATATTATATATATATATATATTTTTTTTTTCTATCTGCCTTATTAACAACGGCCCAAAATTGAGGATAAGAAGATTTTCTCTCCAAGTAATTGAGGACCTAGATACCAAGACAGTTTGAAAAATATTTATGGATATACACAGTCTGATTGCTCATAAGCTCCAAATGGAAATGTTAGTGACGAGCAAATTGGGGGTGGGGCTATAAGAAGCCCTTCAATGACCTTGTGATTAGGAGCTCATACTGGGAGCTTGACCTTGCAAGCATAGCTCTAAAAGCTGCTTGTGAAGTTTGAACCTGAGGTGAGTGCAACCAGCCCAGTGAGGACTGGTGATTATTGCTCCAAAAGTTGATGACTAAACTGAGACTCCTCTCTCAACTCCCAACTTTTAAGTAAGCCAACTTGGCCTCAAGACCAAGGTCCAGCAATGGTAGGACCCCAGGGTTGCAGCCAGCCTGCTTACCCTGTAGCCAGCACCACGTGACCACTCCCCCAGTCTCCCACCAACACTGAATGTTATCCATGTTCTTATTTTTGCCTGTTGTCAAATATTTTTCCATATCAACAAATAGACGTCCACAAAAGCATTCTTAATGGAAACTGATTTCTATTACTCAAGATTGCTATAATTTGGTCAACCAATCTCTTATTGGACATTTATATTAGTTCAATAGTTTGTCATTTAATTAGTCACAAAATTCAGTTTTGTTATTATTTTTTCTCAGTTGCTTTCTAGTAAGTAAAGCAGTGCCAGTATGGACTCCCACTGCAGGTCAGGAGAATGCAATTTCTCTGCACGTCAATAAGAGCTGCAACAATAATTAAAAAACTTTTTGCTGGCATGGTAGGTAGACAATGGGATTTCATGATTTAATTTGCATTTCTCTGATCATTGGGAAAAGGCAGCACATTTTCCCACATTTATTGAACATTTGTGCTTCCTCTTTGTGAATTGCTTGTTTACTCTTTGCTATTGGTGTGATCATCTTTTTCTTATTGATGTATAAGAGCTTTTTATACATATAGAACACATTTAATTTTAAATGTTAAGATTATAGTTAAAAGGAAAAAGGGGTCAACGTGCAAAGAAAGTGTAAACATAACAGAGTCTTGGGGTAGGTCTAAAGTCTTATTCTTCTCTAATTTATTGTCTATGCAGAGATTAGAGTGAGGGCTCTAAAATACAAGACCATTGTGTCATTATACCTTTAATAGCTCCAAAATACTTTAAGATACTATCCGATTCCCAAATGTAGAGCAGGAGGCATTTTATGATGATACTGTTTGCCTCTCCAGACTCACCTCTCCCAATTGCTATATCCAATTCATAGTGAATTACTTTCAGCTCCTGGAAGTGCCAATCTCTCTCTTCTGGGCCGTTGTCCTGTATCTTCTGTCTGGACCTCTTTCCAGTTCTTTTTCTGATAACTACCGCTCATGATTCAGGTCTGCCTTGGACACCACTTCCTTTAGATCGGTGATCTCAAATGTCCTCAGGGAACTTTTGGCAATATCTGAAGACATTTTTGGCCGTCAGACTGGGGGAGAAGTATGCTAATGAACGGTGGTGGGGGGAGGTCAGGGCTGCTGCTCATGTACAGGAAGCCCTCTGCAACCAGGACCTATCTGGCCCGAAATGCCAATAGTGCTGAGGTCAAAAATCCTGCTTTACATCTAAAAAGTCTTGACCAATCTTCCTGCCCACTCCTGCCCACTCTAAGCCTGGTTGGATATCCCAGGACACCATCCTGTGCTTACAGTCACAGACCTTCTACACTGTATTGTGGTTGTCCTCTAGCTAGAAGTGTCTGGAGGACAAGGAATGTGTTTTGTTACTCCAGAGTCCAGGATTGGGAATACAGTTAGAAGAAGCAGCTTGGCACAGTGTGCACTGGGGAGAGAAAGTGCTGTATGGGAACCCTAAATTCCGCTAGTTACTAGCTGTGCGCTCTTGGGCAAGTTACTAACCTCTGTGTGCCCCAGTGTCCTCTTCTCTAAAACGAAGGTGTTAATAGTATCACATGGAGTTATTAGGAGGAATGCATGGGTTAATATTTGTAGATTGGTTAAAGAAGTAAGCTGTACATAAGAGTTAAAGAAACAGGAATGAAATAAGCACTCTGGGTCTGGCCATTTCTCCCTTTCTTGTCTTTCTCCTGTTTCCCTCAGCATGTAGTGATTTTTCCTCAACAATTTAAAAAGTTTCTTTTCTTTGTAGGTCTTGATTGTCCTAGGCTCACATTATAGCTCTGTAGTCATGAACTGATAATTTTCCTAAAAAGTATTCCTGTTTCTATAGTGAAGGGGCAAATGAGAACGAGCCAAAACATGGATCACAAATACACACACCCTGTTTGGGAAACAATTTTCTTTTAAATAGGATGCATATGTGGTTCTTTTTTCTTTTTTTTGTATGTGGGGTACACTATGGAGAGACTTTTACAAATAAATCCATTTTAAAAAAGAGAGATTTACGCAAGGTACACAGAACGCACTCTGCAGCAATATTGTGTACCGTCTTAAATCAGCGTCAGCTGTTACATATTTGAAGTTAATTTGACGTTGAAGTAAACAAATCAAAGTGTGTTTATGGAATAATTAGGCTCTATTCTCAATGATGTGGCTAAGAAGTTTTGTCACAATTACTGATCAGTGGTTTTCTTTGCTTTGTTTTCGAAATTCCATAGCAACATACAAAAATAAAGCTGTTGTTATTACACTAGTACTTGTGCAATTCCAGCATCTTGCAGGCAGAGTCACTGAAGATGAAGTCAACACATTCTTCACTGAAACTCCTCATCATGGTTCTTAGAGTAGAAACTGGTTGGATCTTTGGAAACTGGTAGGAAAAGGGAGAATCTCTTATAAGCGTGGTCCAATCTTCCAAAATGGCTTTAAAAACCATGCTCCTGCTCGCCGAAACACATGCTCCCTGCTCATCCCTCTCTTGCACGTGCAATTGTCCTGTGTGCCGTGCTGCCGAGGAGAATTGGTTCAAGACCTGCTGAAACAAAATGAACGCTTCCTTCCAGATCAGCACCAGGAAACTTGACGTGAGAAAGCAAACCAAGGGCGTATCCTGCTTTGTCACTTTAAAAATATGTTTTTGTGAAGGAGCTCATTGAGCCCCATAAAGGATTATATGAATTGCACACACCAGAGAGGGATCTTTTCATGGAGGTACCAGTGGAATGCCAGGAAGGTATGCCTAGCAGAAGGGATCTGCAGGGGGCTGAAGGCACGCTGGAGGGGTGGAGGTGGAGAGGCCTGCCCAGCAAACCGCCCTGGAAGTTGGTCTGACCCACTAGGGAGGGGTGCGATGGACCTCACTCTTTTCCTCCCACACCGTCTCCCCAGTGACTATCTCAGGGCATCCCCGTGTTTTTGATGGGTCCTTCTGCAAAGAACCTGGTTTTCCTCCTGGTCCCCTTTAAAGGGAGGTGTGGGTCAGTCCCCAGCTCTGGGCATTGATATCAGTTCCATCTTTCCTCCTCTACCACGCACCAGACTCCTTGCCCTTTGCCCACAGCCTACTCTTTCTCCACTGCTGTCCCGGGAACTTCTCACTGCTCACTTGAGGACCTTGGTAATAGTGGGCGCTGTGCAGCTGTCAAACTCTGGGGTCTGCTGCTAAGTGCTATATTAATTTCTCTTCATCTAAATTCCTCACAGCGCAGCTTTTGAAACATGAGATTATTAAGAGGTACTTACTGTAAAGTAGAGTGAACTCCACCTTTGATGAAGACAGCAGAGACCACATTTGATGGGTTGGACAGCGTTAGACAAAGAGAGTAATTAATGACTTAATTGCCTCTTCACCCTTTCCTTAAAAAAAAAAGAAAGAAAGTTTTTCTTCTTTTCTTTTAAAACTCTCCGGGCTCAAAATTGGAATTCCCATTGCTATTTTACAGTTTATAAAAAAAAAAAAAAAAAAAAAAAAAGAAGAATAACGGGAACCCAATTTTTAAATTACACTTTTCTGTAACATCCTCCTCACTTTCTAGAATGATCATCTATTGATTTTTACCTTTAGTGGCCTTGGAAGTTGCCACCATCTGTGTGTGGAGGGTTCAGTACCTGGTATGGATTGCCTTGTGTTGGCTTAAATGCTGATAAGATACGTGGCAAATTAATGAAATAAAAATAGTTTTGTCAATAAACGGAGGAGAAGCCACTTTCAACATTTGTTCAGTACCTTGCTTTTCAGGCCCAGACAAAATTAGTGGGTAGGATTAAAGAATATATTCGTCTTTCATCCCATGTTTGAGTACTTGATCACAGAGGCATGGTTTAATCCAAACATCAATAGCACCTCGTCAATTCCGGCAGAGACAGCTGTCAAAGTGGACTTTGGGTTTGTTAGAGCTTTGTGCTTTATCCTTTTTTAAGGTCATGGAGTATTTTCTTTGATTTTTGATGCTGAAATCTTTCTTAATCTTCTAAACTTGCGAAACATCTGTTAAGATTTAATGGGTTGGCTTTTGTCTTAAAATTAGAGTCCATCTTGCAAATCTTTCCACCTCCTTGCCTCCCATCCTCCCCAATTTGGCAAATGGGACAGAGGAAACGAAGCACATGTCCCTTATGAGACAGGAGCGCTCTGGTCAGCGAGCGAGAGGACGTGTTAGAATGACTCTCAGGCGGGGACACCGCACTTTGGGACGCTGAATGCTGTGACCCCCACGTTCAATTTTGTTTTGTTTCCTAGAGACAACATTAGCAGTTTCCCTGTAGCACATCACTTAGCCTGGGATCTGAGTGGCAGCTTTATGGATCCCAGTGAATAATGAGACAAAAATGATGTCAGGGAGAGAAACAGCTGGAAAGAGGACTTTTACCCTTTCCCCGTGAGCCTCCTTGTTACTGGATTGCATCGTGTCAACAAAATGTAGTAGTTAAAAGAGCGAGAGGTACAGTTACGGCATCTAAAAATATACGCCTCCAAAATATGTACAGACAGCTGTCATGTCTGTTGACAGAATATATTAGTCATCATCCTCATTAGACACAAAATCATCGCAGTTTTCCTAATGGGGGCATTTCATCCCGCGTCAGTGGGGGTGACTTTGGAGGGCCTCTGATAGTCGCCGCCCGGGCAATCACCGTGTTTTTCATTGAGGCTTTTTATATTCTGAACCTGGGTGTTAACACCTCAGCCAGAACTCTTCACAGGGAAGCATTAAAAGGCTTCTGTTTATTCCTCCAGACACATTCCCACCCACCTCTGACATGGAACTACGGCCTGGAAACTTCTGTTCTCAACAAAGGAGGCAGTTCACGACCTTTCGCACGGAAGGTGCCAATATCCGAACTGAACCTCCTGTAAACGTAGTGGGAGAGAAACCGTGTCTAACGCCTCAGAACTGGATTCACAGCATCATCCGAGGGTTCCTTCGCCCCTCCTCAAAGGCAGGAAGGAACCCCCAGTGCAGAGCATGAGGGAGGAAGTGGCAGGAGTAGGGGTTTGGGGTCAAAGGGAACCCCCAATGCCACATGTAGGGGCCATGGGACGTTGGGGAGCTTATTTAACTTTCCTGGCCTCAGATTCTTACTAGGAAATGGGGATGATCATCATTACCTTACAGCTTTGTTCAAAATTCATGAAAACACCTAGGCAGTGGTCGGCAAACTCATTAGTCAACAGAGCCAAATATCAACAGTACAAGGACTGAAATTTCTTTTGAGAGCCAAAATTTTTTAAACTTAAACTATATAGGTAGGTATTTGTTATTAACTTAATTAGGGTACTCCTAAGGCTTAGGAAGAGCCACACTCAAGGGGCCAAAGAGCCACATGTGGCTCGCGAGCCGCAGTTTGCCGACCACGGGCCTAGGGTGTGCTTGCTACATGAGATGATTAAAAGATATTAGCGTGTCTTCCTTCCCTTTGACCCTTGCATGCTCCCTCCACTGAATTCTTACCATCTTCCTCTCCCACTTCAGGCATGCGTGCGTTCTTCTTCCCCTTTACACCTGAAGGCCTCCGTAGAGCTGGTGCCCGGTTTACTTATGAAATGGGGTAGAACAACAGCCTCAGCCCTCCCCAACCACCCCCGCCCCTGTTTGAGACCATTCTCCAATGGCAAGGGGAGAATTCTCATTATTACAAACAAGAGCAAAATATTACCAGTTATCACTCTATCAGGCGTTGTATGACATGCTTACATATATTATCACATTTTATCCTCACAATGGCCCTACCAAGCAGATGCAATTCTTACTCTCATTTTACGGAGGAGGTTGAGTCATTTGCCTCCTCTGAGATCACGCAGCTGAGAGTGGAGCAGCCAGGCCTGGACCCAGGCAGCCTGTCTTCAGAGCAGCAAGCACCCCTCGCTCACAGAGCAGGCAAGCCCCAGAGCTGGGCAGATATGTGGAGGCCCATTAGCCACATACTATTTTATTCATTTTCATTTAAAAAATTTTTTTAAACATATGTTTTTATTGACTTCAGAGAGGAAGGGAGAAGGAGAGAGACAGAAAAACAATGATGAGAGCGAATCATTGATCGGCTGCCTCCTGCACACCCCCAACTGGGAATAGAGCCCGCAACCTGGGCATGTGCCCTGACCGGAATCAAACCGTGACCTCCTGGTTCATAGGTCGATGCTCAATCACTGAGCCACACCAGCCGGGCTAGCCGCATCCTTATAGCCTTTTGTGGTTTGTCAGGCACAGTGTCCTAGAGCCCTTGTCCCCAGGTCCTCTCTGCTGGGAGGAAGGACTCTTGTGTGGCTGACATGGAGCAAGACCCACACTTTTGGGAGGCACATTGCTGTTCACAATGTGAGGGGTCCTATCAGGTTTGTTTTCCTCCCTCAGCCCTTTCCTCCCACTTCTGACAAGGTTTTCAATTAGCAGCTTGTAGAGGCCCAGCCTGTGGTCCCCCTTCCATGCAATATGTATGACCAAATTCCCCGGAGGGGATGGGAAGGCCGGGGCGAAGGGGGAGGGGTGAGCTAAAGGCCCCTTGACTGGAGGACAGAAACCTGCTGTGGGTACAGCTGAAAGCAATGCTTCTTTTATTTATTTATTTATTTATAAATATTTTTATTGATTTCAGAGAGGAAGGGAGGAGAGAGAGAGATAGAAACATCAATGATCAGAGAGAATCATCGATTGGCTGCCTCCTGCATGTCCCTCACTGGGGATCAAGCCCACAAACCAGGCACGTGCCCTGCCCGGGAATCCGTGACCTCCTGGTTCATAGGTCGACACTCAACCACTGAGCCACCCCAGTCAGGCAGCAATGCTTCTATTAAACTCTCCTGGGGCCAGGGGTCATTTGGGAAGCCACTGTCACGGGGAAGAAAGGGGACTGCTGCTGTCGCAGGTTGGGGGGCCATGGCGCTGGCTGTGGGCCCCTCCACCTGGTTTCTGCTTTCTAGACAGAAACTGGAGCAGGCACTGCTCAGGTCTCCAGGTGCTTCGGAAGAAGACATTTCCTCTCCCTGTTGGGAGGTGAATGAATCTCCCAGGTCACCAGTGGCTTCTCCCAATGGGAGGCCTGAAACCGGGCCCTCCCCTCTCTCCAGGGCAGGAAGGGACGCCGTGGTTCCTGGGGTGGTTCTGCTGGCTCCTTCCCCTTACCGCCAGCCTGTGTCTACACCACCCGGGAGCCATGTTACCTCCGTTTTATTTGTTGAAAGCAGGATAGTTGTCTTGAGGAAGAAAAAACTCAAGACGCACATGCTTCCAAACACAGATGCTACCCATTTGCCATCCGCCTCCAACACAGAGCTTGGGGCCTACCGGGGCCGAATGGGCTGTCGTGCAGGCTGAAAGGAGCATTTTGGTTGAATGTAGGTGGGGCCAGGGATCACCTGACAAGATGACAGGCAGGGCTCAAAAGGTTGTGAACAGCATCAAACCCCCGTATGGGGTCGATGTCATTTTCTTAGGGCCCACAGATAGCATTTGCTCTTGACAGGACCGTGGGTCTGGACACCTTCTTGGTGGTCTGAGAGGGCCTGACGTTTGGAGGGCGAGGAAAGAGGTTCGGGATGTCGGGAGGCTGGGACACAACTCCCTTCCCCAGGGCCCCAGAGGCCTCTGGGAAGCAGCCATAGGCACGTAGGAAGGAGTTAAGTCCCGGGCCTGTTTTGTGAGAGGAAAAGTAAGGAAAGTAAAAGGTTCCTGATGAATCATGGTGCTATTTCAGCTTGAAGTCATCCCCGAAGCTTATGTTCTCAACCAGCAGAAGAGCCATAGCTTATGTTCTCTTTGTATTTCCCTCCCCTCCCCTCGCTAACCCTCCCCTTCCACTCCTTCCTCCCCCCACCCCACCAGCAAACACTTCCTCTCTTCCAGTCAGCTTCTTGCTGGGGGCTGTTTGGAGTAAGGAATTCCCCACAGGACAGATCTGAATCATCCCGTGTGGGGTGCATAGTCATGTAATGGGAACATGTGGAAACAGGCCCTTGAAGAAGCCGGACTCAGGGCTGCTCACTGCCAACATTTCCTAGGTGAGCACGACGGAATGCCAAGCACAGGCCAGACCCCAGTGCCCAGGGCGAGCAGGCCAGGACGGCTTGTGCTGAGGACAGGGAGGGTGTGAGTGAAAACCCGCTCTCCAGCGCAGAGTGACTCCGAATCTCCCCGACGTTTTCCCAGACACAGCTTCAGCGTTTACAACTTCCTGCGAATGAGGCCTTTCTCGTTCTGGGTGAGTGGGCTCTCTCCTCCTCCTGCCTCTGACCTCCCTCCACTGCCAACCGATTAGGCAGGAGTCAGGAAAGGCTGCCCTGCGGGGCCCCTGATTCGATGGGCACTCCTCAGGAGGTTTGGGGGTCTCCAACTGGTAAATACATGTGCTGTTGAGGACCCCGCACATAAAAGGCAAAGGATCACATTTTCCTCCGAATTCTTGAGGAAATTGCTCTCATATACAACACCAACCTTTGGCTGCGTGACAGAGACGGAGTGTCGTTTGCATGCCATTACCAGGCTGTAAAGTCTGGTCAGGGCTGCCTCTTCGGAGTTTCCGATCTTTTGGGACCCCGGGAGGGTCACCCTGCGGGTCAGGTTTGTTTAGTCTGGTCCGTAATGGTGTAAAGTGGCCTTGACTGTGGAGCCCACCTAAATAATGCCCTATCTGTTTGATACTTCAGCAGGACCTCTAAGTTGTATATATGTTTCACTTTCTAATAGTCAAAGCCGAATTGGATTTCATTGTTAATACAAGGCAAATTGTTTCTAAAAACAACCTCATCTTGCTTTGAAAATCAGCCAAGTTCAGAGGGCCCCTGCATTTTAAGGGGCGGTCTACATTTTCCCTGGGAAAATGGCTCTGCATCGGAGGGTTTTTGTACGCACCCGACCCACTCTTTGCATCTCCTTTAAGAGACTCATTTGAACATGTGCTATTTAAAGAAATTTGTTATTGAAGCAGAATATACATAGAGGAAACGGCACACATCCTAAGAGTACAGTGAATTTTCACAGACTAAATACACCCCAGCAACTGGCCCCCATCAAGAAACAGAGCCTCATCAGCCCTCCTGGGGAACCCCCGGGGCCTTCCACTTGTTTACCCAAGGTTTTCCATCTCATAACTTACTTCTCGTTTCCCAACAGTCAGACTTCTCTGAATTGTCACATACAAATCAGGAGGGGGAAAGAGCCTGTCCGATCTTCTGGGTAATGAAAAACAGTGCCTTTCTAGAATCTTCGACTCTGGCGTTGTCATGGCCTATGGAGCTTTGCAAATTCATCAGTCCCTTGTTAAAATGGGGTTCATTTTTACGTGGATCCCTCTAGAACAGGGGTGGGCAAACTTTTTGACTCGAGGGCCACAATGGGTTCTTAAACTGGACCGGAGGGCCGGAACAAAAGCATGGATGGAGTGTTTGTGTGAACTAATATAAATTCAAAGTAAACATCATTACATAAAAGGGTACGGTCTTTTTTTTTCAATAGTTTTATTCATTTCAAATGGGCCGGATCCGGCCCGCGGGCCGTAGTTTGCCCACGGCTGCTCTAGAAGCTCAAATCATACTCCTTGACCTATTTCACAGAATAAAAACCTGGTTTCACAGGATTAGTCTAAGAGTCATGGGTTTGTCCATTGAATTCATGTGAAACACCACTGACCCACTTTATAGATGTTAAGCAGCTATGGCCACGGGGGTGGAGAGGGAAATGGTGGAAGAAAGATGCTCATTGCAAACATTTTTGCTCAGAAGCTTTTAGGAGTAAATAAGTTCACCTCCCCAACCTCTCCATATTTCAAAATGAATCTTGTTGGAAACTTTGTAGATGGACTTTCTCTTTCCCCTTCAAACTGAGTTCAATTCCTTTCTCCCTGAGCTCCTCAGCTCCTAGCACGGCTTTCATTACAGCAACATAAATAAAAAGTGACATAAAATTATACAGCCCTGTGTAAAGTATGTTTAAGGAAAATGTCCTTTTGGCAGCTTTTATGGTTTCACCAATTAGTTATTAGATTTTCTTCATTTTTAATTGGATGTCCTGTGTGTGCTTTCTGAAAGGTTTCATCTCCTGGTGGCAATAGGTTGGGGGCGTTGAGCTCTGCTTAGCTAACTCTCTTTTTTCTAGAAGGCATTTCCCACAGCCAGTTGCTAGATTTGGGCAAAGCAATTCCTCGGCATAGAAGCCAGCGTTGAGGTATTTTCCTGTGAGCCAAGGTTCACCCCCTTAGGGGCACTCCATGTCCCCTGCAGCCCACGGGCCTGCCTCCCACGAGGGTAGCAGCAGGCAGGCCTCGGGATGGCACCGGAACAGTTGGACTTTAAGCTGATAAATCCCGAGTTTTTAGTAACTTTCCAAACATTCCTGGGGAGTGAGAATAACAGAGATTTACTCCTGCCAAAATTTAATCATGCAGAAAAAGCGAAATTTAGATCGGCATATAGATTATTTTTTAATGTGATCGCTCGACAGCGAAGGGCAAGGAAGCCAGAAGTTGAACATTGAGTGCGGCCGAGTCTAGACCATTGCAATTTGATTCATTTGGGGAAATTGTATTAGGTTTTAGGCTTTGGCTTGGGCCAAGCTGTTCTGTTTGGGAGTGCATGATGTCATTGTGTCAAGCGTGTCACGGCCAAGGCATTTTGATATTTATGTTGGCCTCAGATCTAGCCCAGAGTACATGGCAGGCTCAATTTATTGCTACTTTAACTTTGTTTAGTCATGGAGAGGCTTTATTTATGTTGGTAAATTTCAAACAGTGGCCAACAGTGACCGCACAATGAAAAGGCCTGCGAGATTCGTCATCGATAAATCACCTTGTTGCTGAGTTTCTTTAATTAAGGAAAAACTCCGTCTGTTGATCCCTGTGGTTGCTGGAAGGAGAGCAGGGTGGGGAGGGCTTTGATTAATCCATCTATCAGCCCGGCTTTGGAAAGTGAGTCTCCTGTTTCTGATTGTAGCTGGGCAAAGACCTAAATAAAAATTTATCTTGTCAAAACCAATGGGCTAACTGAAAGCAAATAAAGAAGTTTTATGGCATCCACATAAAGTTAAATAAATAGTGAGAAAGTGCAGTGGGTCCTACGGACATTTTTCAGTACAGTACGTGGCCGTTCTTTGGGGAGAGCTCATTAACTTAAAAAAAAATTACCTTTAATGGGCCACTTGTTATCGTCATCATCAAATGGTTAGCTTGTCTAATGTTCCAGGGTTTAATACCTGATTAAAACCAATGGGGCTCATGGCTTGGTGCAGTTGATCTACCCAGGGTGGTAGGTACAGTGAGTACTTTTAAAGGGTAAAATAATTGGATATAATTAGCAGCATTGCAAGTACAATATCAAATTTTTTTTTTTATTGACCCCTCTAGCAGTTAGTTGGCCTTCCTGATGATGACATACTATGGGGGTAATGGGATAAAGCTTTTCATATCTGACTGAACAAGGGACTTCATTTTTGGCTGGATTTACCTTCATGTCGGGGAGCTCCTTTGCTGGGAAAAGTCTAGAAAAATATGTTGGGATTGGAAGAAGGTTCTTTTCAGCAAATGCAGTTTAAGCAGACTTCTCTCTGGGCTTGGGCTCATGGTTGAGTACATTTTACTTCTAGTTTAAAAATGTCTTTGAATCAGACAAAAGACAGCAGCTGGTGATGGAGAAGGCCAATTTTGTACTAGAATGAGCTTAAGAGTCTTTGCTTTTCCTTTTTTTTTAGTTTATGAAAAGGGAGCTTTCTTGATACCAAGCTTCAGGATCCATTCATAGGAAAGTGCAATTTCTCAAGCGTCAAATCTTGGAGCATGATGCATCTGGCAATCAACTCCCTTCTATTTGATGAATTTGTACAATAAATGTGGGCTTGGGGGAATAAGGAACATTTTGACAACCATCTCTTGTGGGATTCTGGTGCTGTAGACTACTTTGGCACATGACATCTTTGTGTTGACAGACTAAAGCTGCTCTTGGATTTAGCCGATGGTTTTGCAAGTTCCTGGCTCCTTTCCTGCTTCCTGTCAGTGTCTGTCTTTATTAATGGTCAGGGCTCCCCATGACTGAGGGTGGTGGTCATGGTGATGGTGTGAAGGAAGCTGCTCTGCCAGGGTCAGGTTAGGAGAGGAGGGAAGCCAGACCTTCCCTTGCATTAGTAAAAAAAATATTTACTCAAATATGGGACAACCTCAATATAGATGTCAAACTCTGCCGATTGAAATTGGTTGATAGAAATTTCCCACCACTTTATCATGACTATATCTCATTCACTTTTTATGTTCTTCCTCAACTCCAAGATACAGTTCAAGGTTATCTTGGAGTCACCTTAGTCTGCCCCGTCGTGCATTACGAAGAGCACTCCACTTTTCTCAGCATGGAGGTCAGAGGTCAACAGCAGGGCAACAAGTATATGCTAAGCTCTCTCTAATGAGTCTGACAAGTGCAGGGCAGTGTGAAGACCCCAAAGAATCCTAAGTCCTGGCCCTTGCTCTGAAGAGGCTTCTAATCTCCCTGCAGGAGGTAGGATGGATATAACTGTTATATGGAAAGTGAGGACGCTGATGGGGTGCAATCATAAAATATCACTGTTCTTTCTTCCTATGCCCGGGCTGTGGGGCTAGTTCTCTCTCCCCAAGGTAAGATTGAGGGCAAGTTCTATCACTTTTCTGGTCACTCTGTGATCTTTTGTTTGCAAAAATGTTCTTAATCTAGAATTACCCGGTGGTTTCCAAACTGGACTGCCCATCAGGATCACCTGAGCAGCTTTTAAAAAACATTGACGTCCAAGGTGCTCCCCAGACCTATGAAATCAGCATCTGTTGGGATGGGGCACAGACATCAGGAATTTAAAAAGTTCCCCAGGTGATCCCAACGGGCAGCCAGGATTCATCACTGAAATGAAATGTACACTTTCAGAGAAGCAATGAAAACTTCAAATTAGAACTTATATGCATATGTGCATAACCCGTAGACACAGACAATAGTGTGGTGAAGGCCTAGGGAAGGTGGGAATGAGATGAAAGGGGTCAATGGAGAAAAAAAGGGGACATCTGTAATACTTCCAATAATAAAGGTAAATTTTAAAAAAAATAAAATTAAAGCTTCTCATCTCTTCCTCTGACCTGCAATTCCGAGTTGGGGAACAAGGTGTGGAAAGCTCCTACTTCTCACCTTACAAGTTCATTCCTCCCTGCCAATGCTCCCACCGAAGTTGCTGACTGCTCTGTGGTTGGGATGGTGGGGGAGGGAGGAGAAGGAATGGCTGGGCGGGTCTAATGGGTCTGGCAGTGATGCTGTCTGCCATGGCTTCCTCTGGCTGTGGCAGATGTTTAAAGCTGACTCATTCTGTGGTGGGGACAAGCACTTGCGTATTCTCCGGAGTCTGCCTCTCATCTCTGGGGATCTCTCCTCTGTAGTTCCCTTGGTTTTCCAGCAACCCGATTCACACACAGGGACACTGCTGGCGTCCCAGTGCCTCTCCAGGAGCCCATCTTAGGCAAAGTCCTCATAGGTCAGAGCCAGGCTGGTTCTTTCTCAATCCTATGGGCCACCTCCTCCCCTCCCTGCTTTCTGACTAGGTAGCCATCTTTTCTTCTCAGGCTTGTGTATGCAGGGTTCTGGCATCAGAGACTGGTGCCCACAGACTTCAGGGGACGCTGGACAAAGCTCTATCTGGTCTCCTTGAAGCTCCTTCCATTAGGCTGGAGTCCCCAATATTTGTTCCACTTCTTCCCACAGTGCAAATGTGGCTTCCCAGAGTAAAAACGATGTTTCCCAGTTTCCCTTGCAGCTAGGCATGCCCACGGGGCTAAATTCTGATCAATGGCAAATTGAGTAGAAGTAGTGTGAGCAATTTTCAGGAAATATCTTTGTTTCTTTTTTTCTTTATTAAAGTATAGTTAGCATACAATATTATATTAGTTTCAAGTGTACAACACAGTGATTTGTGTACCTTACAACGTGATCGCCACAAAAAGTCTCGCAACCATTTCTTATCTCCCTTTCCTACTGGATAGAGTGCAGTTGGCTGGGAAGATCTATCTTGGTCCCAGAAGTGGATGCGGCATGTTAAGGAGGTGGAGCAACAACTAGAAGGAGCCTGGGCCCTGGATGAGTGTGAAGCCAGCATAGACAGACAACCTACTGAACTTCCACATGAGAGAGAAATACACTTTTATCTTTTAAAACTCACCATTATTATGGGTTTTCTGACACAACTGAACGTAATCCTAACTAATTCAGAATTTTGTCCTGAAATGAAGTTCTAAGCCTTAGCTTAGGCAGGTGGTAGGCCTTGAGAACACAGATGTTGCAGGCTACAAAGATGGTGACCCCTATTGTGGTGGCAAAACATTTGGTCAAATTCGCATGTGTTTTATCTTGAAAGGCAGTCCACATATTAATTGAAGTGAGAGAAAATGGACAGAATGTGATGTTGGCTGCTTCTTACTGCTTTTATTTTATTCTTATTAATATATTTTATTGATTTTTATAGAGAGGAAGGGAGAGTTATAGAAACATCAATGAGAGAGAAAAATTGATCAGCTGCCTCCTGCATGCCTCCTATTGGGGATCAAGCCCGCAAACAGGGTACATGCCCTTGACCGGATTCACCCCTGAACCCCCAGGGGGTGGGGGCGAAGCTCTATCCACTAAGCCAAACCGGTTAGGGCACTTCTTCCTGCTTTTAGTCAAGTCATATGGGGCGGTGGGGGGGCGGTGGTGGTGGTGAAAGAGGGAATTGAATTCAGCTGAGAGCTGGTGAGTCTTTAAGCAAAGATGGAAGGAAATATAGCTTTGTTGGGGAAGTCACTTTGTGCAGCTGCCTCTATTCTAATTTGACCGAGAGCCTAACAATTGGGGTCTGTGAAGTGTTGAAAAAGCTAACTGTGTCTGTGCTCCAAATGGAAGCAGTCCTAAGAGGTGGCTGCAAAAATGGGACCCTTGTTAAGATGTACCGGCCGTAGTTTGAGGACGCCTGCTGTAGCCCATAGCCTTCTTCAAGCAACTTCCTGTAAGCTGTGAAAATCAGAACCTAGCCATGCCTTTTGTTTCAGTTGCCACTATGTCGAAAGAGATAGGATAGGAGTGTGGCTGGTGTGTAAAAGGCCTGAGACTTTAGGCTCAAAAATTCTTGTCTTGGTGAGATCTTTCACTGTGGTTTTTCACACAAAGAAACAAATACACTGGAAGTCTGCTGAGCTTTTGAAGGAATTGTATTGGAAAGAAAAGCCTGTGAACACTACCTCTACAGTAATGCCTGGGTTCCTGAGCCCGCAGTAGCAGAAAGGGAGTGTGAAAGAGGGTTGTGTGTGTTTCCAAGGTCCATTTACCTTGTGGTCAAGAGGATGATGAATAAGGAAAAAACCCTCTTAGAAGGCAAAGCTAGAGCTAATTGACCAGGGAGTTGTTCTCAGAAAGGAGAATGAGAGGCTGCCCGATGGTCTAAGCAAGGAGTTGATTTCACAGTTAAGGAAGCATCTTGACTATTCCTGCCCAGTGGGCTGTGACAATAGTTATGAACCGGTAACTTCTGGGTATTTCTCATTCTCCCCATTTCTAAATGGGAGTTTTTATTGCTGTTATCTTGTTTATTTTCTACCACTAGTAGACATTAAGTTATCAGGATGAACTGCTGGTGATAATGAGGTGCACAGAGTCGTGGTGCCTGGAATGTTCCCATGAGCAGAAACAGGGAGGACCTGGGAGTACAAGCCTTGGGCTTCCTCATTCCAGCCTGCAATTGACATGCTGATGACCTTATGGATTGCATCAACAACCTTTTGAAAAATACTAAAATAGTTTCACTAATAGATCACTACCACCTTCAGTTTCTTGCCCCATCTTTCACTTAGAGAATAATTGTTTTGATAGTTAAGTATAGCTTTACAGGTTTTTGCTTTTTGGGGGGGTGGGGGTGGGGCAAAATCTAGATTTTGGGAAACTCAAAGAGCAAATAATTTGATTCCTTTAGCAAATGAATTTCAAGAGAAAAGATTGAAGGGAACCTATAGATTGAAAAAAGACGTAAGAGAAAATCAATTGACATATGAAGACATGATTTGGATCCTTATTAAAACAAATATACTATTAAAGTAGAATGACACCTATGAGACAGTGAGAAATTTGAACACTGGCTCTGGATATTTAATATTAAAGAGTTATTATTAAGCTTTTAGGTGTGATAGTGATATTACAGTTGTGTTGGGTTTTTTTAAAGAGTCCTTATAGAGCAGCGGTTCTCAACCTGTGGGTCGCGACCCCTTTGGCGGTCGAACTACCCTTTTACAGGGGTCGCCTAAGACCATCCTGCATATCAGATATTTACATTATGATTCATAACATTAGCAACATTACAGTTATGAAGTAGCAACGAAAATAATTTATGGTTGGGTCACAACATGAGAAACTGTATTTAAAGGGCCAGAAGGTTGAGAACCACTATTATAGAGGCACATACTGAAATCTTTGTAGATGAAATTAAATAATGTTTGGATGGGCTTTGAAATAATATGATGGGGGAAGTGGGTACAGGTCTAGATCCTATAAGATTGTTTGAATTGATATTTGTAAAATCTGGGTGACGAGAACATGGGGGTTTGTTATGCTTTTTGTCTACTTTTGCACATGTCTGAAGTTTTCCATAACACAAAGAAAAAAAGACCTCTGTATCTTTGGGCAACTTTGTAGAAAGAGTTCCAACAACTCACAATTAATACAGTTCACCATGTCCATTTCATTTTGCATAATGTCCGGACTGAGGCCTCTAGCATAAGGAAGCTTCTGGGTCTGAAGAACATAGCACATATTGTGGGGTGGATTTTCAATTTCACATCAATGCATATTGGCCTGAATCCTGTTCTCTTTTAGGCAGAATGCTTGCAAGTGATCATTCAGGTTATTCTATTTGTGTGTATGTGTCTAATACTCATTTTTATGCCATTGAAATAGGATTCTATAAAATGTTATAAACTGCCCCAACTTTTTAGAGACCATTCTTGGTCCTGACTATTCCAGACAAAAAGTGAATGGATAAAATGAAGTTTGGTAGAACTTCTCTCCACATAACTAAAATTAGTTGAATTCCTACTGGGTATCAGGTGCTAAGCTGAGTATTTTATGTGAAGACTTGAATGAAGACTGAAAGGACTCACAGAGGTCCTGATAAGATTCACAGAAAGAAGCCTAGACTTCGCTCGGGGCTTTTGTATTACAAACCTAAAGAAAAGATTCTCAAAAGCCCAGGCTCAAAACAAGCTACCCAGAAACAAAAATCAGGCTGGTCCCAGAGTTCTCCCTACAGAACTAATGGCCAGAAGACAATGGCAGTCCACAGTTTTAAAGGTTAGTAGGAGAGAATGCGGAAACTTTAGGATTGTCTTAATTTGTGAAGAAAATATGAAAATTCTGCAATATGCATGTTGTAAACAACTTGAAAAATTATTTAAAGTTTTACTCCAGGTAATTGAAGAATAAAGGACTTGGGATTGAGAGAGCCACGATATAAAGATTCATAAATACCTTTTAATACTGTTTAGAGTCCAGAATCAGAAATCTAATTGTATTAGATATTTTCAAATGGATTTGTAATCCAGGGGAGAAATTAGGGTCTATACAGTTTCCATTAGTTGTTATGGTTGGCTTTTGATATTTTTTAAGTATCAGGAAATACGTTTTTTTTGGGATAATATTATTTACCTCAGTGTTCAGATAGAATCTCCTGCTACTTAAACCACAATAAAAACAATGTTACTTCCACTCCAAAACAGGATTACAGTATTTAAATGACAGTGACATTGTATTTGCAGAATGACTAAACCCAGCAAATGTTATTTTTCCCCTTCACTGAAACTGATTTTTTTATTCAGCAATATAATAGCATCTCATGACAAGAAACTTGAGTAATAATTTTATGCTCCTTAGAATTCATTTTGAATGACCTGAGTGTATAGGGTTCTTTTTGTAATTATGAAAAATGAATAAACTACCAGTGGTAGATATAATCTGTGATTAAGAGTCTCATTGTAACATCTTCCAACTAGGACTTGTGAATGACTCTTCTTGGGTTAATTGGACTTAAAATCAGAATATGTAATATAAGCTTAGCTGTGTTAAATTATGCACAGAAAAAGAACTTTAAAGAAATAAAATAGTAAATGAGGATATATTTGGGTGGTGAGATTCTGGGCGATTTTAATTATCTTCATGTGTTTGTATATTTAAACACTTTTCTACAATAATAAATTATATTTTACAGTCAGAAAAATAGGTGTTTTGAAAATCAACATATATATATACATATACATATATATATATATACTACATGATACAAATTATGCAAATATTACATATGAGAAAAGAGTAGGAGAGGTACACTATGATATTAAATGGACAGTCTGCAAGAAAAATAACATTGGGGATTTTATGCTCCCTTTCAAGTTGGTCACCAATCACCTTACCCATGGGGCTATGATGCAGGAATCAAAGGGGCTTCACATAATTGTAAAGACAAAATAGGCCATACTTTACTTAGTATATGAAGATGCGTTAGATGAGCAGTCTATAGCCTACATATGTCACTTTCCTCCATATCACCTCTAAAAGACAAGTCTTCTCCAGGAGCAATAGGCTATCCCATATGGCAGTGGTTCTCAACCTTCTGGCCCTTTAAATACAGTTCCTCATGTTGTGACCCAACCATAAAATTATTTTCGTTGCTACTTCATAACTGTAATGTTGCTACTGTTATGAATCATCATGTAAATATCTGATATGCAGGATGGTCTTAGGTGACCCCTGTGAAAGGGTCATTCGACCGCCAAAGGGGTCGCGACCAACAGGTTGAGAACTGCTGCCATACAGCCTAGGTGTGTTGTAACTTATAGCATCTAGGTTTGTGTAAATACACTCTATGATGTTTGCACTATGACAAAATCACCTAACAGCACATTTCTCAGAACATATCCCTGTCATTCAGTGATGCACGACTGTACTTCAAGAGGTTATTTTACATTTTACCGAACCCACCAGGCTTGAAAAAAAATCAAATAGTTCATCTCTAGATTCTAGTGTTTAGAAAATAAGACACAGGACAATGATGAGGAAAACGATCTTATTGGCACAGCAGTGGTGTGGGGTGGCACTAATCATCACTTCATTTGCAGTGGGCAGGCATCCAAGGGTATTCTGGGCAAGTCTTATTTTCCAAAGTACGTTCTAGTTTTATGAACTAGTAAACATTTTTTTGAGTTGTATTTGAGATTGGACTCTGGCATTGAGTTTTCGGAAGATATGACAGCACATAAGGTGATATATTAGCTGGGGTTTGAGGCTCTCTTTGATGTGCAAGTGATCAAATTTACCATTTCCACTAGATGGCATCAGAAACTCCTGAAGCCAGGAACTAATTGCGGGTCACCTTTGTTAGGCAGTACATGACACCTGTATGTCTTAAAGGTAATTGGCAATCGACTCTCTGGTGTGTTTTAACTCTGATGGCAGGTCCACGGTTAAAACATTGCTATCCGATCTCCCCCTCAGTATAAATAGCTCCTGGGATTATCTGAATGTCCTTCCACATCTCTTATTCCAAGCAAGCGTTTTGAAAGCAACATGTACCCTCGCCCCACCGTAAATCAAAACCAAGTAACACTACCTCTCCCTATCCCAGCTGGGCAATCAGTTTAGAACAAACATATAAGGTGGAAAGGAGAAACCAAAACTTATTTTCCCAGCATGCACGCAGAGACATTTTCTGTTTGTTTCTTTTGAATGGGATGCTGTGTTTCTAACATGAGGGGCCAAAAACATTTGTTTGAAGATTTATCAGCGTCTTCTAATGGTTGTTACAGGGAAACCGTGTAGGTTTTTAAATTATAAATGAAAATGCACAGTGTCTGCAGTGAGTACACATTGCATTATTTCTGGCTAGGCTTTAGGTGCTCTGTCTAGCTAAACCAAGAAATAGTAGGTGTGTGTGTGTGTGTGTGTGTGTGTGTGTGTGTGTGTGTGTGTGTGTGTGTATATGTATGTATCTTTTTCTTTTCTCTCAGTGGTGTGTCTCTGGGGCTGCCACCGGTACTGCCTGCTTCCTAGCCTGGCTTTCATCATTTCTTCCTGTTGATTGGTGTCACCTCGCATGCTTAGGATGTCTGCCTGTCTGTTCAGAGTGTGAACGCATTCCTCAGAATGCTGATCTGCTCGTTTCACACCAGTGTCAAAACGACTTATTAAATTCAGCACCTCCTGATGCTCAGTGGCTGATGTGTTGCCGTCCAAACAGTAAATGACAATAAGCATATGCAGCTGGTGGGCCTCGCAAACTCATCTAATTTGATAAAAATGTCACCGCAACATGTTTTAAATCGCTGTCCTTTTCATCATTGCTAATTGCTAGCTACGGACCTTTTTTCCCGATGCTTAATACAAGTGTTAGAATACGGCTCCTTCCAGCCTGATTAAGAATTAAAAAAAAAAAAAAAGTAGGATTCCTTTTCGGGCGGCAGCATTATTTCATCAAGAGATGGATTTTGCTCTTAATTAGCCAACATGCCACTAGGGAAGCTTCAGAGTCATGGGTGTGAAACAGCCTCGAGCAGGAGATCAATCTGAAGGAAAAAAATGGTGGCTGGGGAGTAATTGGCAGCTCTGGTGCATGTGGGCTGGTTCTAACAGTGACAATATGTTCCAGTGGAATATCACAAACCTCTCTCCCCACTTCCAACTTGGCACATTTCAAGTTCAACAAAAGCTGAACGATATATCCCGTGGTTATTTGTCTATTGTTTGGTCTTTTTTTCCTTTTCTTGCTGCTTCATTGAGGTTTTCTCGTGTGTTGGGTTGACAATCTGGACATTTCCCCCGAACAGATTAGGGGATAAAGAACAAATATGAATTCTAAAAATAACAATCCTTCAGTAGCTTGGTGCTTACAAACAGATCTGGAACTGATCCATACACAGGAAAACAGATAAATCTGCACTAATTTGCTAAACCCAAATGTTGATTTAAAAGACACACACACACACACACACACACTGACTCAAACTTTTTTTGAAGGATGTTTACCAGATTGAATAAAAACTGACTCCATTGTTTGATTGTATAGTAAAAAAGATTGCAACATAAATTTATTTCCAGATAGTTGGTATTTAATCTGGTTTAAATTCCTTTAAAAAAAAAAGCCTTGTGTGTGCAACTCGACTCCTAGAGCAAGGGAACTGACAGCCACTCAGGCCACCAGACCATCTGCCCACCGATAGCTCCTCTCTGCTGGAGGCTTTATCTAGGCTCTGCTTGTACAAAACGGACTGAACAAAGAAAGGGAATCTTCCTTTCCTCCTTATATCCTTGCGTCTTAGAGATTGGTAGCCTTTCTCCTTCCCTTCACTAAATACAGGACATTGATCCTGAACTATTTTCTATTTTATTTGTGCAGTTGAACGTATTTCTTAAAGTTGTTCATGGAAGAAAACTTCCCAGCCATTTTGGTATAAATTCCACTGATCTCCTCAGTCATCTGCCTCTAGTTTTCTGCGTTGATTGCCCAATCTAAATAAGAGTTAGTTGAATAGATGAGTCACCAACTTTGAAATAAAATTTTGCTCTGATTCCTACTCCACATCCCAAGCTAAGAGGTCCATTTCCGTCACCAGACGGCCTCAGGCTGCGAGAGGTTGCTTCATTTCTCTTCTCTTTGTGTGCTGGGGCCACCTGCACCTCTGGTGTGTCCAAAAGGAAAATGTCTTTGTAGGGAGGCTCACAGAGGCTCTCTGTTTGGGGGGGGCAAACCCGAGGAGCAAAGCTGAACTCTCCCAGACCAATCAGTCCACGAGGGCAGCTCCAAGCGACAGGGACCAAAGGCTCCGTGTCCTGATTAACATGAGGGGGTGCCATCAACCATATCACAGTCCCCAGAAACTGATTTTGGGTGCTGGTGTGGATGCATGTCCCACACTTGGCTGGTACATGCCGGAAGGCAAGGCTGGTGCCCTGCTGGTTGACATGTTGGGGGACAGGGAACCCATCCAGGTTTTCAACCCATCAGATTATCCCCGGTCCCAGCTGCAACTCCACTTCACATATCAGTGCCTTACACTGTCCATTTCCAAATGGGTTTAGGGCCAAGCTTTGAAATGTTCAGCTCTATAAAGGAAATCATACTTGTCCTGAATTAGAACTCTGGGTCCTCCAGGTTTTGGCCTCATTGTAACACCAGCTCTCATGTATGGACTGCCAGAGACTCTTCTAGAATTACTATATTCCCTGAAACAAGCCAGAAGGTCGTTTTTATTGGCAACATAAAATACAAGTGTTTTTTTCTCATGTATAAGCAATATAGAAATATAGTCTCTTCTGAAATATTTAAGGAATAAGGTCCCCATGTGCTCACCTTGTTCCAGTCCCGGCCTGCCCCCGAGGTCACCCTCATGCCTTGGCCTATACTGTTCTGCGCTCTCACACATGTGTGCACGGGCCATGGACATCACCCAGTGTTGTTTTGGTGGCTTCTATTTTCCCTACGTGTACCGTTCCGCAGCTTGCTTCTTTAATGGAATGGCGTGTCTGAGAGCTAGCCAGCTTGTTCTGGAAGACATGAGTTACTCTTTTGAAGGGTGCCAAGGGCTTCCATAACATAAAAAGAGCGGAATTTGTTTAGCAGTTTCTCTTCTTTGTATAGATGAGAAAAGGGAGGCCCAGGCAAGTTAAGTGACTTCTCCAAGGTCGCCCCGTGACTAAGCGCTGGCACGTGGGAGAGAACCCAGGCTGGGCTGATCCTCCAACACAGTGTGGACCTTTCTGTATGACCCGGTTCCCCTGACATGCTGCCTTCTGTCTATCCTCTGCCTGCTCTCACACCCGCTTTACTCTGGAAGCTACGTTGGGCTCTATGTTTCTGATATGAGTGTCCTAATTTGTGGAGCCGGATTTATGCTAACCTAGAAAGTACTCCAGGATGAACAAATATTTTGAAAAACATTTCACACAGTTGCAAAGTGTTGTTTGGCTTTTTAATATTTTATTTTGTCAACCAAACAGTTTTGTAAACCAGTAGGCGATCCTAATCCTACATGCCTTTTAAAGACTTTTCTCCAGCAGGTTTATTTCCCATGTTCAACAGGAGAGCCTGTGGGAGGGATGTAGGAAGCACTGTCTGGGGGTGATGTTGCCCTCGCAGACACGAGTGTGGAGATCGCAGTGCTTCCTAAACAAATGTTTGTGGTGGGTTTGTGTGTCAACAGGAGTGTCTGTCTTTTTAAAAACAATATATATATTTTTTTATTGTTGACACTATTTGAAATGGCTGCAACATCAGAATGGGAGGATAGGCTCAGAAACTCAGTTGCCTTATAAATAAAAGAGCCTTTATCCTTCCCCAAAGACTTTCATAGTATTTGAGACTCAGTGGCTAATCCTAAAGAGGTTCCATTCATATATATATTTCAGAGAGGAAGAAAGAGGGAAAAAGAGACAGAAACGAGAGAGAATCATTGATTGGCTGCTTCCTGAACGGCCCCCTCTGGGGATCAAGCCTGCAACCCGGACCGGGAATCTAACTGTGACCTCCTGGTTCATAGGTTGACGCTCAGCCACTGAGCCACGCCGGCCAGGCAAGAGGTCCCAGTCTTGATAATGGCCCTCTTAAGGCAGCAGTTTGAGAAGGCGTCAGCAAAGACTGGGTGAACCTTCGCCCCCACCTCCCAAGTAATTGCTAAGAAAGGTTTTGTTTGTCAATTTTGTTTACCCATGAAATGAACCAATTTTTGCATCTCCGTACCAAGATTTGGAACTTCACATAGATGTATTTGAACATAAAATTTTAAAGCCATTGTTGCCCTGGCTACGTGCTACGCACACCCGCCTCCCCGCCCCCCATCGACCACCTGGTTAGTTTTCTGAGAGTTTCTGCGGGAAAGGTTTACAATGGCTGGTTTCTGGTTTGATGTCATATCGATAAATTATGGTGCTTTAAACAGATGTGATCTCACAGCGTGGAATCCTTTAGGGTAAAGCTCGTGAAAAGGTTTCTTTTCCCCCTCGGCTTCATTGTAGTTTTGTTGTTTGGAGGTTTTATGTTGTTCATTTAGTTCTCTGGCTATTGGGGTTTTATAGTCGTATTTCCTTTGTTTAATATAATTTCCTTTTTCTCCTTTAGCTATTTTTGTTAGGGTGCCCAGAGGCTTCGGTTATGAGTGGCTGTAAAGTAAAATATATTATGATTATTACAATGATAAAGTATAAGCTTTTAAGAGTCTGCTTATATTGACCCATATATTCTCTTTCTCTCTCTCTCCAAGATACACACAGAGGCACATTCGAAGCTCGATAGGAAACGGTGGCCGACGTAAAAGCAGAAGTTAAGAAGAGCAAACCCGGATGTACAGTGAGAGAGCTTCAAGCTGGACCGGCTCACAGCAGAAGGGAGCCTGGAAATCTTGCATTCCACTGCCTCTTCTCTCCTCTGTGCAGTGGCAAATGCCAGCCCCTAGGTTTGAACTTGGTCATTAATGTTTTCCCCCCAATCTTTTCCTAGCTACCTAACTCCATGGAGTCTTAGTTTTCTCATCTGTGAATTGGGAGACAATGTGTTCCTCATGCTGCGGTTGTTGTGGGGACTGAATGAGATACTATGTATGGAAGCACCAAGCACGGTTCCAGGCATATAGTAGGTGCTCAGTGAATGTGAACTAGTGTGCATATGACCTCCCCTTCCTGCCTCTGGTCCCTTCAGGGTGCCTGGTCTCTGGTGGCTGGTCTCTTGTCCTCCATACTTAGGTTTCCTGTGCTACCGGCTCCCTTCTGTCACAGATCCCAGGCTCCATTCCAACAAAACCTTGCTTCTGCTAGTTATGCTTGAAAAGGGGCTGATCGCCCTGGCCAGCATTTCCCACTGGTTAGAGCAGCAGCCCATACATGGAAGGGTCGCTGGTTCGATTCCCAGTCAAGGACGCATACCTAGATTGCAGGATTTATCTCCAGCCCAGGTCAGAGAACATGTGGGAGGCAACCAATTGATGTGTCTCTGTCATATTGATGTTTCTCTCTGTCTCTCTCTGTCACTCTGTCTCTCTCTCTGTCTCTGTCTCTTTCTCCTCCCCCTCCCCCCTCCCTCCCTCCCTCCCTCCTTCCCTTCCACTCTCTCTAAAAATAAATGGAAAAAATATCCTCAGGTGAGAATTAACAAAAAAAGAGGGGTGCTGATGACCACTCGAGTAGGAAATGATAATAACTTATGCATCCCTCTAGTGTTTGCAATATTACAGGCTTTGCTTTTATTTTATTTGGCACTAGAAAGGCATTGACAATAAAAGGCAACTCTCTCTGATGGTGGAATATATCCTTTAAAAAAATGGAGGGGAAGGAGGCTTTTTATCTTAAAACCTTTCAAATCATGCCCAATAGGTAGTTGCTGAGTCTCTGTGTTCACATTGATTTCTTCCCTTGCTGGGTGGAATAGTGTCCCCCCACATTCATGTCTACCTGGGACCGGTGAATGTGACCTTATTTAGAAACAGATATATGCAAGTTAAGGTGTCATACCAGAGTAGGGTGAGCCTCAGGTCCAATCTGACTGGAGCCTTTATATGAAGAGGGACATTTGGACACAGAGAGAGACACACGGGGATCAGGCCATGTGAAGACAGGCAGATTGGAGTGAGTCATGCGTCCATAAGTCAAGGAGCAGGAAGGATTGCTGACAACCAGCAGAAGAGGCAAGGATGGATTCTTCCTCAGAGCCTACGGAAGGAATGTGGTGCTGCCGGCACCTTGCCTTTGGACGTCTAGCCTCCAGAACTGGGAGAGAATAACCTTTTGTTGGCTTTAGCCACCCAGTCGGTGGTGCTTTGTTACAGCAGCCCCAGGAAACTAATACGCTGATGGAGCAGGATGCTTGCTGTATGCTTGGCACCAGCCCAGGGGCCCAGCAGGAAGGAGGGCTTGCAGGGAGGCCTCAGTGGCAGGCGGGCGAAGCTCACTCCTGCAGTGCTTGGGGAGCCATGCGCCAGGTGTGCGCTCAGCCCCTGGAGGAGGGGTGCCTGGGACGGCAGTACCTTATGTGTTTCTGAGTAACTGCCTGTGTTCAGTGAGAGTGTGCTTCCCTTTATGAGAGGAATGCACTCCCAAAATATCCCAGGTAAGCTAAATTCTCTTGAATTTCTCTAGGAGAAAGTGAAGTTTGAAGGGTCATTGACATTTCAAGAAATGGTAAAGATTGAAAAAAAAAAATCCACTCTCCTTTCCCAACCAATGCATCTAAAATATTATTTTGTAAGTTCCCATGTTTCTACTCGTGAAGGTTAGAACTTCCTGAAATGCACTTTACAGCCCAAGAAGGTTTGGGAGAGTGAAGGGAAACCGACTTTCTCTTTTTTTCCTATCGGTGGAAAAGCCTACAGCTCTGCTAATTTAAGAATTGGAGAACGATGTCTTTAGACACTTGATAATTTATTTATGAATGTTAAGGAATAGAAATGAGCAAGAAGTGGCTATTGTGTGTCAAAATAGAGGAGGCCCTTTGCCGGGGCTGACCGGCAGACCCTGAGCGACGGAGGAATGTTTCTGTGAAAGAGAGGGCCTGAGAAACCAAACAGCCCCGTTCGCCTGCCTCCTTAGGCTCTTAGTGTAACAACAGCTTGAACTAAAACGAACTACCAGGGACTATCAACAGGGTAAGTATCCTTGAGAAGACACATGCTTCTGCAGTGTCCTTTAAGCAAGGACGTCTGAAGACTAAGCATAAAGACTCCAGTAAAGACCCGGGGCTCAGACTTGTTTGGAAAAGTCAAGGAAGTGGGGGCCGCTTTCGGCTAACTCCTGTCCCATGCCCCCCAAAGCCCTTACTCGATCATTTGAAATAACAGAGAAAAATAGTATTGTTGAGCCATCCATTCAACAAACATTAGTGCATGCTATGTGGTAGACACTCTGTTGGGCACTTGGGGAGAGGTACCAATAATCTTGACCCTTGCCATCAATGACATTAGGGTAGGGGATACACAGGCTTGTAAATATGCAATAATGGCAATAATGAACATTTCTGAATGCCCCACCCCCCAATGCCAGGTCCCATGTCAATGGTTTATATGCAGGACAGCATCATTCATTCCCTCACAACCCTATGAGGTAGGTCCCATTTTACAGATGAGAAAACTGAGGCTGGAAGAGGCCGGGTCATTTTCTTAGTGTCATTCAACAGCAAGTGGCCAAGCTGACATTCAAACTGGTCCGGGGCCCTGAAGGCTCCACTCTTCATCACTGAAAGTGCTTGAGATGCAGCGGTTGCACGGGCTCAAGAGTCAGACTCCCTGGGTTTGAATGTCATACCCTCCCACGGCTAATTGTGCCTGATGGAAGCTAATGGTAATACCTGTCTCAATAGGATTGTTGTGAGAATGAAATGGTCTGATGCAGGCACACGGTTTAACACAGCGCCCAACGCGACCAGGGCAGTCATGAACTATAAGCTTTTGTTACTACACGCTGGTGGGGGCTACTCTAGGGGCGTGGCTCTGCTCCTCCTGCATGTGCTTTGGTCCTGGTCCAGGCACGAATCTTCTTTGAGGTCAAAGGGAGACTTGTGTGTGAGAGAAGCTTTGGAACTGTGGGTGGTATGGGATGGGGAGGAACAAAAATCAGGAGACTAATTTTCATAAAGTCCCATTTTAAAAGTGATAGTTAATGGTTTCAGTCCATCTAAATGTATTCCACCATAATATTGGCTATACAGGCCATCATCGAAGGGGTGGGATTGGAGGTGTGCTAGAAAGTTCCTTTGGGCAACAGTATCTCCAGCCTAAGTAGGTTAGTGAATTAAGGGCTTTTTAAAAATATAAGTGCTATTTGGGAGTGTTAGAATAGTAGCTTCCAAACATTGAGAAAGCTTTACCTTAAATCATTTTAACACACGGGTACTAGCAGAAAGCTGGTTCTGAGAAAATGGCAGGTAAATTCACAGAACAGGTTAACTGATGGGGATTGGTAACTGGTACCTAAAGCTACCTAGTCGTGGTGCAGAGGCCTGAACTTGAATCTAGTGCTTGGCTAACTCTTATGGAACCTTTAAACTTTGACTTAAATGTCACCTCCTTTTTAGGAAGCTCTCTCGATCCCCTAGAACAGCGATTTTCAACCAGTGTGCGACAAACACTAGTGTGTAGCAAGAATTTTTAAAACACTGAGGGGCACTGATCTCTTTTCCCTTAGATTGTCAAATAAAAACATGACAATAGTCAACACAACAATAGCTGTCCAATAACAGATGAATAAATCAAAATTATACCCATTTTTTTTTGTCAGATTGGCAAGAAGCATATTTTTGGTAAGCTGCATGATTTTAGTAATGAGTTTATGGGTGCCATGAAATGAAAAAGGTTGAAAATCGTTGCCCTAGAGCCGCTCATCTGCTCCCTTCCTCATTTGAAACACCTCGAGTGGAACATTCACCGTGTTTTGTTGGAGTGATCCTGTGAGGCATTCGCTCTCTTACTCCAGCCCCATCATATTTCTAACACCATGGAAGCAGCACAGAGTGGTACCCAAGTTGTAACTGAACTGGGTAGGTATTATTAGGTTAACAGAAAGCAGGGGAATGGGTCCAGGAAGGGGGAACTCAAAGAATGCTGATGATAGTCCCTCATTTCATAACCTTGTATCAAGTAGACCTTGGCTCTACATATTTGAATTTAAATTCCATTGTATTGTCAATCTGGACCACGTTGATAACACTCATTCTACCAACAAGAATTCTTTTTCCCCATCCTGGAAAAACCACAGACCTCAGGCGGTGTGCGTTACTTTATTGGAAGAAAAGCAAACACAGCTGGCCTGGGTTCAGGAGAGAGAAGGGGCATTGATCCAACTTTCCTAAGAAGAGGGAGAACTTAGGCAAGTCCCACTCTAAGGCAGAGAGCAATACCTTGGGAAGAAAGTCTATTCAGTCAAGGCCAATGGCATGCGCCATTATGTTCTGCCTTTACTCTTCCAACATGGTGGCGCCATTGGTCTTGACAGGGGAGAGCTAAGGTCCGTCCGTTAACCTGATAGTACCTACTCAGTTCAGTTACAGGTTGGGGAATTTCACACACTCTCACATCAGCTGTATCTTCTGGGGACACCTTTACCATCTGCGTATGAGATGCTGAAAATGACTCTTCTAAATACCTTCTCAGCCAGCATTGGGATGATTTCAAACTTGAGAAAAGAAGTTGAGGATAGAACATTACCTTTTTTTTTTTTTAAACATATCATTGCAAATCAGTTCAGACAGGCTATCAAGTTCTAGATTTTGTTTAAAATGGTCATTGTAGAATAGCCTCCTTGCTATGTATTGGCAGAAGGAGCCCTTTCCTTAATATAAGCCAAGGCATGGCCATAAACCAGGCCAACAGATATAATGTGTTTGGAATGTATTGTTATTTGTTCCTGGGAGGGCTTAGAGCACACAATTCACCATAAACAAATGAGCTCTAATGCTTGGATTACAAAGGGCTGTAAATTTAAACTTACTCAACTTATGTTTGTTAGGGTTTATTTCTCTTTGCAGATGGCTTCCCACTCTGGCTTGTTACTACTACCTGAGTCTTTGATGGAGATTAAAAAACCCTGACAAACCTGAATGACTTGATGCTTTGGAATCCCCAGAAGCTGAACCACTATAGGGGAGACCTGAGAGTGGGAGCAGGGCCCTGTGTCTCCAGGTCAGCCCTGCTGGTTGGCTAACAGCAGGTGAGTTGCTTGAGTTTGGGGGAAGGCAGAGCATGGTGGTGTCAAGATTATGGACATGGAAGCAGATAGACTTGGGTTCAAACTCTACCACTTACTAGCAGAGGGACTTTAGTCCCCAAACAGTTTTCTTTATGTTCTCTTTTTGGATGAGTACTAATATTTTTACAAGTTTGAAAATTTAAAAAATATATGTGCTTCGAAATCGGTCTCTCCTTGGCCCTTATTAATCTTTATTGCCTCTCTCCTGATCCCCATAGGCAGCCATTATTATTAGATTTTTATTGTTCTTTATGGTGTTTTTTAGTGAAAATGTAAGCAAATATGAATATATAATTATTTTCCTTCCTTTCTTACTCAAAAAGCATCATATTATAATATAATACATTATCTTGAACCTTGTTTTTTTTAATTCATAACTTCAGAACATAAAAGCCTTTTTTTTATAGTTGCATTGTCTTCCACGGCATGAATATACCATCATTTATTCAACCAGTACCCGATTGCATTGTTTCTAGTCTTTTGCTATTAAAAAAACAGGTTTCCCTTGCTATCTGAAAGTAGAGTGTTCCTGTGAAATCTTTTATAAGCTGAAATGGAGTAAAGTGAGGAAGCAATCACCTTAGGACACAGCTTACTAATGCATGCACACAATAGAGATGAAGACCAGATGCTCAAAGACACAGCTCAAAGCTGTGGTGGTTTGATGCCGAGATGCTGAGGGTAGTTCCTGGTGCCACTATCGTTGCTCAGAGTGTGTTCTGCCTCTGTTAACAGCTCGCTGCAAAAATGCTGGATGCTGTTTTTGCATTTTGCCTTTTTTCTTAAAAGTGACAATCTTCTTTGATTTCTTTTGGTTAGCAAAACAGGTACTAATATAGGCCTTTCGGAAAAGCAAAATGTCATAAAACGAACTTCGAAAAGCGGGGCATACCTGTAATGCCACACTGACCCACCTGGTCTGTATGTCCCATGTGTGCTAGTAAGTCTGTAGGAATTCCTTTATTGGGGCAAAGGATAAATGCATCTATAATTTTAGTGGTGCTTGAACCAGAGGGCTCTAACTTCTTCAGGAATTTACTTTAACTGAATGGTGGTTAGAATGATGTTGTCTCACGTTAAAGTGCTTTGGACTCTGTTCTATGTTTTGGGGGTAAAAATTACCTCTGTGTTTGGTGAAAATAATACCCAAGAGAGATTCTTCCTAGTGAATATGTTTTTAGCCATATTTCAGGGTATCTAATAGGAGCAGTGCTTCTGACATTTCTTTTGCCCTCCAGGGAGGATCTTGGCATTTACCCAGAGAAACATCCCAACCTGTCCACACAGCAGGGTGGGTAAAGAACCTAGAAATGTGTCAGTCACTGGAAGGCATCTCGGCCCCAGGAAAGCCAAGTATTTGTATGATGAGGCATAGAGTGGATTTTGGCTTATGTCTTTCATCACTTGGCCAAGTCCCCTGTCAGATGAAAAGGTAGCAGCTGAGAGCATTAGCACAAACAATCGTCGACTTAAGCTCCCTATGAGAGCAGCAGACTCAGGAGAGGAGATCTGGCAGCCTGGGTGTGGGCTGACGATAGCAGCAGTGATCCTCATCAGCATAGACCTACTATACTCAGAGTCCCCTTTCCCTTCGGCACTGGCCAAGATGCATCCTGACTGTGTGCCAACCCCAGGGAAGGATCGTCTAACAGACGCAGTACACAGTGGTCAGCCAAGCAGGGGCAAGCAAAGCCAGTAGGTGCCTGCAGGCCCCAGTGACAGGGTTATCTGGAAATTCCCTGACACATCTCCAGTTGAGAAGAGCCCTTTAGAGAACAAAGACAAGCAAGGAGGAAAAAGGCATGCCTAAAAGTATTCAAAGCTGCCCTGCTGGTGTGGCTCAGTTGGTTGAGTGTCATCCCATGCACCTAGAGGTTGCCAGTTAATTCCTGGTCAGGGAATATGCCTGGGTGTGGGCTCAATCCCCAGTAGGAGGCGTGCAGGAGGCAGTTGATTGCTATTTCTCTCACTGGTGTTTCTCTCTCTCTCTCCCTCTCCCTTCCCCTCTCTCTAAAATCAATAAAAACATATTTGAAAAAAAGTATTCAAAGCCCGAGTCTAGCTTCCTGGTATCACTTACACACCAGACCGTGTATAGATTCCAGGCTGCCGGGCTACTTTTGTTCAATAGTTGGAAACAAGGATTCGGGAAACATCTTGAAATTGTTGCTGAATTCAGGGCTGAGAACAACTTGGATTTCCCATCCCAAGGTGGAATCCTGTGCTGATTGTGCGGGCTTGGCTGCCTCCACGCAGGCGGTGCGGTGGCAGAAGCAGGCCAGCAGCAGTGGCCACACCTACGATGGGTCTCGCCTTCGCAGCAGGTGTCCCTGCCGAGGTGGGAAAATCTGAGATGCTCCTCAGCGGGTGCAAATATGTGGGAGAAAATTGAATAGAACCCCCCACCCCCAAGCATGCTTCCTTCCCCGCTCTGCGTTTTGTTCTCATTTTCACATCTGTGTCCAGCTCTAGCCTTTATGTTGTTAAAAATGAAATTAGAGTTGCAAGGAAAAGGGGGAGCAGTTGTGGCCAAAGATGAGACTGAAAAAGGCGGCAATTGGCGGCAGCATCCGGTTTCCCAGCCGGAGTCAGAATCGCTCACATAAATAAGCAGAAAGTCCCCGGCATCTCTGGTGCCTGGCGGTCTGGGGAAGTAAAGCAGAGCTGCAGGGCCATTGTGTGTCCCTGAGCTTCCACCGCTGTGGTGCCGCAGTCTCCAGGGACAGCCCAGCCTCCCTCCCCTGAACTCCTCCTCCCCTCTCTCTTCTTCCCCCACCATGTGAGTGGCCTTCCCCGATTCTGGAAGGAATTATGCCCTTTGGAAGAACAGTTTGTTTTTTTTTTATTAAATATACTTTTATTGATTTCAGAAAGGAAGGAGAGGGAGAGAGAGATAGACACATCAATAATGAGAGAGAACCATTGATTGGCTGCCTCCTGCAGGCCCCATACTGGGGGTTGAGCCTGCAACCCAGGCATGTGCCCTGATCAGGAATCCAACCGTAACCTCCTGGCTCATAGGTGGGTGCTCAACCACTGAGCCATGCTGGCCGGGCACTTTTTTTTTTTTAATATATTTTTATTGATTTCAGACAGGAAGGGAGAGGGAAAGAGAGATAGAAACATCCATGGTGAGAATCACTGATGGGCTGCTTCCTGCATGCCTCACATTGGGGATTGAGCCTGCAACCCAGGTATGTGCCCTGACCAGGAATCCAACAATGACCTCCTGTTCATAGGTCAATGTTCAACCACTGAGCCACACCGGCAGGGTGGAGGAGCAGGTTTTAAAGCCAAAGGTTTTTGGTGATGTGTGAAAGCACAAATAACCTGGCCTGGTCACTTGGGGGAGGCCGGTGTGGTTCAGAATAGTTGGCGGTGGGATTGGAGGTTGGAGGTTCTCCCGGTATCCTAGAAAAGTGAGGACCAGAGTGTACATGCAGGGTTTCCCTCACTAAGAGGTAAGCTCTCAGGGTGAGGTCCCGGCTGAAGCCCCTACAACTTATGGTGAGGCCTTGAATCGGGGCAGCTTTTTTGGACAGAAGGTTGTCTGGCCCACTCGACTGGGCTCTGCCAAAAAGGCATGCGAGCACTCGCTGTAGTGCTGATGTCAGGAAGTGATTACGACTGGAAACTTGAACTTGGAATGTGTTCTCTTCAGGCCCCGGGTCCTTCTCACGTGCTTGCTGAGGAAAATGCACTTTCCCAGCTTCATGGGCGGCCTCACGGGGGAGTGGGAGGAAGGAGCCTGTCGCTGGAAGGTGTGAGTTGCAGACCCAGCTCAGTCGGTCACCACCCTGTGACTTGGGACAACTCACTCAGCATCTCAGGGCCTCACACCAGCGCCTCCACCCTTTCCACCTCGAGAAATTCTATGTGATCAAGTGTGTTCTGAATTCGGTATCATTCTTTCCCTGCAGTTTATGTAGACAGGAAGTGGAGTTGTGCTAAAAAGAAACCGGGAGAAGCCAAAACATACATCCACAAAACCCCTCAGCATCTCGCCGCTCTGAGTTTCCCTTGTCAGAAAGTACTGCTAAAGGACAGCTTGATTTTCCTGGATGCGGCTTGTCTGCAAATGGCACTTGAACTAAAATATCCCCTTTCATCTCGGTGACAGAAATATGATTCAGTAATTCTTTGTGAAAATGTAGATGACACGCTGCCGTCGTTACAGCGAGTTAGGTTTAAGTGGCCAATGCCTACTGATAAAGACTTAATTAAAGACACAATAGCAGTGGGAGGTCATTATAGTAATTACAGTCCCGGCTTTATTGTTGGGGCCCAGTCCTGAATTGTAGCAGCACATTATCGCTGCGGAGTGTCTTGGTGTGACGAGACAGCGATCCAATTCAGTGTACTTCGACTTCCATCGACCGTGGGATTTGTGAATGCCCGGGCTCCACTTCGTTTTAGGGCAGCCTCTGTGCCTCCTTTAGATGATGTGATAAAATAAATCAGTAACCTCATATGGGGCGCTCTGTTTCGTCTCTTCCTGGACACAGCAGACTGGCACCCGTGGAAGGTGGCGGATGGGGAAGGTGCCCTGGAACCCCTTTATGGTAGCCCGTTCATAAGCCTTATGTTGGGGAGTTTCCAGACCTCGGAGGACAAAAAGTTGTGAGGCCAGCAACTTCCTCTTTGCCTGGGATGGGGCAACGGGTGGCACCGGGTGAGGGCCTGGAGTAGCCTGACTGGGGGGTGGTTGTGAGGTGTGTAGAGCGGTTGTCTCCCATTCCTGAGTAAGGAAGCTATGTTCTCAGCACCTCCCGTGGGGCTCTGCCTCCAAGTCTCTCCAGGTTGGTTCCATTGAGGGCGCTGCTCCAGGCCAGATCACAGGTGAGTGCCTTTGTGAATTAAGGACAAGCCTTTCCCCAGACTTACAGGAAAGGAGCAGGGGCTTGGACCGGTTTCTCGCCATGTAGGTTGGAATATTGGTATCAAAGAATAGGAGCTACTAGCAGTTTGCCAATGTGGATCGGGATATTGTCAGCATTATTTAAGAGTTATTTCCAATTGAATAACATAATATTGGGAGGTTAAGCAGCCTTTTTGGAAAGTAGAACAGTGGTTGCCAGTGGCTGGGGAAGGGAAAATGGGGAATTACTATTTAATGGGCACAGAGTTCCAGTGTGGAGAGATGAAAAAGTTCTGGAGAGGGATGGTGGTGATGGTTGCAGAACAATGTGTATGTACTTATGCCACTGGACTGTACAGTTAAAATGATTAAGATGGTACGTTTTATGTTGTGTGTATTTCACCACAATTTTAGAAAATATCAGTCTTCTGCCTCCTAGAAGTCTGGGATACATAATTTGAGGGTTACTAGACATTTTAGTCACCAAAGAAAGTTTTATCCTTTTTCCTAAAGTCACCTATTTTTTCTGCCTCTTTACCCAGATGTTGGCTTGCCTAATGAGTGTTTAATAGGCATTTCTGCCCCTGACCAGGACTAATGAGATGGAGGGATCAAATAAGATGAGAACCATGGAATATGAATTTTCAGGAAATACAGCTTAAACTTTCTTCACCATCATCCTGTTGCTGAGCAGTTAATTCCTTTGGATACCTTTAAGGTGAACGGCAATATAGCCATAGGAGTCCTAGGGCACTAAGGCTCACATGAAATTAGATGGACCCTCACATGTCCTCCTCATATCCTGGATCCTGACATTCCTTTTTATTTTAGTTTCGTATGTTTTCATTTCATTAAAAACAAAACAAGCTTAAACCCATACTCATAGAGCAGAATACATTTAGTTAAAGCTTTGAAAGTGTACAGAATTAAAGTTTGTATGTTTAATCCAAGGTTTAACATGAATATTATCTTGCAAGGTAATTTCTTTTCTCTAATACATAATGTATAGTGTGCATATTATTCTGGAAACAAATCACCTCCTAACTCTTCATCGGCAAAATACTCCTCCTCGATTCTTAACTTGGCCTTTCTACTTGAGGGCTAAGTGGGATCCTGACATTCTTGAGCTTCTTGGCTGGTTCCTAACTTTGGTCGTTGGTTAAGACCTCAGTCATTGGCGGCTCCATTGAGCTCTTTGCCACTTCTAGCTTATTGGTTGGAACTAACTTTGGCTTTGCCTGATTGACACACCTGCTGCCTCCTGGACTAACTTTATATGTGGCTGCATCTCTTCTGACATCTACCTCTGGCAAGAGTTTTACCAGGCTATTTCACCAGTGCTCACGGCTCTTAGTTTAAAATACCAACACTCTTCAAAGGAATGGCTCCTCTGCCTTGAACCCTCCAAAGGATTAAGTTCCAGAGGGAAAAGTATCGGACCCTTTGCTAAAAGATGGGACTAGGATGGTTGGTGGGGGAGAGAAATAGTCAATGATTATGGACTTCAACACCTCACCCTCAGCAATTGATAGAATGAGTGGGCAGATCAGCAAAGATATAGAAAAACTGAACAAACCATCAAACAACAGGATCTAATTACATTTATAGAATGCTTAACAATAGCAGGATATATATTCATTTCAAGTACCTATGCTACAGTCACCAAGATAGACTGTATCCTGGGTCATAAAACAAACTTTACCAAATTTAAAATAATTGAAATTGTATAGTGTATATTCTCAGGCCATAATGGAATCAAACTAGAAACCAGTTCAACATCATATGAAAATATCAATTGAGGCAAAAAAAAAAAAAGCTTGACAAAATTTAACACATATTCATGATAAGAATTGCCAGTATACTAGGAATAGACAGGAACTCCCTCAAACTCCTAAAAAGCATGCAGCTACCATTGTATTTATTGGTGAAGTACAAGTGCCTTCCCTCTAAAATTAGGGACAAGGCAAGGATGTCTGCTCTCATTACTTTCATTCAATGTAATACTTGGAAGTTTTAGCCACTGATAAGGTAAGACAAGAAATAAAAGGTAATCAGATTGGAAAAGAAGAGAGATGAAACTGTCTCTATTTGCAGACAACATGATGGTCTCCCTAGAAATCCCAAGGAATCTACCAAAAAGCTTCCAGAACTAAGTGATTTTAATAAAGTGGAAAAATACAAAATCATTACACAAAAATCAATTGCATTTCTTTATACTGACAATGAGCCTAAATAAAAAAATACAATGTCATTTTCAATTGCTGCAAAAATGAAGTTCTTAGGTATCAATTTAACAAAATGTGCAAAATCTGTATGTTGAAAATTATAAAAAATGCTGATGAAATAAATGAAAAAAAAAACCTCTAAATATTTGCAGAGACATAATGTAAACGGGAAGACTCAACACAATAAAGATGTCAATTCTCTCTAAATTTATCTATAGGTTTAATGTAATTTTTACCAAAATCTCAGTTACATTTTTTGTAGACATAGGTAAGCGTGTGATAAAATTCATATGGAAAGGGAAAGCCGGAACAGATTTGAAAAAGAAAACTAAAGTGGGGGAAATTATTCTTCCTGAAGTTAAGGCTTATTGTACAGCTACAGTAATCAGAACAGTGTGGTTTAGGGGGAATAGATACACAGATCAATGGAACAGAATAGAGAACCCAGAAATAAATCTACACAAATTGCTCAATTAATTATTAACAAAGAAGCCAAAGCAATTCAATGGAGGAGCGATAGTCTTTTCAATAAATGGTGCTGGGACAGTTGGATATCTATAGACTAAGAAACTGGCCATTATCTAAATCTCACACCTTATACATAAATTAACTCAAAATGGATCATGGACTAAACGTGAAACATAAAACTTCTGGAGAAAAAAAGGGGCAAATCTTTGTGATCTGAAAGTAGGCCAAGAATTCCTAGACTTGGCCTCAAAAACATAATCCATCAAAGAAATAATTGGACCTTATCAAAATTAAAAATTGGCTTTGTGAAACACAGGAATAAAAAAGACAAATTACAGACTGGGAGAAAACATTTGCAAGTCACACATCTGATAAAGGACTTGTATTGAGAATATACAAGGTAGTCTCAGGACTCAACATTAAAAAAACAAACAGAAAATGGGAAAACTACATGAGCAGACATTTCTGGAGGATATACAGATGACAAGCACCTGAAAAGTGCTCAACATCATTGAGCATTAGAGATGCAAATTAAAATCATGAGGCATCACTAACATCTTGCAGAATGGCTAAAACAAAGATAGCCGTGAACACCAAATGCTGGCAAGATGGTGGAGAATCCAGATCACTCATAATTGTTGGCAGGAATGTAAGATTGTACAGCCACTCTAGAAAATTGTTTGGCAGTTCATAAAAACATTAAACACACAATCACCATAAAACCTTCTAATTGCCTTTATCCCAGAGAATTAGGATCTATGTTCACTCAGAGAAATAAAATCTATGTTCACTCAGAGAAATAAAAACTATGTTCACTCAGAAACTTGTACAGGAATGTGCATAGACACTTTAATAATAGTCCCAAACTGGGAACAAAACACAAATGTCCTTCAGTGGGTGAATAGTCAAACAAATGATGGTACATCAATACCATGGGATACAACTCAGCAATAAAAAGGAATGAACTATTGATATACACAACAACTTGGATGAACCTCAAGGAAATCATGCTGAATAAAAGAAAGCCAATTCCGAAAGGATACATACTGTACTATTCCATTTATAAAATATTTGTGAGATAAGTATAGAGATGGCGTGGTTGCCAGGGGTTAGAGATGTCGGTATGGGTGGGTGGGGCTTGCTGTGGCTATAAAGGGATAGCACACAGGAGGCTTGTAGGGATGGAGTCTGTATCTTGATTGGGGTGGTGGATACATGAAGCTGCAGATATGATAAAATTGCGTAGAGAAACACATATAACTGGTGATATATGAATAAGCTCTATGGTTTAGTTATTTTGTTTTCTTTTTAAAGAAAAATATCGTTCTATTGTTTTTTTTACAGGGAAGTTATATTTTTGGGGAGAAGCAAGGAGATGTATGAGAGAGATGGGAGGAAAGAAAGAGATTAACAAAAGCCACGATATCCCTGCTCTATCATCTTACTTTTTTTTTTTTTTTTTGCTTCTTTCCTTTGATTCCTTCTTTTCTGACTGGGAAAAGGGAGGCTGAATTACCTGAGCTCTTAAAGACACCTTTAACTGCATTAAGTATTCGAGGGGCTATTTTATGGCAACACAATGGTCTGGTTTACTGCTAAGGAGCAGATAGATGCCCACTGCACGAAACTCAGGCAATAACTGAATTTGGAAGCGCGGTAAAGACAGATGATTTTGAATGAGCATAGTATTTAAAAATGGTTAATAATAGAAAGGGTGGAAATTGTTCACTATAAGCATAGGCTGGGAGGTTAATTTTCTGTTTTCTGATTGGCTATTGAGATATCTTCCACTCTAGCAATTCACTTTTAAATGCTAAGACAGTGGATTTAGAAATCCCCAACCTTATGATATATCTGAACTGTTAGTCTCTGAAAATAAGGTCAGAGAAAATATTGTGTGTTCATGTAACACACATTCCACCGGCAGCTGGGACATCCATCTGCTTGGCGCAAAAGATTTGAAAATAGAAGTTTGATCTCATCAACCTTTTTCATCCTGGTTTTATTGGAAACAGACTTGTTATTTATGATTAAGACACCAAAAAGTTATCTCAGAAAAAATGATGGGATTCTGGAAAATAAAAAGTTTCTTAATGAGGAATGATAGGAAGAACTGTGGATATACAGAGAATTTGAAAGACCAAAGGCAGAATATTGCAAATGTGAGTTTGACCTGGACGGTCATGTGGAGGCACACTTGTGCATCACAAATGAGCCTCCTGGTAGAATGAGTACAAAGTATGGAATGTTGAAGACTGGTAAAAGGGTTCTGGCTGTGGAGGGGACTGGTGGATTTTTCAGAAGAGCTTTACTGAGATAAAATTCATATACCATACAATTCACCCATTTATAGAGTACACTCCATTTTATTCCCAGAGTTACGCAACCACCCTCACAGTGAATTTTAGCCATCCCCCCAAAAGAAACTCCATACCTACCCCTACCCCCAGCCAGGGCAGCCACTAATCAACTTTTTGTCCCTATAGATTTGCCTATTCTGGACATTTCACACAGGTGGAATCGTGTGGTGTCTGGCCTTTTGATATCGCTTCTTTTATTTAGCATAATGTTTTCAAGGTTCATCTATCTTGTAGCATGTATCAGTACTTCATTTCTTTTTATATTCCATTTAATATTTAATTCCACTTAATATTACGTTGTGTGAGTATACTGCATAGTGCTTATTCATTCATTAGTTGATGGACATTTGGGTTTGTTTCCACCTTTGGCTAGTATGAATAATAGTGCTCTAAACATTCATGTGCAAGTTTTTGTCAACACGTTTCTCTTGTGTAGATACCTAGAATTTGAATTCCTGGGTCATATGGCAGTTATATGTTTAACCATTTGAGGAACTGACAGACTGTTTTAGAAAGTGCACCATTTCACAGTCCCTCCAACAGTGTATGAGTGTTCTGAATTTTCCACAGCCTTGCCAATGCTTGCTGTTGTCCATATTTTTTTATTTATAAGCATCCTAGCAGGTGTGAAGAGGTATCTCACTGTGATATTCATTTGCATTTTGTTAGTAATTAACGATGTTCAGCATCTTTTCATGTGTTTAGGGGCCTAGCTTTGGTGACATGTCTATTCAGATCCTTGCCATTTTTAACATGGGGTTGTTTCTTTTTATTATTGAGTTGTGAGTTCTTTATATATTCCAGATTTAATCCTTTAGCAGATGTATAATTTGCAGATACTTTCTCCCACTTGGTGAATTGTCTCTTCACTTTTTTGATTAGGCATACTATTTGATACACAAATGCTTTTACTTTTTATGAAGTCCAATTTATCTATTTTTTTCTTTTGATGTCACATCTAAGAAGCAAATCTGAGGTTATGAGGATTTATCCCTATGTTCCCCCCACCCCCCTAAGACTTTTAAGTTTTAGCATTAACATTTTGCTCTTTGGTTCACTTAGAGTCAATTTCTGTATATGGCATGAGGAAAGGGTTCAACTTCATTTTTTTTTGCATGTGACTAGTTATTCCAGCACCATTTATTGATCTCCAGAGGAATTTTAATGAGTTGCACATCCCACCTTTCAAGCCATAGTATTGGAAACCTTGATGATTGATTCCATTCATTTGATAAAGGAGGCAGAGCTGCTTGTGGAGTAAAAATGCCCTGTCTGCATAGGGAGCCTTCTAACCTATATGGTGTTTCAGGTGGGGCAGAAAGGCAAGACTACCGAGGCAGCCACTGAGGTGAGCGGATGTCTGGTTATGAATCAAGGCCCAGTCAGGCTCCTTGGAATGGCCTGCTCTGGTGTGGAGATGCCGCCTGTGTATTGGATGGAGCCTGTGACCTGACGGCACAGCCTAGGGCCTCAGCTCCAGGCTTCCGCAATGCAGCCACTTTAGACCCGTCTGAGGCTACTAGGTGGAGGTAGGGGAGACGGGAGGGTATAGATTTCAGAACTAGCATCTCTGAGACAGAGACACTTGATTTTCTCTGACATTTTCATGTTTCTTAGACTTTCCATATTTTCTTAAGTGATAAATTAGCCTCTTCTTACCTGATAAGGAACTGATATTTCTAGTATAAGAGACCCCAGTGGGTATTTGAGGAAATAATGTGGAGCGAGTGGAAGGAGCATGGAGGCTGGGCCCTCACCCTGCCGCTGCCTTTAGTTGGCAGTGTGACTTGGACCAGATAATGATGATAGTGACTCTATTAGTTCAGTAGGGCTGCCATAGTAAAGTACCACAGACCGGGTGGCTTAAGCAATAGGAATGCATTCTCTTGCATTTCTGGAGGCTGGAAGTTTAAGATTAAGGTGCTGGTGTTGGTGTCTCCCGATGCCTCCCTGGCTTGCAAATGGGTCCTCAGATGGCCCTTTCTCTGAGTGTGTGCTGCCTGCTGTCTTCTTCTCTTATAAGGACATCAGTCATATTGGATTAAGATCCACCTATATGACCTCATTCAGCCTTAAAATATAATTGTAATGTTTTATTTTTCAAAACATTTGCATGTGAACAATGAACCAAGTATAATGTTTTTTGTTAAAATTCCCCCTAAAGTTAAAATATCTATATATAGAGAAAAACCAACTCCCATGTATCTATCACCTTGCCTCAAAAATTATCAACCCAAACAATCTGATTTCATTCTCATGGCACTAACCTGTAGTAGAATCAGAGAGCACATCATTTTACCTGTAAGAATTTTAAAAAATATTTTTCCAGTTTTATTGAGATATTATTGACATATAACATATGTAAATTTAAAGTGTACAATGTGATGATTTGATACATATACATGTTGTGAAACCGTTACACCATAAGATGTTAGTTAACACCTCATCCCATCACATAATTACCATTTCTTGAGAGAGTGATAACTTTTAAGATGTACTTTCTTAACAACTTCCAAGTGCATACAAGGTATTGTTAATTATAGTCACTATGCTGAACAGTAGATCCCCGGAACTTACTATCTTTTAGCTGGAAGTCTCTACACTTTGACAACCATCTCCCCATTTCTTCCATTCCCCAGACATTGGCAACCACTATTCCTCTCTGCATTTCTTTAAGTTTGGCTTTTTTAGCCCATCTTAGCAGCTGTATGGTACATAGGAGATGAGAAAGGTAACCTTGGTAAGAGGAGGACCAAATACTTAGCTTTAAATCCACGATTCCCTGGGTCATTAAAATAATGGCATTTCAGTTTTAACTTTCAGCTTGTTGCAAGATTACATTTCAGGAGGTGTCCCAGTTGTCTGCCAGTTACCACTTTTATGTCGTGGGCTTTCTAGCAGCTTTCCAGCACATGCTGGCATTTCAGATTCACTTGGTGCAATTAAAGAAATTACATGACTGCTAGTTTTTCTCTTTTATCCCCCCTTAGATAAATTGTAGAATTCAACTTGATTAAAACATTTATTAAGTGAGATTTAATAGATTCCAGTAATGCTCTGTGCGTGTGTGTACGTGTGCGTGTGTGTGTGTGTGTGTGTGCGCGCGCGCGCACTCATTATCCATTTCTTCCATGTGTGCCAAGAATGGCCATGTGCATAGAGAATTGTTCACGGAACTTGCTTTATTCTGCAATTTACCAGCAATGTCAAATTAGGGGGTTTAATGGATTCCTACACAGACATTCCTAGTGTGGTTATATCAGCGGCAAGTTTCATTAAAAAGGGCTATTTTTCTCTACTGGGATTTCAGTAAAGAGACAATGTTTATTTTTTCAGTGGAAAATTGATTGTAACTAAGAGGATACTTGGCTTGAAAGTGGGGAATTATCATATCATATGATTAAATGAAAGCTTACCTTGTTATAAGGTAACTAGACATATCCCAGTAGAATTGAGACAATGTTTGATTAAGCCAGAATTTCCTACTTTATATTCAAGGAACAAATTAAAGAATAATTGAGATCCTTTTCAGATCTTTTATAAGCTGCACATATAAAGCTTCAGCTCCAGGTGGCAAAGCAATTAGCTGATGAATAAAATCAACCCCACTGTCATTCGTCAGATGTTTAAATTCTATAAACCAGATAAATTAATGTGTTCCTTAAGCCAAATAAACGGTCATGCTCTCCATGTTACCACTCAGTTCCCTGGGGGAAAGGTGGGAAGCATGTTCATAGAACGGCTAGGATCTACTTAATCAGAAAGGTTGAAATTAAGTTGCCCATTTGATTTCCTGAAATAAATGTCCATCTGGCACATAATCCATGCTCTAAGCAAAATTGTTAGACATGATGGTTTGGCTTGTTTAGTAAACTCAGGATAGGGCTGGACTCAGCGTTGGACTCTCCCGGCTGAATGGTTACATATCTTTCCACATTGAAGTTATTTATAAGCAACGGAAAGTGTTCTGGTTTCATTTATTCCTTGTTCCCAAAGGTTAATGCAGAGAACTAGAACCCCTGGTGCCTTTGTCCTTCCAGATTTCTTTCTCGAAGATGACTTTCCTGCATAAGCACAGCTTACCACCATGAATGCTGACACGGTGGGCTTTTCTGATACTGACACCTGGACAAGGTAGACGTGAGGCCCAGAGGACATAATTTTATCAGCTGGTAACTAACCTTTGTTGGCCAGTTCCCTGTTCTGCCCTGTTCGTTATAAACATTGCTTCCAGGGCTTGCTCACTGGCCTTCTTGCTCTTTCCCACCTGGTTTGCTTCGCATGGTGTTGATACCTTGGTCACTGTAGGTGCTACTCTAAGTGTGTTCCTGTAACCAGCACCACGGCAGTCACCCGGGGCCTTTTTGGAAATGCAAAATCTCAAGTCCCCAACCCTGCCCCTGACCTATTGAATCACAACCTGCATTTTGTCAGATACATGTGACATTCGTGTGTGAGAAGCGCTGTGTTAGAGGGCAGCACCTTTTCAAATATACCCAGGGTTGGAGTTATGAAGTGAAAGCATGCAGCCAATGCGAATATCTAGTTTGTTGATTTTCTAAACCTTAAAGCTTCTTTTCTTTTTCATATTTTATTCCCATTAGCTGCTAGCACTTAAAAAAGGCTAATAAGATAGAAGAGCTAGAACTCATTTATTATAATATTGATTATTGGAGTCCAGCATTCTTCAGAAACTGTAACAAAAATTGGCAATTATTTATAGAAATTGAATTTAGATCTTGCAGTCATTACCAAGAGGACTCAAGATGAATTTTCCCGTTGAACTGCCAGCTAGCTATCTATTAAGTACAAAATATTGGTCCCCATCTGGCATAGAAGAGAGAGAACTGCCTTGGATCCTGAGGCACCAACTTAGCTGACTAGGGGCAAGCAGTTTCCTTTGAGCTTGATTTCCTTCCCTGTGAAAGGAAAGCTTTGGAAGCAGATGATTCCAGGGTCTCTGGAAGGTCTGAATGTCCATGATTTGATGTGACTGTGGAAGTTTGAGTAAAATGTTTTGAATATATTAACCCAGATTTAGTCCAATGGCTGGAAACCAAACCCACACAGAGGTTCTTTTGATGCTGTTTGAGCAGTAACATCCCTAGCATTCATTTTGTAGCAGTTGGGAAATTATCTAATTGCCTGAGTTCCAGGGATCAAGAGGCCAATATTTGTGCACGATGTAGGGGTGTGTGTGTGTGTGTGTGTGTGTGTGTGTGTGTGTGTGTGTATACATTTGCAGCCATGTGCATATTCATGTTGCACAGGGACTGGAGGGAATGAAGCAGCAGCATAAATATGTTTTAATGTAAGAAAGAATATGAAACTCATGAATAGCAGAATGAAACAAAACTCAACACAATCTTTGCTGTAAAATGAAAATTTGGTATTTTCCTAACCCCTGGTGTGTTGTATACTGTTATTGTGTTTTTCTGTTTTGTTTTTTTTAAACCACAATATGTCTTCTCTCTCTCTTCCTTGCTCTACATGTTTTATTCTGGTTTTCATTTTTCATTTGGAGGCTTTCTTTGGGGTGTATGTGTGTGCTGGAGAGGTTGGGCTAATTATCTTTTGTTGCAAAGAAGCATGGCCTCAAGATTTGAAGAAGCTAAGAGACGTTAGTGGGTTAAAGAAAAGCCTTCTGTGTTCTCTTATATTCAGAGAGCAGTCCTGTCCCAAGGCTGCGTGGGGAAGAGATGGATGACCTGTGAGGCTCCTTCTCATCAGGGAATTGATTTGCTCACTGATTCCTTTGAAGTTTCCTTTCTTCCTTTCTCTTTCTTAACACAAAACTGGATTAATTGCCTACTATGTGCTCGAAACTAGAGACACAGAGAGAAATAAGATGCCATCCCAGCCCGTAAGGGCTCATATCTGGCAGAGGAACGCGTGGTCTGTAATTTCCATCTCCATTGATAGCTCTCACTCTGAATTTTATTGTAATGTGAGCATATAAGAAAAGTCATAATGGTTATTTGAGAGCAATTTCATTTTCTGGTTTCATAGTGTTTACTCATATTCCTGTAGGGATGAGTGTGTGTGTGTGTGTGTGTGTGTGTGTGTGTGTGTGTGTTGAAAGCTTTGAATAACAGCTTAAGTTATATTAATAAAGCAGATTTCTGGTCTCCAGAGGAAGGCAGATTCTCAATGCCAAGTACGATGTATTTCGGTAAGTGGGTTTATGTCCTAAATTGAATATGTTAAAATATATCCGGGGATCTTTAAGGGGACTGCCTTATTAGAAATCTGGCTCTTAAAATTAATCTGCCAGTTTCTCTGTATTTTGATTCTGGAGAGACAGATTCTCTTTCTTCAAGTTTTACAGGCATGATTGAATGCAATATTGATATGATAGGTTTGAGCAGGGGTCCAGGACTCTGCATTTAAATAAGGTCTCCTAGGTGAGTCTGGTTTAGGTCGTCTGAAGCTGTGCTGGGGAACACTGGGATAGCATTTTCCCATTTGGATCTTATTGAGCCTATATACTACATGCTTTAAAAGTGTTTTGAAATTTGTTATGGAAAGACTGTTAGGCAAAGTTATTAGTTTTATGATCTGACAATTGAATCGAAGACTCACGAGGCCATATTACATGATTCTCAAGAATTTAGGCTCCAGAGTCAGATTATCTGGGTTTTAATTCCCATCCTGTGGCTGCTGACAGCAGGTCCTTGGGCAAGCCACTTATCCTCACTAAGCTTCTGTCTCCTCAACTGTAATAATAATAATACCAATCTAATTAGGTTGTTGTGAGGATTAAATGAAGTTTACAATAAAAAGCTTAGCACAGGGCCTGGCACAGAGTAAGTGTTCAATAAATTTTGGCTGCCACTTATATTTGCTTGTAATAGTAAACAAAAATTATAGTAACTATGATTGCATACTTTTTCTCATTTTACTTTTTAAAATTCACAGTGCTATTTATATACAACATAATTCAACCATTTTAAATTTGAGGAATTTTGATAATTCTAAACAATTGTATACTCATTTCCATAATCAAGCTGTGGAATGACTTCCTCATCCTAAAATGTTTCTTATTCTTCTGTTTTTTTTTTAAAAAAATTATCTTTATTGTTCAAAGTATTACAGATGTCCCCCATTGACCCTCTCCACCCCACTCCCACCCCCTCCACAGGCCTTTCCGGTACTATTTATTTATTTATTTTTGTTATATATTTTTGTTTTGTTAATCCTCACCAGAGGATATTTTTTTCCATTGCTTTTTCAGAAAGAATGGAAGGAAGGGAGGGAGGGAGAGAGAAACATTGATGTGAGAGTGTGAGAGAGATACATGGATTGGTTGCCTCCCACATACCTCCTGACCCAGAGTGGGGAGCAAACCAGCAATCCATTAGTGTGCAAGCTGGTTCTCTAACCACTGAACTGCTGGTCAGGGCACACATTATTATTTTTATGTCACAGCTTTCCTGTTAGGTGACTAAGCACTTTGCAAGGAGTACCAAGTCAATCAGCATAGCATCTCCAAGAAATGGCCATGGATTTTTTAAAAAGAATTAATTAATTAATTAATTAATTAATTAATTACTAGTGGCCCGGTGCACGAATTTGTGCACATTGAAAGGAAATTAATTAGAAGAA